>NC_090932.1:1382061381-1382363631 GCF_040938575.1 Ambystoma mexicanum
CTGCTATCCAGGAGTGGTGTGCTGCCAATGACCTCTGCCTTAAGGCCAGTAAGACTGAGATTCTCCTCATCGGCACACCCACTCCCTCCTTTCCTGTCACACTCTGGCCGGCCTCCCTTGGCCCTCCTCCTGTTCTCACCTGTGAGGCTAAAAACCTCGGGGTCATCTTCGACTCCACACTCTCCTTCTCTCCTCACATTTCTGACGTCTCTAAGAAGTCACACTACCAACTCCACCTCCTTAGAGGTATTCTTCCTTTGCTCTCCTTCCCCCAGAAGCTCACTGTCTCCAGAGGTCTGGTTCTCTCTACGCTGGAGTGTTGCAACAGCCTCTTTCTAAATCTGCCTGCCTATACTCTCCGCCCTCTGCAACTCATCAAAACAGGACTGTGAGACTTGTCTTTGGCCTCAAGTACAGGGATCGCATCTCGCCAGGACTGAAATCTCTGCACTGGCTCTGAGGATTAAGTTCAAAACCCTTTGCATTGTCCACAAAGCCTTCTTGGGCCTGTGGCCTCAATATCTTCAACTCTCTCTTCCTAAATATCTTCCTTCTCGAGCTCTTCGCTCAACCGCCTCCAACTCCCTCAGGGTCAGTCACTTCTCCAAGCAACGAGTTGGTGATAGATCTCTTTCTTCGGCTGGGGCCTCCCTCTGGAACCGCCTCCCTGCCTCCCTGAAACTTAAGGAGAACCATCTCCGATTCTGCAAGCACCTCAAAACCTTTCTCTTTGCTTCTGCTTTTTCTCCTTCTCTCCCCTGCTGACCTCCTGGTTGAAACAGCAGCTGCATTGGTTACCTGGCCACCCTCTGATCTCGGGCCCAGGTCCCTCCCACACCAGTCGCACACGCCCGCACTGCCTGCCCGGCAACCCACGCACTCAGAGACTGTTTCTGTTTCCCTCCAGTCCCACTACCAACACTTGACACCTGACGTCTGCACTTCCTTGCACTTGACACCTGACGTCTGCACTTCCTTGCACTTGTCACCTGATGCCCATTTCTCTACTTTTGTTTTATTCTATTCTCATGTATTGCACTGTCCCCTCTCTTCCCCCCCGCACTTTTCCCGTACCCCATCCCATGCACTTGCGCGATCTGAATGACACCTGGGCTAGTAGGATTGTTGTCTGTCCTCCCTTTGTTTCCCTCCCTTGCCTCGCCGCGCCTTGATACACTTGTGTATAGGCACGTTATAAATGCCATATCATATGATATATCATTTACAGATGTATCCCCGAACCCAATCTCCTTCCGTACCCGATATAGCCACTTCCATTCCAGCGAGTCAAACGCCTTCATGGTGTCAAAGGAGGCTATCGCCATATCCCCCTTCTGGGATTTAATATGGTCCTTCACATGATGGAGACGACCGATATTACCTGTCATATTCCTCCTCCCAATAAACCCACATTGATCTCAGTGCACCAATACCGGAGCTGCTCTCGCCATTCTGTATGCCAGGATTTTCCCCAGGATTTGCCCATCAGGGAAGGAAATGGGATGGTACGACATGCAATCCAATGGATCTTTCCCTTCCTTCAATATTATCGTTATGATGGCTTCCCTCATGGACTCTGGGAGGTCCCCATTTTCAAAAGCTTCGTCGTATACCTTCATGAGCCAGGGGACTAGAAGCTCTATATATTCAGAGGAAAATCCTATAGGTAACCCATCACTACTGAGCACTGTACCCTTTCTCATGGAGCGCACTGCACATCGGATATCCCCCTCCTCTATGGGAGCCTCCAATCCTTCACTCATCTCTACCCCTAATTTCGGTAACCGAATTGTGTCTAGCATCTCATCTGCGTCTTCTTCCACATATCTCCCCTCGCTTATGTAAAGTTCCTTATAGAATTCCATGAATGTCCTATTAATCAGGTCCTGGTTACCCACTATTTCCCCCGACTTGGTCCTAATTTTTGTTATCACTCTCCTCAGACTCTCCCTATATCAGCCAGGCCAAAAGCTTCCCTGCCTTATCTCCCACTCTGTGTAGTCAAATGTCCTGCTTACTGCTATAAAGTGTGCCAGATCTGCTAGGGTCTTATTATATAGCGCCAGGCTCTGGGCCAGTCTGTCGCCCACCAGCTTTCCCTTCCCCTTTCCTGTAGCCTCTTCCTCATCCCCACTGTTGTCGAGAGGCAGACCCCTCCTTGGTGGCCTCCCATAGCACTCTTACTGATGTCACTGACACCGCGTTTAGCTCGAAGTAATTTTCAATCCCCTTCCGTATCTCGCTCTTGAAGGCCCCATCTCCCAGCACCTCTCTCTGCATACGCTGCACCCGCCGTGGGAGTCCCCAGCCCCTTCCCAACAGCTTAACCACCAGGGGAGAGTGATCCGAGAGGGTACGCCCCAGACATTCCAGTTCTTCAAATTGCTGACAATGTTCCCTCCCTGTCAATAGATAGTTTAAGAGCGAATACGACCCATGCGCTCCCGAGTAGTATGAGAACCCTCTCTCTTCCCCATGCCTTTCTCTCCATATCTCCACCAGATCTAACTCCTCCATTACCCTGTGAAGCGACGCAGTCATTTTTTGTTTTTGCCTGGCCCTGCCCCCCACCCCATCCAGGTGTTCATTCAGGTGACAATTAAAATCCCCCCCATATAATCATTTAGTCCCTGTATGCTCCTACCATATGGAGCACCGAGGGGAAGTATTCCTTATCTATATTCGGTGCGTACGAGTTCACTATGGATATTGAGTGCTCCTCCCATTTCCCCAGCATGACTACCGTCCTCCCCACCTCGTCCTAGCACCTTTTCCACCTGCAATGGCACCCCTGCCACCACCCAGATCAGTACCCCCCTCGTCTGTGATGAGTAAGATGTGCCCACCACCTGTCCTCCCCATTTTCTACCCAGTGCTACTAGGTCCGCCCTAACCATATGTGTTTCCTTTATCAGTGCAACCTGTATCATCCTGTCTTTTCGAGAACTCTCCCACTCTTTGCTTCTTTTGTCTCGTACCCAGCCCCCAAACATTCCATGTCCCGATGTTCAAACCTTTAACCCCCATCATTGCTGCCGGTTGACTCCCATACCCATCCCACCAGGGCCTTCTTCCTATCCCCACCCATCCTCCCTCTGACACACCCACCATCCCTTTTTGTGCTGACGTTCCCCTCTCCCGAACTCCTCTTCAGGCTCATATGTCTCGTTGCTCGGTCTCCCCCAATTTCCCTACCCCCTCCTTGTCCTTTAACTTTGCCCAACCATACCCAACTTGGTGCCCCCACAACTCCCCACCCTCCCCATAACTCCCGATTCCCCCCTTCTCCCCACCTCCCTCTCCCCTCTGCCCATATCCCCCTCCCAGCCTGCAAACTTTATCCCATGGGCGTCCTCTACTCTGGTACAGCCCCCCCATCCCCAATGCATTGGACCCCTTGACTGGCACACCCCACCTTCTCCTCTCTCCTCGTGGGCTAGCAGCCAGTGGCATCATCTAGGGGGGGGTTCCATGCCGCTCCCACCCGCCAGCTCCAGAACTCCACTTCCCCCTTTCCCCATTGTTGCCCTAACCCTTCTCACCAGTCTTAAATCCCCAGTGTGTAGCCATGACCACCGCTAGACCCTCTACAGTCCCGTGCTTGAGTTTGTGCTCCTCCCGACGGTCTTTCGGTTTGCAGCTCCCCTCCGTGTGATGAAGCATCTAACCAATCTCGCACCTCTCTTGGGGACATAGCCATGACTTGATATGACTTCAATTTTACATGGGAAGAACAGCATATATTTTATGTTCAGCTCTCGAAGTTGCAGCTGCACTGCATTGTACGTCCTTCTCTGGCGCTGCACCTCCAAGGTGAAATCCGGAAGGATGCGTAGTCTCGTGTTTCCAACTTAATAGAATCTCGCTTTGCAGGCCTCCTGTAATATAGCTTCGAGGGGATTGGGTCCTCCGACGTATTCCATATCTATGACAGGTAATCACCACAGCTGTGCTGCTTCGGAAACTTTTTTCGGCGTCTGCGTCCTGCGTCGATGACGTCGATGCGCCGTTGTCGAGGACCTCCTCCGACGTGATCCGATGTGTTAAGTAGGACGCACGACGACCGTAGCCTCAGTTCTGTTTTTTCCGCGAACGTGTTGCTTCGTGAATCTCGGTTAACGCCTCAACTCTTTGGAGTTCTGTTCTTCTCGGTTCTTCGAACCTGTTCGTTTTGTGAGAAATTCCTTCGTGTGAAGATGTCTTCTACTTTGTCTTCGACCCCGTGTCCGGGCTTCAAGAAGTGCATGGAGTGTCGGTCCAAGATGTCGGTGACGGACTCGCACGACGCCTGCCTCTGGTGCCTCGGGGAGGCCCACGACACGGATGACTGTATCGACTGCCAGTCGCTCACGTCCAAAGCCTTACGTGAACGTAAGAAGTTGTTGTTGGAAGTCGAAGTCTGCGGGGCTTTCGACGGATGATTCGAGAGGTGACTCTCCGCGTCATTGTCGGAAGTCTCGTGGTCTCCTTCTAGGAGTCGGTCTCGCCACGCCTCGGCCTCTTCGAGGCATTCTCGGAAGCGCCGACAGCGGTCGTCTTCCAGGTCCTCTTCTGAGGACCCTGCCCGGCACGTCGCTTACCCCACCAGCCGTGCGATGCCAGAGGAATGGGCTTCCTTTGGGAAGAAAATGCTGGCGATTCTCGAGTCGCAGGGTACTAAGCCGTCCGCGCCCCTGAGTGGGGTCGGCCGTGAGAGGTCGAGAGACACCGCTCGCAAGAGTGGTCAGCACGAGTCACGGGAGAGGTCCCGTTCGGACAAGGGGACTTGTTCTCGACGTACCCGTTCCAGGTCCCGGTCCTGTGACCGTGTGCACCTGTGTTGTCTTCAAGGAAGACATTGATGTCTGAGGCGCTGAGGGCGTCGACGGGCTTTTTCGAGGCTCCGGCTCCGAGGAAGTCTTCGAAGCCGTCGACGCTCAGGTCGTCGAAAGACGCGCTCGGAGCTCCAGCTTCGAGGACTGTCGACGCCGTCGATGCTGGCGGCGCTGCATCTGACGTCGGCGCTGATTTACTCGACGACGACGCTGATCCTCTCGGCGCCGATGCCTGTTCCCTCGACGCCGGCGCCGATTCACTCAACGCCTTTCGAGGCCAGGGTGTCGGAGGTACCCCGTGGCACGGGGGAAACCCCTAGGAAGGCTCTGGTTAAGAGCAAGCACTCTCGGGTGCCTTCTTTTTGCCACCTGGAATATATTTCGGAGGTGGATGAGGATTCTGATGGCCTGGTTCCTAGTCAGGTTCCAGATGAAATGGTCTCGGGCCATAGTCAGTTTGACGATTTGAGGAAGTCACTGCATGATGCCAGTGGACTGGACACCTCTCCGGAGGTGGAGTTTTGTAGGCCTGAGCCTGACTCTCATGCCGATTCCTCGTACCGGCGCTTTATGGCTAGGGTTTCCGAGTACCTGGGATGGTCTGCTCCCCCAGGGGAGTTTGTGCAGGATGATCTCACGGACATCCTTGATGTTGGTCCCCCAACTGACCCGGTACTGCCGTTTCATATGGCTCTACAGAGAAGGGTGGCGGCGGCTTGGACTGCTCCGGAGAGTTTCCCGGCGGTGGGCAGGTCCTTGTCGCGAAAATACCGTCCAGCCAGTAGCGAGCCCTGCTACTTGACCAGGCACCCCACTCCGGAGAGTTTGGTGGTGCAGGCGGCCACGGCCCCGGCGAAGCAGGCCTCGTACCCTACCATCCCTCCTGATAGGGACGACAAAAGTTTTGATGGCTGGGCGAAGAAAGTGTTTACTTCTGGTGGTATGGCGCTTCAGGCGGCCAACTCCATTTGTGCCTTGTCTCGTTTCACACACACTCTGTGAAACTGTGTTGCGTTAGCGGCTGAACATATTCCCGAAGGGGACGAACGGGATGGTTTCCTTGCTATGGTCCAGGATGGTAAGGATGCCATGTGTGAGTCCGTTCAATCGGGTTTGGACATGGCTGAATGCGTCAGCAGGTCCATGACGGCGAGCACCGGGATACGCAGGTTTGGGTGGTTGCGGAAGTCGGGGTTTGCTCCTGATGTGCAGTCCCGGCTCCTCAACGTGCCCTTTGACGGTGAACACCTTTTTGGCAGCAAGGCTGACGAGAGCCTTGAGAGGTTGCAGACCTCCAAAGCTGCAGCGAAGTTGTTGGGCACTGCAGTTCGCCAACCTCTGCCTTTTCGTCCTAGGGGACAGCAATGGAGGGGTGGTTCCTTTCGTTATTACTCTTCCTTCAGTAAAGCGAGAGGAGCTGGCAGTCAAAGAGGCCAACGCAGGGGTACCAGAGGTGGACGACAGGGTACCCGTGGTGCCAAGGCCGCTCGGGCAGTTGCCTCTTTGCCCTCAGGTAACGCCGCAGCCGCAACCACTCAGTCATGAGGCCATGTCCCATGGTTCGCCGGTTGGGGGAAGGCTGGCGCAGCATCTTGTAGAGTGGCGTGCCATTACTTCAGATGTGTGGGTTCTGGAGATCATAACCCACGGCTACTGTCTTCCCTTTCGGCAGAGGCCTCGCGACAATCCACCGGGGAACCTCTCTTTGCAGAGTCCGGATCCGCTCCTTGCGCAGGAAATTCAAGCCCTGCTGGAGAAAGGCGCCATAGAACTGGTGCCTGTAGCGGAGAGGAACAAGGGATGGTATTCCCCTTATTTTTTGATTTCGAAGAAAGACGGGGGATTGAGACCCATCATGGACTTGCACGGTTTGAACAAACTCCTCAGGAAGGACAAGTTCAAGATTGTTACTCTCTCTCAAGTCCTCCAGGCCCTTCTGCTTCAGGACTAGTTGGTGTCTCTCGACCTCAAGGATGCTTACTTCCATGTGCCGATCCATCCCAAGCACAAGAAGTACCTGAGGTTCGCGGTTGGCGACTCGCACTTTCAGTTTCGGGTCCTACCGTTCGGATTGACCTCCGCCCCGAGGGTTTTCACCAAGCTCATGGTGGTGGTGGCAGCGCATCTCAGGAAAGGGGGGATTAACGTCTACCCCTACCTGGACGATTGGTTGATCAGGGGGAGCTCTCCCGAGCAAGTCCTGGATCATCCGTCCGTCACCTGCCACTCCCTTCACAGGCTGGGCTTCTCCCTCAATTTAAAGAAGTCTTATTTGACGCCAACACAGCGGCTCCAGCACATCGGAGCAGTGCTCGACACTTCCCTGGGGCAGTGTTTTCCTCCCCAGGTGAGGACTCTTCACATTCAGCAGATGGTGCACAAGTTTCAGCATGCCCAGACGCTCCCAGCGTTCGAGTTCTTGAGGTTGCTCGGCCTCATGGCATCCTGCATTCTTCTGGTGCCAGAGGCTCGCCTGCGGATGAGATCTTTGCAGTGGGCACTCAAGATGCAATGGTCGCAGTCCTCCGGCAGGATGTCGGACCCGGTTCAGGTGCCGCCTTCGGTCGCCCGGGACCTTCTGTGGTGGGCCGTCGAAGGCAACTTGATGAAGGGGGCTCCATTTTGGCTTCCCTGGCCGGAGGTGACGATCGTGACGGATGCATCCCTCACGGGATGGGGAGCTCATGCCAACGAGCTGACAGTCAGCGGTCGTTGGTCTCCGTCGGAGTCCAGACTCCATATCAATCTGTTGGAGCTGAGGGCCGTCAGGCTAGCCCTGAAGGCTTTTCTGCCGACTGTGCGAGGAAAGAATGGCCTGAGCCTGACGGACAACACAGTGGCCATGCACTACCTCAACAAAAAGGGGGGGGGCAGGGTCACTTCCTCTGTGCAGGGAGGCGATGCAGCTCGAGTTCTGGGCCATCCAGCAGGAAGTTTCGATCTCGGCAGTTCATCTGGCCGGAGACGAAAACGTGACGGCGGACGCTCTGAGCAGGCAGAGCACGATCTCTCACGAGTGGGAGTTGGCTCAGGAGATTCTCCTGGAGATCTTCGCCCTTTGGGGGACCCCTCAAGTGGATCTCTTCGCCTCCAGTGTCAACCGGAAGTGCGAGAGGTTCTGCTCGCGGGAATTTCCTCCAAAAGGAGCCTTAGGAGATGCGTTCATGGTGGAGTGGTCATTCCCGCTGCTGTACGCGTTTCCTCCAGTCCCCGTCATCCCACAAGTGCTGCGGAGGTTACGGAAGTTCGGTTCCCGGATGATCCTCATTGCTCCGGCGTGGGCTCGGAGGACGTTGTACCCGGACCTTCTCGACCTGTCCATCTGCCCTCCACGTCGTCTTCCCTACCGAGACGATCTGCTCTCACGGGAGGGGGGTCAGGTTCTCCATCCAGAGGTCAGATCCCTCAACCTTCACGCTTGGCTTCTGAAAGGTTGAGGTATAAGGATTGGGACCTCCCTGAAGACGTGATGGAGGTGTTGCTCTCGGCCCGACGGCCAGCAACAAAGTCACTGTTACGTTGCCGTAAATTCTGCGACTGGTGCAGAGTTCAGAATGTGGATCCTTTTGCATGTGACATCCCCATGGTTCTGTCCTTTTTACTTTCTTTGGCCCACAGGGGCTTGCAAGTGGGTACCATTAATGGTTACCTGGCAGCGCTGTCCATCTTTAAGCGCTCGTCTGAAGAGTGTTCCTACTTTAAAATCCCTTTAATTTCACAGTTTCTGAAAGGGCTCACTAATGTGTTCCCTCCGTCACCTTTCCTGGTGCCTGGTTGGGATTTAAACCTTGTTCTTAAGCTTCTTATGGGTGCTCCGTTTGAGCCTTTGCATTCTTGCCCTTTGAGGCTGTTAACTCTAAAAACTGTGTTTTTGGTTGCGGTTACTTCCGCTCGCAGAGTGAGTGAGTAACAGGAACTTTCAGTTAAGCCACCCTTCACTGTATTTCACAAGGACAGGTTTGTCCTTAGCGTTCGTCCTTCTTTTCTTCCGGAGGTGGTTTCGGAATTTCATTTGTCCCAGAAGGTTGTTCTTCCGGCATTCTATCCTCCTCTGCATCCTGGTAAGGAAGAGGAGAGGCTCCATAGGCTTAATCCTAGGAGAGCTTTAAGCTTTTATGTTTCACGCATGTCCCGGGTCAGAGTGGACGATCAACTCTTTATTGGTTACGCTGGAAAGCGTTTAGGACAGGCTGTGACGAAACAGACTTTGTCTCGCTGGATTATTTTGGCCATCTCAGAGTGTTACCGCTTGGCGGGCAAGGACCCGCCGGCTGGCTTGCGGGCCCATTCTACCAGGGGTATGGCTGCATCTACTGCCCTGCAGAGGGGTGTTCCTATTCGCAACATCTGTGATGCAGCCACCTGGGCTTCTGTACATACATTTGTGCGTCACTATTCCCTCGATTCCATCCGAGGACAGGATCTGGCCTTTGGCAAGGCGGTCCTTTGCTCTGCTATTTGATTGGCAATTCTAAATTTTGATTCTAAATTCTTTCCCTCCTCCTTGCTCTCGTACTGCTTTGGGAGTATGTCATAGATATGGAATACGTCAGAGGACCCAATCCCCTCGAAGAACAAGTTACTTTCTTACCTGGTAACGTTCTTTCGATGGGATGGTCCGACAACGTATCCCATATCGCTCCCTCCCTGCCTTCCCCGCTGCAGAATTTATTTTGCGATTGCAGCTTACGTTCCGCAAGGCTTTGTGTCTGACTGGCAGTTGACTAATGTCACACGTTCTGGGGGAAAAAACTACAACTGAGGCTACGAGCGTCGTGCGTCCTACTTATCACATCGGATTACGTCGGACGTCGGAGGAGGTCCTCGACGACGGCGCATTGACGTCATCGACGCAGGACGCAGACGCCGAAAAAAGTTTCCGAAGCAGCACAGCTGTGGTGATTACCTGTCATAGATATGGAATACGTCGTCGGACCATCCCATCGAAAGAACGTTACCAGGTAAGAGAGTAACTTGTTCATCTCGATCTCTGAAGTTCATGATCTTTGCCACTATTAGTCTTGGTGGTGCGGCAGGCTCTACCCGCCACCTTGTGGGCCCTCTCAACTGTGATAACATTTGGACAGTCCCTTTATCCCTACCACCTTCAGGACAAGGTTTTCTACAAACCTTTCCGCACTGGGCCCTTCTTCCCTCTCCGGTACCCCGACCAGCCGGATATTGCAGCATCTAGAGCGGCCCTTCACGTCCTCTGCTCTCATCGGCAAGGTCCTGGTCACCCCCACCAGGACCGCCACTTGATTTTTGAGATGTTGGATATCGTCCTCCACGTTACAGTTCTGTTACCCGTTCACATACCTTGCGCAGATCAGCCCGCACCATACCTTGCGCAGGTCAGCTGGTAAATCTTCCTTTTCTGGTTCCACTCCAGAACGTTTTGCTTTTCTAGTGGGATATTTTTCATTAATACCTCAGTGAGTGGGAACCTTTTTCCACACTCACCTAATCTCTAACTATCTTTATGGGTGTCATTTTTAAGACTCTCCAAAGTGTCTTTTTAAAGTTATCATGTTTAACAACTTATTGGCAATAAGTGCCTGTTGTTGCTGGGTTGCCCTAGGGGCTCGCCATTTAACTTTCTTGTGCTAACCTTGAGTGAACTACAGTTCCCAAGGGTAGAAAGGATCTTTGAATCCCTTTTACATTTTATTCTGTGAAACCAGCACACCCCACCTTATGTGGAGTGCTGGGGGGATACAATGGACCTCATTAAAAGTATGGAGGTAGCCATGGTGCGATTAGCACCATGGCTACCCCCATACCGCATACCCGGTCCGGGTTCCCTGAATGGGGACTTACCGGGACATTCCAAACTTGGAGGACCCGGTATTTCCCCATTCAGGGAATCCATCCCCATTCAAGCCCCCATAGGGCTCAATGGGAATGGGGAGGGAGCTAGCAACTCCCTGGTCCGTTAGCGGCTCCCACTAAGGGACCTCGTAATGCGGCGGTAAGGGGTTAACGGCACTGGCGTCCTTACCAGCATCGTTAACCACTTACCGCCGACCTCTTAATAAGGCCCAATGTATACCCTTTCACCTTAAAACTGTAACAATTCTGTTACAGTGACAAGCTTACCTTTAATGTCTGGTGGCAGTGATACCTTTTATTAATTTGGTGCACCTTTTCCCGCAGGTTGTGATCACAGCTGCAGTAAAGCCACCTAAGGGTGCTCATTTTACCAAAATAGCCCATGTCTTCTTTTTCTGCCATTCTAGTGTTTCTTGTCGTTTCTTGTTCCTTCCCCTGACATCCAGGGTGGGAAATTCCTTTGTGTGAGTTTTGTCTTCGGCGGGAGTCCCCTGGACAACCCGCCCAGGCTCCAGTCAGTCTGTAAGCACAGGAAGTGGGGGAGGAGTCCAAAACTTCCCCTTCCTTTGTCTTACGCCTTGCTTCAACTGGGACAAATCCCAGTGGGGGGGCTGGCTGTCCTGATTGGACAACCAGACGCCCCTTTCATGTAAAATGCGTGGAGAGAATGCAGAGGTTGTGATGTAGTTCCTGATGAATACTGGAAACCTGGAAGCTGAAGTCATGTCGACCACTGGAACAGAAAAACGAAGAAGATGACGAAGAAAAAGCGGCGGAGATGATTTCCAGCGACCGGAGAGCCTGCTGTGCAACCGGAGCCTGCTGCAGCCCTTCCTTACAATCGACCAGGGGTCTCCGAAAATGACGACCAGAACCCAGAGCCTGTTGAGACCCACTAGACTCAAGAAGACCTGCATTTTGAGCCATCCCACGGGTTGCTGCGACCTTGTGTTTTTGCTATACCCCAATACCCTGGGACCTCCAGCCACTGTGCGGTGCACGGTCTTCCGAATTCTGAATCTCGCTGAAACTTCGTGGGCATCTTGGTTTATCTCCAGAGACACGAATGAAGTCCGAAAAGTCCCCTTACAAGAGTGCTGGACCTTTATAACGATGAGCATTCAACCACGATTTTCAGTCTTCTTCTATGCTCCTTGAAAAGGCGCCAAAACCACAGAACCGCATTCAGCTGTGAGGGAAACCTTGCCTAGAGCCTTCTTCATCGATCCCTGCTGCAAAGTCCCTTCTGAGGTCTTGTTTTCAGTCTCCATAACAAGGAATCCATTGACCAGGTATTTGGCTGCAGACCCTGAAGTTCTCCTCCTGCAACCTCTTCTTCATTGCTGCGGTACTGTGTTGGCTTGGGTATATACCTACCTTAAGCCTGTTGGCATTTCTGTGTAGCTTTGGGGTGTCTTCTGTGTTTGGGAGGTCCCTCATCCAGTGCACCCAGTCCCACTGCTAGAATCCTGCTGGGGTGTCTTCTGTGAAGCCCCTGGACCCTCTTCTAATCCGAGAAGTAAAGTACTCGCCTGTTTGCCCAGTTTTCCTTTTGCTACTAAAGAACTTAATCTAACACTGCCTGTTGGTCACTAGTCCTAGTGAACCCCCTTCTGCCACTTGAATGTCACTAACTGAACTTGAATGTGTGATGCACTATTTTTTAAAAGTATGGTTAACATCTTTTCTTCCTTAGCCACTCTTCTGCCAGTCTAATAGAAAGTAGATGTGAAGGTATTTTACCCTCCTGTGATTAGGTTGTGCCTCTTTACAAACATAATGTGTTGGTTTCACCAGATTATTCCTGTAGGGTAATTGTATGAGTATCCTCCAACTGTTGGTATCATCAAGTTAGTCCTGTTAGGATAACTGTATGAGTGTCCCCCAACTGGGTCTTGCTTCCCCTGACTTGCTGCTCGCCTGTCTTTAATAAGTCTACATTAGGTTGTTGCCTACCTAGAATCACTATTCGGTAAAGTGTGACATTGGGTTTTAATTTCCCCTTGATTGTGAAGTTAAAGTATGTGCGTTTTACGTACCTTGTGTTAGCTGTGTGCCATCCAAAATAAGTTACCAAAGTTATTGCTTACCTCAATCTTGGGTTCCCTGATTTCAAAAGCATCTGAAATTGTATATTACTTCCTTGGGTTCTACTCACCTGGTATATCTGTGTGTTATGACAAAAGTAGTTAGAGGTTTTTACTGCACCTAGGATAAGTGTTTCACTAGTCACCAAAAGTATATCGTCCAGTCAGTTGACTGTTTGTGATTTGTTCCAAGAGTCACTGTACAACTGGAAGGGCCTGCTGCCCTTGTATTACTGAATATAATCTGAAAGTAACCATTGGTCTTTTACTCCCAAAAAATAGGCTTGACCTATACAAAATCTGTATAACAAGGTTTTGACTTTCCTAGAACTACTGTTAGGTGTTCCAAATAAGGTCTATACTTGGGTGTGTGGATTTCAAGTATAGTGTTGTGTTTTTATACTGTGTTTTAGTACTTACTTACCCCTACATTTATCTGGGCCTACCTGTATTTAAATAAATCCTTTATTTTTACAATACATAGGCCCTCATTACGAGTATGGAGGCAGCCATACCCTTGATAAGGGCATGGCTGCCTCCATACCGGGTTCCAGTACCAGGTTTCTCCAATGAGGACTAACCAGGCTATTCCAACCTTGGAGGACCCGGTAACTCCTCATTGGAAAAACCCATCCCCATTCGAGCCCCCAAAGTGTTTCTTTGGATCATTTGTATTACAATTTCACTTGTACTGTGTCTATTGCCCTCTCTCCCTCCTAAGATAAGCCTGGCTGCTCTGTCTATGCTACCCTGAACTCAGGTGGTACAGCCTTATACTAAGAGTGGAGTCTTGTACTGCCTCAGTTGAATGGTTTTGCTAAGCTTTTAGTTGGACTTCAGAAAAACTGTCCTAACACGGGGCCGACCTGGTGGCATGGATTGCTTCCATCAATGCATCCAGGGTCACCCAACTTCCGCCTCCTGTCGCCCCTTCCTCCGTGGCCCGGACCGCCCCCTCCTGTTTCTGCCTCTTTCCCTTTGCTTTCATGTATTTTTCCATTTTCTGCTGACCTTTGACCATACTGGCCGTGTTGCACTCCAGGCCTGTACACAAGTTTATGCTGCCGCTGCCTCTCTTAGTCACAAAGGGTTGTCCCCAGCTGTGTGTCGTTGCCCCCCTCTATTCCGGCCTGGTACTTCCACCTGTATGTGGCTTCTTAGTCTAGTGCTCGGTTTACCGTGTGGCATTATGGGGGATCACCCCCCCCTGGTTCCACGGGCTGATCCAGACCGCCAGGTCAGTCCAGCCTGTTTTGCCCTCCTCCTCCCCTGTCTCAGCAGTGACCTATCTGTCACGGTTTCCCTTCCTTGTCTTGGTCTCACCCTCCGGTCCAGCCCATCACCTTATTCTTCCCCCCTCACTCTGTCTTGTGCCGGAGGGGGCAGGGTGCGATCTGTTAGTAGGGCCCAGGTCTTCAGGGATAATATCTGCTCCCCCGCCTCTCACCTCTTTGTCCTCCTGGAGCACGTATGTCCCTAATCTCTGTGCCGCCTGGTCTCTTCTCCGTATCCTAATCCGGTTCACAGCATGTGTCCCTCCGCCTTTCCAGTCCACTTGTGTCCACGTTGGAATCTCACTAGCCATGCGTTTCCTTGCAGAATGGCCGGTCCTGAGCCGCCATCCCGTCCTCGTCCTCGTTCCTTTCGCCTATCTCTTCTGTGATCAATCCAGATGGTAATGGAGTTCCATCTACTCCTTCTACTGGAATAAAGGTAGAGCAAGATATACGTGGCATTTTGTATTTGTGGGCCCATTATTCACTTGTCCCTCCTTCTGCCGTGCCCACCGCTTTTCTCCATGGTGCTTACCTCCTCCTCAACAGCGAGTACTCTCGGTGCAGTGGACAGCCGCTTCCCGGCTTAGTTCTCCGACCCCACGACCCTGCGGGGGTGGTCCCATCACCTCCTGGGGTTGTGCGGTGAGCGGGAGTAGTGCACCAGGCTAATACGGCACCCCCTTCAACCTCGGGAGCCGCTTGCCTCTCTCTCCACTTACACTGGGGCTACGTTGTCCCTCACCGGACTTGTTCCACCAATACCCCCAAAGGGGGCCAGTCCCTGCTCCCAGTCTATTATTTTAACAGCGGGCACCCACTGCATCTCACTGGGTGGCTCCGGTGGCCATCTTGGTTGTGTGGCATGTCCCCCCACCGCCAGCCAAAAGTCCCGATTTTTGGAGGATATAACCCACGTTACTTCCCCTCCGGTCCTCCACTCGCAGCACCAGTCTCCTCTGCACCGTTTTCACTGGTTCTGGATCTCTTTACAGGGTTTCAATCATTGGATTTTAACAGGACTACAGCTGATGGAGCAGGAGTGCCACAAGACTACGTGCGCATACCTCGTCGGCAGGCCACGCCCCCAAATGCTATCTTTTCTTGATCAGACATTATGGACAGAACCAATGGGCCTGTCTCTTCTGTGATCAATCCAGATGGTAATTGAGTTCCATCTACTCCTTCTACTGGAATAAAGGTAGAGCAAGATATATGTGGCATTTTGTATTTGTGGGCCCATTCGTCGTCAAGGAAATTCCCGGCGGCTCCACAATCAATTAATGCAGGTGCGTTTTCAAGGAGACTCTCACGACTACCATCTGGCTAGAAGAAGGGGAACTGAGAGTACCTTCCTGGACCAAACTTGGGATGGGAACCAGGAGTTTGGGGCAGTTGAAAACACATTTGGTGACAGATGGTGCGGGTCGGGTGCAGCGAATGCTGGCTTCAGCTTCTTGTGATAGTTCGCCTAGGACTTTATGGCAGTGCCCCATAGGATGACCCAACGTGTAGCCCTTCTTAGTTGCAACGTCTGGGGATTGGGCAACCCTGTTAAGGCCCGCAGAATTGTATCCTTTGTTAATCGGAAGGTGGCAAAGTTTTTATTTTTGCAGGAGAAACCTGCCCCGGGGGGCAGGCCATGGCTTTTGCAATGGACTGGGGTCCCCATCGTTATTACACTACTTACTCTTCACACACCAGGGGAGTGATGACTAAGGAAGGGATGGTATCAAACCGTAAGACAGACACAAGTGATCGCAGTTCAAGGGTGTTTATTGAACTTCAATTGGGTTTTAAAAATGCCTATCTAATCCTAAATCTAAAGATGGGAGCAAGCTACGACCATTAAATAATAATAACGCAGTCCTAGTGGTGTCTTGTCAAAATAAAAGGGCCTATACTAATCAACCTATTGCTAATCCTTACTTCTAAATACAAATAGTGTGCGAAACAATGTTCTACAAAAGAAAAGTGTTCAAGAAATGATATGTCATGATAATTGAGCCGGTAGCTTCCCTTCCCCACAGTTTCAGCACGGGACAAGGTAGCACACTCAAGCTTATCCACATACTCTTGCTTTTCTAGCACGAGGATGCAGTTCAACATCTCAGTATCAGCACATTCTGTGGCAAAGTCTCATTGCCATTCAGTCTCTTATTTCAGAAGGCATGATGCAACAAACAGACATTTAAAGTTCCTTTTTCCTCAGGATTCTCACATGCACAACTGCTCTGGTGATTGACTGTTCACCTCGGGTACCCTTCTCCCGGGCTAAGACCAAATTTATCTTATTTTCCAAACTTTCTCTACTGTATCAAAATCGATGACTTTCGACTGTGCGTAGTATTTAGCTTGACCCTTCGTAGGACCACTTCTATTTACAATTCTTTGTTCTCTTCTTAATACAACCCTTTAACTTTCACTTCTGCCACTTCTCAGCTGGATATCTTACAGAGACCTTCAATTGAAAACCCACACGGTGCCGGACCACTCTGTCAAAGGTATCGTATTTTGCTTTTCAAAGTTCAAACACTCATTAGCAGTTCAACTTTATTTGCGTTTTTTACCATACACGTTTTCACAATGTTCATTCCAGCGCTCGCCATACAATGTTGCTGCTTGCAACCTTGGCTTCAACACAGACCGGTCTTGTATCGGTCTCCCCAACTCACCGGCTATGTTGACGTTGCTTTGTTCTTGAAGCCAAGGACGATAACAAGGTGGCTGCTCCTTCTCCCAACACTGATTACTGACGCAGGCGGGCCCTGGTATCTCCGACACACAATGCAGGATTCTTCAGCCTGGTTACCTGGTCTTATGCTTTCTAATCTTGAGGGCTCCTGAAAGTAACGTTTCCTTGTTGGAAAGGTCAAGTGAATTTCCCTCCTTGTGATCCCCTCCTTTTTTGCCGTCTTTCTTCTCTCGTTCAGCTGCCGTCTCGAAACTGCTGTTTCCTCGTGTGCTTTGCCTCGCTCAGAGGGTGCTTTCATGCTCCGCCTTTTATCCGTGTGGAGAAGCTTAATGGAAGTCAGGTGTGAGTGATGGTCAGTAATTGCCTGACCTCGCCTGACCATTGTATTGGGACACGTCAGGTATACTGCTCGAGTGTTAGTCTGTTTTCTCCCATAGGGGGCTGTCGTGTGAAAGTGTTTGTGTTGTAAAAAGGGGGGGCGGGTAGAGCTCCTAACTATCCTACAGGGTAGGATGGGGTAAAGGTGTTCCAGGGAAGGGGATACTGCTTCTCACCATCCGGTGTCCCACTCCCCGGAGACCCCTCACCCGGGTGATACTCCCACACTGGTCCACCCCCAGGGTCTGCATCCAAAGGCGATGGCCGTGCCCTGGCCACCTGAGAGAGAGATCTGCTGGGACTAGTGGGTAAGACACCTTCTGGTATCTCACATGACTAATACACCGATCTCTTCAGTTAGCGCATTTAGAAATCAAGGTTGATGAGGGGGGATGTTATGTAATGGTGCATGGAATATTACAACGCCGGGAGGTGCTGCTTGTTAATGTATATGTCCTAATGTTGATGATCCCAATTTTGATTGGGTATTTCAGCTTTGCGCCGTGTATCCCATGGCTGAGATTCTGTGCAGGGGTCACATTAACACTATCCTTGATCCCTCCCTCGATCGCACGGGCACTGCTGCGAGGGTGCCCACTAGGGCTCCCTTGTGTATCTGCTCGCATAGGGGTGCTATGAATATTTTCGACGCCTGGCGTACCCTGCATAGTACTGTTAGGGAGTATTCATTTTACATGTCTGTGCACAATATGCACTCTCGTATAGATTATTGGATAGTGTCCAGCTTCCTTTTGAAAAAGGTGGTATGTTGTGAGATCCTGCCACACACTTTCTTGGATCATGCTCTCCTACAGCTGGACTTGGAGCTTCTTCATGGGGCGGACCTCAGCCACTGTGGCAATTTGAACCAGCACTGCTGATGGACATGGCTTTCTTGCAGAACCTGCATGATCAGGTTTTCTCATATTTCAATATTAATGTGGGCACGGTGGACTCGATAGCCACTCTTTGGCAGGCATTTAAGGCATTTATTCATGGGGTGGCTATAACAACCGGAGTATATGGGGCGCGCTGAACTCCCGGAAGCCCAAACCTTCGACTTTGCAGCAGCAATATGTGCTTAGCCCCTCACCCGAGTTGAGATACTCAATTAAAACTGAACTGGATGCCTTTGAGCCTGCACAGAGGGAGGTGAATTATTTTGACATGCCCGCGCTTGCTTGGTGAAAACAGAAGCTGGCAGTGGGCACATACCGTGTATTATGCGCCGGGATGGTGTTAGGACAGTTTTTCTGAAGTCCAGTTAAGGGCCTAGCAAAACCATTCTACTGAGGCAGTACAAGACTCCACTCTTAGAATAAGGCTGTACCACCTGAGTTCGGGGTAGCGTAGACAGAGCAGCCAGGCTTATCTTAGGAGGGAGAGAGGGCAGTAGATATAGTACAAGTGAAATTGTAATACAAATGATCCAAAGAAACACTGAAACACTATGTATTATAAAAATAAAGGATTTATTTAAATACAAGTAGGCCCAGATAAATCTAGGGGTTAAGTAAATACTGAAACATTATATGAAATCACAATATAAAACACAACACTATACTTGAAAGTACACAGACCCAAGTATAGACCTTATTTGGAACACCTAACAGTAGTTCTAGGGAAGTCAAAACCTTGTTATACACATTTAGTATAGGCCAAGCCTATTCCTTGGGAGTAAAAGACCAATGGTTACTTTTAGATTACTTTTGGTAATACAAGGACAGTAGGCCCTTCCAGTTGTACAGTGACTCTTGGAACAAATCACATAAACAGTCAACTGTACAATATACTTTTAGTGAATAGTGAAACACTTATTCTAGGTGCAGTAAAAACCTATCACTACTTTTGTCATAACACACAGTTATACCAGGTGAGCAAAACCTAATGGATGTAATATACAATTACAGATGCTTTGGAAATCAGGGAACCCCAGATTGAGATAAGCAGTAACTCTTGTCACTTGTTTTGGATGGCACACAGCTATCACAAGGTAAGTAGAACCCACTTACTTTAACTTCACAATGAAGGGGAAAGTAAAACCCAATGTCACACTTTACAGAATAGATATTCTAGGTAGGCAACAACCTATTGTAGACTTATTAAAGACAGGCTAGCAGCAAGTCAGGGGAAGCAAGACCCAGTTGGGGGACACTCATACAGTTATCCTAGCAGGACTAACCAGGTGATACCAACACATTACTTTTGTAAAGAGGCACAACCTAATCACAGGAGAGTAAAATACCTTTACATCTATTTTCTTTTAGACTGGCAAAACAGTGGCTAAGGAAGAAAAGATGTTAACCATACTTTTAAGAACAGTGCATCACACATTCAAGATCAGTAAGAACTTTTGTAACTGTTCACTCTTAGAATTACAGTTACCAACCAACCAACTCTTTACAAGTAAGTAAAACACTTGATTTCTTTGCTAGGCAGAAGTCCCAATCCCTTCAAAGTCTTTCCCTTTGAGCATGAGTGTTCTCAGTGGCAGAAGGGGGGTCACTAGGACTAGTGACCAACAGGCAGTGTTAGAATAAGTTCTTTAGTAGCAAAAGTCAGGGTTTCCTTAGGAAAACTGGCAACCAAGTGAGGACTTTACTTCTAGGGTTAGAAGAGGGTCCAGGGGCTTCACAGAAGACACCCCAGCAGGATTCTAGCAGTGGGACTGGGTGTACTGGACGAGGGACCTCCCAATCACAGAAAACACCCCAGGACTACACTGAAATCCCAACAGGCTTAAGGTAAGTATATACCCCAGCCAACACAGTACCTCAGCAATGAAGAAGAGATTGCAGCAGGAGAACTTCAGGGACTGCAGCCAAATACCCGGTCACTGGATTCCTTGTCCTGGAGACTGAACACAAGACCTCAGAAGGGACTTTGCAGCAGGGATCGATGAAGAAGGCTCTAGGCAAGATTTCTCTCGCGGCTGAATGCGGTTCTGCGGGTTTGGCCCCTTTTCAAGGAGCACAGATGAAGACAGAAAATCGCGGTTGAATTCTCGTCGTTTAAAAGGTCCAGCACTCTTGTGAGGGGACTTTTTGGACTCGATTCGTGTCTCTGGAGATAGACCAAGGTGCCCACGAAGTTTCAGCGAGATTCGGAATTCGGAAGACCATGCACCGCACAGTGGCAGGAGGTCCCAGGGTATTGGGGTATTGCAAGAACGCAAGGTCGCAGGAACCCGTGGGATGGCTCAAAATGCAGGTCGTCTTGAGTCTAGTGGGTCTCACCAGGCTCTGGGTTCGGGTCGTCGTTTTCGGAGACCCCAGGTTGATCGGAAGGAAGGGCTGCAGCAGGCTCCGGTTACACAGCAGGCTCTCCGGCCGCTGGAAATCATTCCCGCCGCTTTTCCTTCGTCACCCTCTTCGGTTTTCGGTTCCAGTGGTCGACATGACTTCAGCCTCCAGGTTTCCAGTATTTATCAGGAACTGCAACACAACCTCTGCATTCTCTCCCCGCATTTTACAAGAAAGGGGCGTTTGGCTGTCCAATCAGGACAGCCAACCCCCCACTGGGATTTGGCCCAGTTGAAGGAAGACCTAAGACAAAGGAGGGGGAAGTTTGGGACCCCTCCCCCACTTCCTGTGCTTACAGACTGACTGGAGCCTGGGCGGGGTGTCCAGGGGACTCCCGCCGAAGACAAAACTCAAACAAAGGATTTTCCCGCCCTGGATGTCAGGGGAAGGAACAAGAAACGACAAGAAACACTAAAATGGCAGAAAAAGAAGACAGGGGCCATTTTGGTAAAAATGAGCACCCTTAGGTGCCTTTACTGCAGCTGTGATTACAGCACGCGGTAAAGGTGCACCAAATTAGTAAAAGGTATCACTGCCACCAGCCATTAAAGGTAAGCTTGTCACTGTAACAGAATTGTTACAGTTTAAATGTGAAAGGGGATACGTTGTATCTCCCCAGCACTCCACATAAGGTGGGGTGTGCTGGTTTCACAGAATAAGATGTAAAAGGGATCCAAAGATCCTTTCTACCCTTGGGAACTGTAGTTCACTCAAGGTTAGCACAAGAAAGTTAAATGGGGAGCCCCTAGGGCAACCCAGCAACAACAGGCACTTACTGCCAATAAGTTGTTAGACATGATAACTTTAAAAAGACACTATGGAGAGTCTTAAAAATGACACCCATAAAAAGAGTTAAAGACAGGTGAGTGTGGAAAAAGGTTCCCACTCACTGAGGTATTAATGGAAAATATCTCACTAGAAAAGCAAAAAGTTCTGGAGTTGAACCAGGCAAGGAAGATTTACCAGCCCTGTGGAAATCTTACCTAACAGATGGCAGGATGGAGCATACTGACAACGAGATTAATGCAGGTTTTTTCCAGTTTTATTCTGCCCTCTATCGGCCTAAAGACAGTGAAAAAGAGTTTTTTTTAATGAGATACCAACCACTTTACTTTGTGCTGAAGCAAGAGAGACTCTCAAATTACCAATGACAGTTGAGAAGATTAAGGCAGCCATAATGTATCTTCTGAATGGTAAGGCTTTGGGATCTGATGGCTTTGTGCAGAATCGTACAAATAAATTTAAGATTCTCTTACCCCGTATCTGTTACAGCTGTGGGAGGCCTGTCCCTTATTAACACTGATGCTACGGTATTTTGCAACCAGGCTGTGTCTACTGATGCTGTGTGATGCATTTGTAGTGTCCTGGCTTTTTCTTTACCAGATGTTATCTAACTATTTTATTTTAATTTATTTATTGTGCATTTGAAAGGTGCTTATACTTCAAGTAAATTGTGTTTCAAAGCACCCACAGGGCAACAGGGAGGGAACATTGGAGTGAAAGGCAAATATAACAGTGAAAGAGAGAGGCAGTCCTACTAGGCCTTGTGAGCATTCAGATTGTGCAAGTGCAATTTGGACCCCAGTTTATATCATGAGTCAGGCTCCTGTACACTTCCTCATATGCAAGGGTATGTGCAAATGGGCTACTGTCTCCGGTAATGTAATTAGAGGGTGGCACCAGGCACCGCTGTCCCCTTTCGCCCCTTCTTTTTGCCTTGATCATCAAACCATTGGCTGACAAGAAATAAGCATGCTAGAGTGGGTATGTGGCTGGGAGGAGGTCAGAAATGATATCACTCTATGCTGACGATATACTCTTGAAGACCCGGAAGTCAGTCTGTCCACATTGATTGCAGTAGTGAAGGATTTTGATAGGCACTCTGGTTTGCATCTCAATGCACATAAGTCAGAGATATTCCCTCTGACATATGCAACACCGGCAATGGCGGAAACCTGCAGTCTTAGATGGTCTGAGCACAGTTTTTGGAGATACTGATAACTAGATCGGCAGAGTGGACGTTGAATCTCAATTACGCATCGTACTTGACTGCTGTGATATCCAAATTTCAAAGATGGGATCATATCCCTATGTCGTTAGCTGGAAGGCTATCCCAGATCAAGATGATCATCCTGCCTAAATTGTTTTACCTATTCTGGAACATTCTGCTGTGGCCTGGGCAGGCATTTTTCACGGACTTGACTAGGGCGTGCTCTGTGTTTTTGTGGTCCAGTGGTTCAGGTTCGGATGAGGTGGGCTCATCTCACCAGACCATATGCTGTGGGGGGTTTGGCGGCGCCAGATTGGGAGCTGTATTACTTGATGGCACAGATTCACTTTGCAATCTTTTGGGTGGGTGTGTTGTCAGACTTCCCACATATTCAAGTGGAGAGGCTGCAGATGGGCGACACACTCTTCGTGATGCTGCTTACTGGTGTTCTGTATCGGCCCTCCCATCATTTAGATCCAATTGGGGCCACATGGACGGCGTGGCAGAGGCTTAATCCCAGATTGGGCATCTCGACTCCATATGATAAGCAGATACCACTGTAAGGACTATCAGTGATGTCAACCACGGCTGACAGAAACATTGAAAGAAGCTGGTGCACTGCACATACTCTTGCTCTTGGCGATTTGTATGTGGATAAACAGTTTGTGGACTTGGGATACTATTAAGATTCACATCAGTGATGATCCCTTGCAGTTATACTATTATCACATGAGAGCCGCTTTCATGGCGCACTGGACAGCGTTCCCGCCGGAGCCTCCTTCACACCCCTGTTTGATATATTATCTAATCCAGGCATCAATAAGGATGTCTCTATACTTAAAACACTGGCACAAGCCATGGATACTAAGGCAGGGCCGAAGTCTAGGCGTAAGTGGTGCGCAGATCTCCAAGTAGAGTTTAGCGACCAGCAATGCAGAATATATGTAATTTGACTAAGGGAGTTTCACTCAATTCAAAATTTCATTTAATACAGTCTAAGACACTTAACAGACTGTACTACCCACTGTCTAAGATGAACAAATTTGGCTCCCTGAATGCTACGGACGGCCCCAGATGTCATGATGTGAATGCCACGTTGTTACACATGTTTTGGGGGTGTCCTAAACTGGGTGGATATTGAACTTAAATTTGACATTCTTTGTCAGAAATACTGTATCGACAACTCAACCTTGAGGCACAGGATTGCTTGTTAGGGTACACGGGCAAGATGGCAATGGTTAAGCAGTGATTTTTTGGGGCTGCTACTTGCTTAGAGAGCAATATTGCTACGATGGTCCTTAGTGGACCACCTACTCATGAGAATTGGCTACATGTCATGTGGGTGAATGATACAGAGGAACCACATTTGATTTTGCTGCCACAAGTGCTGACCAAAGAATGTGTGTTAGGGCTTTTGTCACTTTTTTATGAGAAATGCTACACCCTCGAACTAATGTCAGGGAGTCCTGGGGGCATATGCTGTACGTAGCAATGTGTATAACTGAATGTGTCATGCTTATGCAATGTCATTTTTTTTTCTTTTCTGTAACTGTATGCTCTTCTGTTAGTTTGGATTGTAACTGCCCTGCTGTCAGTGTTTAATAAATACAAGTAAAAAAAAATAAATAATCATGAGCATGTCTGTGGCTAGAAATTGCCCTGCATATTCCAGGGTCCCACTTGTGGCAGGAGCGACTTACTAATAACTCTTCCATATTAATTTGGATGCATTCAGGGCTAACAATAACTGTGTTTCCAAACATATCTCCTGCAACTGGGCACTAAAAATCCTCATCCGATCATCGTTCCACATTCGTCTGTTTTTTCCTGGATTTACCATAACAGCCTCAGGGAGTTAATCATTGTACTCATACGTCCCTTCCCCTTTGCTCCATACTTGTGGGGACATTCCGTCCTTCAGGACGCCACCAGAGCACTTTTGGCAAAAAGCATCAAAAATGAAAAATGCTTGTCCTTCTATATTTACACGGGGTACCGCACGTGGCCGGAGCTCTGCCCCGCTCATCGCCCTCTAGTCCTTTTCTCCACGCGGTCAGGGCTGGACGCACTAGCATCACTGGTAATTGTTTTGTTTCGTTCCCGTTGTCCTTTCTTCTGGCTCTGGTTCCTTGGTCGCCTAGTACTCTGTCTATGCCGGAGCATCTGGGATTCGTATCCTGTTCTTCCTGCGAACGTCGCTTCGCTAGTGCAGATCCCCATTCTCTTTGCTTTGCTTGGAGTGCCTTGGCCCGGAACATCATTATGATTCGTGCTTCTACTG
Source organism: Ambystoma mexicanum (assembly GCF_040938575.1). Lineage (NCBI taxonomy): Eukaryota > Metazoa > Chordata > Amphibia > Caudata > Ambystomatidae > Ambystoma > Ambystoma mexicanum. The sequence continues at coordinate 1,382,086,035 of NC_090932.1, forward strand.
CGGCTTCCTTTCCGTCCGGGTACTCCAGAGTTGTCTTCTTCGGTGGGAGGACGTGTTTCAGCGCATTCCTCCACGAAAAGAAGAAACGCCCGGTCAGTTCTTTACTTTTTAGGGTGCCCCGGCCAGGGGACTCCTTTGCGGGGTCTTCCAGGTCCAGGAGGGGCTCGTGTAGCTCTGTCACCAGGGTTTCCCCTGAGGTTCCCCAAGGGCCTAATAGGTGTACCGGAGTATTCTCTGAGGGTTCATGCAGCGGGCCTGCCAGTACCGGACATCGTTCCCAGGTTCCCCAGTTGGGGGCTAAGGTTAAGCCCAGTTCATCTGGAGCTCTGGATACAGGGTTTGCCCTGGGATCTCTGTTTCTGGAGCTTTCCATACCGAGTCTCTGCTCAAGGCCCCTCTAGAGGGAGCTTTGCATACCAGGTTAAACCCAGAGGTTCCTCTTATTGAGGCTAAGGTCAGCACCGACAGACCCGAGAGACCCTCTTTGAAGGTTTTGTCGGTGAGGTATATTCCTCAACTGTCCCACGCTCAGCGTCGTGGTGGTACCGGTTCCGTCGAAGAGGCAAAGAGGGCGGTCACTGACCATTACTCCTCCACTACCGGCTTTGCCAAGGTTCCTCCAGGGGAGGCTAAGTTTGTGGCGGGTTCTAAGATGTCCAGTAAAAATCCAAGACCACCCAGTATCGGCTCTGCTGAGGATCCTTGTGTCAAGGCTAAGGTGTTGTTGAAGTCCCCTGATCCCCCTGAGGAGACCAAAGCCTCATTGTCGGGTCCATATCTTGACTGGCGCAGAGGCAGCACAAACTCCTACCGCCCCTTTGGGTCTTGGCACCTGGGATCTGAGCACATCACAGGCCACCGCAACCCGCTGGTGAAAGAGGGTTAGGATCCGTTGATTGGCTAGGTAGGGGGTCCAAGGAACACCCGAAAGAGGATTAGGTAGTGGTTTTGGATAGGGAAGGGGATTTAGGGTAACATGCTCCTCAGCTCCTGCCGCTGTTATGTTTTGGATACTCAGCCCTTGCATACAGCATGCGCTCACACACACACTTGTTTGACCAGTGTTTCGCAGAGCGTTTGCCTGGAACTCTAAACCAGATACTCAGCTGGGTGGATGTGGAGGAGAATTCTCATTCAATGGCTAATTACCCTTACCTAGTGAGTCCCTCAGCAGCTTTGCTGGATTTCTGGAGTTTATTTTCCACCTGGTAAGAGTTTAACCTTCTTTTCCCCACTCTTACTTGTATTTTGCCATGTGTATTTCATCTGTTTTTGTGATTGTGGACTCTGGAGTACACCAATTCAGTAGCCCCCTTCTTTTGTGTGTTACACAGCACCATCAGTGCAGTGACACACGGTTGTCTTTTATACTTCCCACCAACTCCATTTCTGAGGCTGACTATTGTCCCCTAGAAAAGCATAAATTTGCCATTAACTTTACTTAGTCATTTAACCACAGATCCAGTACACCCCATCTCGCATGGAGTACTGGAAAGGGTTAATCCTTAGCCCTTTTTATCTGTCCTCCTAGAGCATTGTTTCGCTCTTTTAACATTTAGACTTGGCTGGTGGCAGTGGTATCTACCCCAACATTTCTATCGCGATTATAATATATAAACGTGGTTTTGTTTTAGGCTATTATATTAGCCTCTTACTTAAACCCGCTTGACCAAATACTTTTTCGTTTGGCTCCGGTCAGGTTTATTCGCCATTTTTTTTTGTTAAAGTGCTTCTTGTGTTTTAGTTTGCGCGGCAAACCAGGTTTGCCTTCTTTGTTCGCTTTTTTTTGGCGGGCTTCTGCCAAGAAGCCCTCCTCCAGGCGCCTGGGTGGGCTGAATGTGAGGGAAGGGTGTAGTCACCCCCTGCACAGGGCATCCTAGGAAACCCAAGTCGCACTTTGCCATGATTGGCTGAGGTAGTTGTCGGGGCTGGACAACCCCCCTGCTGCGTGATTGACAGCCATGCTGTGTGAATGGGGGATTTTCGCATAAAAGGCAGGTCTCTTGGGCTAGAAGTCAGAGTCGCCACTGGAACTACAAGGAACCGAAGAGAAGCGGAGAAGAAGTCGACTGCTGCAACTATCCCGTCCCGGTGAAGCCCTGCTGCAGTCCTGAGTTATCTACCCTTCTTCCCTTGAGCTTGGTGGGGATAACCAGCTCATCTTCTACAGCCAGAGGACCCTCTTCGTGGTCGAAATCGCTGCACACTGCTGTAGTGGTCCAGATAGCCATCTGAAGAGCCTCTCCTGTTTTTAAGGAGCGCATCTTTTATTCACCGTCGCTGCTGCCGGCTTCATCCCTGTGTGGTGGAGACCCCACCAGATGTCGTCCTTCGGATCGAAGCTCCAGGAACTGAGGGTCTGCAGGAAACTACCAGGAACAACTGCCGTGGCACCAGCGTCTTCATTGAATAAGGTACTGTGTTCTGCTCAAGGAATTAGGGTGAATCCCTTTTCTTCGCCTCCAATGCTTGCCCTCGTCTTCCCTCCTTCTTATAACTTTTGCTTCCTCTGTTGACAATATCTAAGTACTCCTGGCTATGTTGAATCGTGAACTATCCGACTGTGTGATCCTCGACAACAGGAACCCGGTTCCACTTGACACTGGCTCCGGCCTATTGACAATTGAATTTCTGTCTAAAAGTGTTCTCTGGTTCTGACTGCCTTGACAAAAGTATTGCCTATGATTTTTGCCCCCAACTCGCTCTGAGTATCTCAGGTGCTAAGTGTGTTTTTGCCCCGGTAACATTTCTTGCTGCAGATAGGCGTTTCTTTAGTAAGACTGAACTGTCATTACTGTAAAAAAGTGATCGCAAGTGTATTCCCGGTAACGTCTTTTGTTTCGCAACACCGGTCTGCTAAAACACAGGGTACTTACCTTGAAGTATACCGTACAAAGTGAATTGGTTAGTGGTAGTGTATTTTATGTGTGGTTTTTGAATTAACAGAAGTGTTAAAAATAATGGTTTAAAATGGTTTAAAATAAATGTACTTATATTTTTTACCTGAAACCTTGAGTCATTGTTTGCTTGAGTCACAGTAAATGTGGTCCCTTTGTGTAATCTGCTACTGCTCATATACTCTTGAGATAAGACTGGCTGCTCCGCAACTGCTACCACTTTAACATAGTAGTACAGGCTTGTACCAAAGGTAAAACTTGTATTGCCACCTGTGGTCTTAATTGTGTGTAGTGGTCCCTAAGGGCACTGCACAGGATTCTGCCTAACATTGGACACACTCAGGTGTGCACTGAGTTGGTAGAAGCCTTTGCCTGGGCCTTGTAACCAGAAGGCAGATAGCCTAACTCAGCAAGTACTGATGTATGCCAGAGATCAGCCTACACACTGCATGGGACATATGATGCCCAACTTACTATGAGGCTATGCCTAACATCCACACAACAGTCCATATAACAATGACAATGTATTGCCAAATGCACAGTAACATGAAGTGTCTTAACAAGAACTACTACATAGCTGCAGATGTCTTGTCCATGCCTGGCCAGAGCAGGCGTGTGCACATTCTGAGTATGTTCACTGTATTCCGCTGGAATATACCAAAGGAAAGCGTTAATATGCGCAGCATATTCGTTGCTGCTTCAGTAGGGCCGTGTATGCTTTACGACCTCATGTCTCCGTTGTTCACGGTTCCTTCACCATGAACGTATCAGCACAATTACCCGTGTAAGTATCATGCACGTAGTAAAACAGTCTACACTCTGATTAGTCTTTCCGGCATGCTCTGTTAACTGCCTTCCCCAAAGAGGCTCGCTTCTTTACGAGCGTTGCCGTGTCTCTCATGCACACATAATGTTAGTTTTCATAAGTAGGTGCTAATGCGCTGCACTTATCTGTAGTAGAACGCAGGGCCTGTGTTTGTTCAGGCGGGTGGATGCCCTGTGTACGGTCTGCCTGCCGGAGCTTCAAGAAACACGTCTTCTCCCTCTGAGTTCCAGTATTGCGAGCAACACCCTTTGGGCGTGGTTCGCGCATGCACGTTTGGCTTGGCGTGGTGCTTCTCCTATCAGCAGGCTCGTGAGCACACGGGTCTGCTGGGTATTGTAGTCTTTTGGTTCTCCTGGGCTCCTGAATGTTTTTCCTGAAACAAAGGATGATGAATCCTTTTGGGAAACTGCAAAGTAGGCTTGACACCAGGTAACACATTTATGGTACATTGTCCCCACAGCCCGTCTAGCCCTGACACTCATCTCCACATGTGACACAGTTCTCTTCAGGTGTCGACAAAATGGCAGCCCATCCTCCATGGTCTACGGCGGCCATTTTGGATACTTCCCTTATTCTGGCGTTCACACCGTCTGGTGCTGGAAGCATTCCTTTTGGGGCTGAGTAGCCTTTTCCATGTCAAGTGGACATTAGAAATCTGTTCCATCCTTCAGTTGACTGGAGTATTCAGACACTGCTGCCGTATACAGTCTCGCTACCTCCTGCTTCCGCTCCACTGGTTTACGTGGACCCGGCCAGTGGTGGGCCTTCATGGCAACCCTCCTCCTTGCGTTCATGGGGGCATGCCCCTCACGAGGGGCCTCTGCCTGTACTTACGCCAAAGCCTTCGGCTGAGGATGAGTTATTTGGGACATTTCAGAGGCTCATGCACTCTGGCCCTATGAAGGCATATTTCAAGCATCTTTCTAGGGAAGTGTTCCCTGAGCCTCCTGGCCCCCCTTTGGCCGCAGCCGTTCCGATGCAGGTTCCGGTGGTGCCTCTCCCTCCACCTCTTCCTTCTGTACCTCCTCCGCCTCTTCCTCCGTTCCTCCTGTTGAGAAGACACCGGTGGACCGGGACAATACTTTAAAACCTGAGGCGGTATGTGTGTCGGACCAGTCTTCTGCTCCTGCCTTGTTGGAGGAGCCACAAGCGGATCAGGACAGCGATGAGCAGCCCCGCTCGGTGAGAGCATTCCATGACTGTGTCCTGGATATGAGGGCCCTCTTTGACATTGCAGTACCTGAGGCTCACACGCCGCAGGAGGGGGGTGCTTTTGGGAGCCTTTACCTTGTCCCCTCAAGAGCGTACCGGCCTGTTCCTCCAGAAGGACGTCTTGGCCGAGGCCTGTAAAGTCTGGGATAAACCCCACACTGGGTTCCACATCAGCAATAGAATTGACGCTCGATACAAGCTTCACACCTCTGAGGAGGTAGCCTTATCGGCTTGTCCGCTCCCATCCTCCTGTCCAAGCCGTCAGATGAATCTTCAACGGCAGCAGCTCAAATCCTATCCATGGATAAACTTATGGACTCCTTGGGCAAGCAGGTTTTTGCCAATTTGGCGCTCCAGTTTCGTCAAGCGAACACCGGGCTCATCGAGGCCCGACATTACCACTCGACCCTACCCTGCTAGACGATATAGCACTCCCATCATTGACAGCACAAGAGCGAGCGGAACTAGACTCCGATCTCTCTGAATCCGAAATAGCCGAAGCCCTAGCGCAACTCCAAACAAGGAAAACACCAGGCCCTAATGGATTCCCGGCCAAAGCTTGGCAATAGCTTGGAGGGAACAAAATAGCAACCCCCCTCTACAAAATGCTCCATGGTTCCCATGAACAAGGCACCCTCCCACCAGACCTATGTAAAGCCACCATTGTGGTCATTCCCAAACCTGATAAACCCCCGGAGATGTATGCCTCTTACAGGCCTATCTCACTAATTAATAGTGAAGCCAAAGTCCTCGCCAAGCTCCTAGCCAACAGACTACAGCCGGTAGCCCACACCCTGATCCACCCGGATCAATGTGTCTTTATGCCACACAAGTGAACCCGAATGAATCTGCATTGGCTCCATTTGGCGTTAGAACGGGCCCCAGTTATCGACACCCCTCTCGACTTATTGGCAATTAATTTCGAAAAGGCCTTCGACTCGGTCAGGTGGGACAGCCTTTGGGAAATCATGAGACGCATGGGGTTTGGCGACGGCTTCTTGGTATGGGTAAAACTACTCTATACGAACATCCAAGCGGCGGTCAGGGTGAATGTTGGCCCTCCCGGTCCTTCCCTCTGTGAAAGGGCACGAGACAGGGTGGCCCCCTCTCTCCCCTTCTCTTTGCCCTTGGAATTGAGCCTTTCGCCCTTTGGCTCCGCCAAAATGCAGCCTGGACAGGATTCAGATGGCCTGAAGCGCATGAGGACCAAATTTCCTTGTACGCAGATGACCTCCTGATATATCTGGGGGACCCAGCCCGGTCCTGCCCTATAGTGACACAAATGCTTATTCGTTTCGATGAATTTAGCGGGCTTAAAATTAATTGGGGGAAATCCGTTCTCTTCCCGGTGAAAGGTGGTGCGCTGGTCAACAACAAGGCTTTCGATATTTAGGGATCTGGGTGTCAACAGACCTCACTACCTATGCAACACACAATAATCAACCGGTACTTGACCGCTTTGTCACTGACGTCCACCACTGGAAGCTTCTCCCCCTCACACCCATGGGTAGAGCCGCACTCTTTAAGATGATGACTCTCCCAAGGTTTCTCTATGTCTTACAGAATGCCCCACTAAAGGTCCCAGACTCCGACTTTGATCGGGTCGAAACCCTCCTCTGGGAACTCATATGGGGTGGAGGCCAACCAAGGATAGCGCTAATCACGCTCCAAAGATCGATCTGGGAGGGCGGGATTGGGGTGCCCTGCCTCCAAACCTACTATTGGGCCTCACAACTTGCAGTGGTCAATGGCCTGCTTCACGGAGACAGGGAACTCCCCCACATCAGGGCTGAAATCGCCGCTATGCATGACACCGACCCACTGCACATACTATACCAAACCCTCCCGAGACCCCCCCCCCACCAACGACCACAACTCACATTATTACTGTTTGGAAACAAGCGCACATATTCGTAGGGTGGAAAAATAAAATAACCACGGCACAACCCCTGTGGGGAAATAGCAATCTGTCCGAGATAAAGAAGCTTGACCCATGGCCTCGCTGGGTTGGAGCCGGAATTCTGAGAGTTGAAGATATTCTTGATGGAGGGGAACTAGCCTCGTTTGAAGCCATCCAGCAAAAATTCCAATTTCCGGGTACCGAGCGATACCACTATGTACAACTGGCCCATGCCCTAAGAAACCATATACCTGTAAATGCCAGTATCCCAGACTACACACCAATAGAACGCAACATGTTACCAGATTTCATCCCCACCAAATGCACCTCCATCCTATATATCGTTATTACATCCTTTTCCACACCTGAACTGACGAGACTAAAGGCTAAATGGGAGGTGGATGTGGGGGAGATAGACCCAGAAGACGGGATCCAAGCACTAATGCATCCAAGGGAGGTTGCCATCTCCTCTAGGTTTGCATAGAGTCTATTACCCCAGAACGATATTATGTAGGTGGAAGAGAGCCCCGAACCCGAACTGTTTTCGATGTGGAGAGGAAGAGGGGACCTTCTTTCATATTCTATGAACATGCCCCCGAATCCACACCTTCTGGAACGAATGCTGTACTGAACTTAATAAGATCCTTACCTGTCATATACCACTGGACCCAAAGATTCTCATCCTGGGTGTTCCGGATGAGATTGCTCTTAATAAATGGGAAAGGCTGCTCTTGAACACAGCAGTTGGGTTGATGAAGCGTGACATAGCGCAAAAGTGGGCAGCCCCAGAGTCCCCAACGATGGAGCAATGGGCAGCGGACATGGACATATGTGCAATGATAGAGCACAGAATATACAATGCAAGAGGCTGCCCTGTAAAAGAGGAAGGACCCTAGATCCCACAAGACGCTGCAGGGGTGATGCTGTTTAATCGCATTAAAGGCTTGGGGAAATGTTTTGGTTGATGTTAGGCAGAAACCTGTGCAGTTCCCTTAGGGACCACTGCAAAAGGCTTAGGACTACAGGTGTTGGCAGTAAACCCAATTGGTAGCAGTCTGTACCACCCAGATTTACCTGGTAGCTGTGGCTGAGCAGCCAGACTTCTCTCAAGAAGAGTTAGACAGTATATAGAGTATACAAAATAGGTACAAAGCTACAGTAGCACAAGCAAACACTGACCAGAGCTTTGGTATAAAAGTATATAATTATTTATTTAAAAACACACTTGTAAAATACACTAACACTAATATGGCAAGCAAGTTCAAACACAGTCACTATCAATATATATACATCCCTGATTACTTATTGAACAAGTCTTAGTTAAAACCACTTATTTGCAGACAGAGGTGAGCGCTTAACCTAAGATGGCACTCCAATAAGTTAGTTAAAAAGGGAGGGAAAAGGCAGAATTAGGAAAGCACACAATACCAACACTTTTAAAAGAACCACAGCAAGTCCGGAAAGGCAGAGTCTACTGTAGAGCAAGAAAGTTCATAGGTCAGGCCCACTCTTGGAGAGATCAAGGCGGAATGTGTCCAAGATCACACAGTTGAATTATACTTTAAAAGTCTTTGCAGATAGTTCAAAAAGAGTTGGATCAGTTCAGAGAAAGTTAGTTAACAGGTCCCAGGTCACCCCAGGATAGAGAGTCAAGGATTTACGGGACACCTTGAACAGTCTGTTGCAAGGGAGACCAGGTGGGACACAGTACCTGAAATGGTGAGAAAGCTCTAGCGGGGGCAGTTGTTCCTGGCAGCGGGTTCAAGTCGGTGCTTCGTCCAGGGGAAGAGAAGATCTCGACGTGGAGGAAAGCTGGAGGTCGTTGCACTGCCAGGGAAGAAACCAGCCGCTGAGTTTCCCGGTTAAAAGGTACTACCTTTTTATTCGCGGTAGTGGTGAAGCGTGGCTATCCGGCCGCCGGGATGCTTGGCACGGGCGATTCGACCACGAGACGATCCAGGAAGGCGAAAAGAGGGCGAACTGGTTATCCCCACCAGTTCAGAGGAAGAAGACTCTACGGGATGGAGATCTTCTCTGTCGTCAGGAAGTGGTGAGGCGGTTCAGCAGGGCTCCACCGGTGGTGTCGTCATTGCAGGTCGGCTCAGCTTCTCCCTCTTCGGATTCTTTGGTCCTGTGGCGACTTCTAAAGTTCCAGTCCCCAAAGCCCTGCTGTTATGCAGAAAACCCCCATTCATCAGTCCTAGCTGTCACTCAAACATGCTAAGTGGTGAGCCGGGCGGCTCACCACTGGGCCAATCACACAAGAGTGCGACTTGAGTTGCCGAGGCAACTCAGTCCAAGGTGCCTAAACCCCCCTCCCACACATCCTGTAGACCCAGACAGAGTGGCACCACTTTTGGTGGCTTCTGTGCAGAAGCCCGCCAAAAGTGGAACAAAGGGCTCGACTTGGGTTGGAGTTACAGAGGCGAACACAAATGCCATTTTAAAACTTAGTCCTGGCAAAAAGACCCAACCGGGGGAATAAATATTAAAAAAATAACCCGGCGGTATCTTTAACATTGCACCAAAAAAGTGGTGCGTTTAAAATGAATGGGAAAATCCCACTGGAAATATTCTGGTGGAATATTTCGCGTGGTAACCACTGCCACCAGCCAGAAACTCGACGAGGGGGGACTGCACAGTGCCCCCTCGAAAAACAGACCCAGGGGCAATCTAATTACCCCTACCAGTATTTCCACAATATGATGGTTTGTACTGGTTCTGTTCACAATTTAAGACCAGGAAAGTCAATGGTAACTTTACATGCCCTGGGAGACAGTAGTCAGTTCCAGGGTATGGAGTCTATGTTTGGGGGGTCACTATGACACCCCCGTGTTACTGCACTGAGGGTGCTGTGTAACACACTTACCAAAAACACATGAAACCCTATTGAGTAAAAGACCCCATAGCCCATAAAACACATTACAAAGTCAAAGGTTATCTCAAATCATGTCTAAGAGTGGGAGAAAAAGAGTCTCACTCTTAGCAGGAGAAAAAAAAAAACCCCAAAAGTCCAGCAAAGCTGCTGGGGGACTCCCTACGTTTGGGAAATTAGCCTATACAGAGAATTCTCCCTAACAGGTGATTGGTAACGAATCTGCTAATGTTGACCTTCGAAAAGACATGCTAGTCCCAACATGGTGGTATTGTTTTGATTGTGATAAAAAACAATAAAAATGCTTTATCAAAAAAAAAGCGAACACCGGGCTCATCCTGGTAGCAGCCAATAAGAGCCTGTGGAAAGAGTTAGCCGATTTCCAGGAGTGCATTCCTGCAGATAGGCTAGAGGACTTTAAAGCCGGGTTGTCAGCGTTGGGTGCTGGGTGCATCTTTTCGGGTGAACAGCGTTTTTCTGGTGCACTGTTTCATCCAGTTTATGACTGGAAAGCTTGGATGCCATTACAACACTCGTCTCACTTCCTGCGGCGTCTGCGCCATTGATCTACGTCAACCCTGCTGGTGAGGGCCCCTCTTGGCACCCCTCTCCTTTGCGGCCCTCGAGCTATTCCGCTCATGAGAGGCTTCCTCCTGCCACATTGTCTAAGCCTTTGGCAGAGGATGCCTTCTTTGGAAAATTTCAGAAGCTAATGCATTCCGACCCCATGAAGGAATATTTTAGAGGTCTTTTAAAGGAAATCTGTCCTACAGGGCTCAGTTCCGTTCCTACGGTTCCCGTCACAGCACCGGTTGTTCCGGCAGCTGTCCCACCTCTACCAGTGGGCCGACCTCCAGCCCTTCCGTCTCTGCCGCCCTTGTCTTCATTAGACAAGTCTTCGGCGGAGCCAGACGTGACGCAAGTCGATCCGGACGCGTTGGATGACACGCAAAGGGGATCAGGATGGTGATGACCAGTCACGCTCTGTTAGGGCGTTCCATGACCGGGTACTGGACATGACTCTTCTGGATGTTCCAGTACCTGAGGCACCACCTCCGCAAGAAGGGGTGCTTTCGGGGTCGTTCACCTTGTCTCCTCAGGAGCACACTGGCTTGTTCTTTCAGAAGGAAATTTTGGCAGAGGTCCGCAAAGTCTGGGATAAGCCACACTCTGGACTGCATGTTAACAAAAAGATTGACGCTCGTTATAGGCTTCATACTTCGGAGGAGGTAGCCTTAGCGTCTTGCCCGTTTCCTTCCTCCACAGTGGTGGCAGCTGCCACTCTTCAGTCTAGGCCAGCTTCAGCGTCATCTACAGCGGTGGCTCAGGTTCTGGCCAAAGAGGACAAGTTGCTTGACTCTTTGGGGAGGAAGATCTTTGCTAATTCGGCTCTGCAGTTGCGCCAAGCGAATGCAGAGCTCGTTTTAGCAAGGGCGAATATGAAAATGTGGAAAGGTCTGTCGGAATTTGAGAAGTTCATTCCTGCGGACAAGCTGGATGATTTTAAGGTGGGGTTGTCAGATGCGAGAGTCCTGGCGCAGGATGTGCTTGAGGCTGCAGTGTATCATGTCGACACCTCGGCTCGGGGCCTCATGCTTGGCGTGGACACGTCTCGTCAGGCTTGGCTTCACGCCACAAAGTTTTCCAAGGAGGTGCAGGATAATGTTCTGGACCTGCCTTTTGACGGCAAAGAACTGTTCCATTTGTCAACAGACGTAGAGCTGACTAAAACAAAGGACAGCACTCAGACGACCAAGTCTTTGTCCGTTCTGGTAAAACCACCTTTTAGGGCTCAGAGAACGCCTTTGCAGTCTTGGTCTTCCTCTGGTTTTTCGGGGGTTTCTAGATTGGAAAACACAGAGAGTCGATCCTCCAACTGGAAGTTCCCGCCGACGTCAACAGCGAGGCCGGTTTTTCTCTCAGTCCTCGCACTCCTCCACAGAATCTGGGGGTCCCGCCTCTGAGAAACCCGCTAAATGAGGGTTTTTGGCGCTCGCACGAGACCCCCGTGGGAGGGCACATTGCGTCTCACTGGGAGGCGTGGCAGACCATCACAGAGGACCGGTGGGTCTTGTCAGTAGCTCGGGCGGGCTTCCGCTTGCCCCTTCCCCCACCCCACCCTTCAATCCTCCTTTGCAGCAGTCTGGGACGCCCTCCCTCAGAGCCAAAGTTCAGAAGCTTCTGGATCTCAAGACGTTGGAACCCTTTCCCCTAGGGGAGCGAGGGGAGGACTTCTACTCCCGTCTGTTCATGGTGCCCAAACCCAACTAGGCTGGCCTGCGCACCATCCTAGACCTTTCCCAGTTGAACCTTTCTCTTCCCCAAGAGAAATTCAAGATGGTCACCCACAACCAGATAAAGACCTCTCTTCAGAAGGGCAGCTGGCTCAGCGTGGTGGACCTTCAGGATGCTTATATGCATATCCTCATTTGGAGCCCACATCGGGAATACCTACGGTTTTCCATGGGGGAGGAGCATTTCCAGTTCCGTGTGCTCACTTTTGGTCTCAGCTCGGCACTGCGTGTCTTTACGAAGATGATGTCGGCCATTGCAGCTTCTCTTCGGCTTCAGGGTATCCATGTGTATCCGTATTTGGACGACAGGCTGCTGCGCAGTCCCTGTCCACTGAAAGCCTCGAGCAACCTTCAGTCTCTCCTCCAGCTCCTGTTCCACCTTGGGCTGTTGGTGAACTGGCGGAAATACTCCATGACGGTCTCTCACGACTTGATTTTCCTGGGTTTTCGTTGGAACACGATCGATTGTAAGGAATACCTGACTGGGGACAGAATGGCAGATCTGTTCGCCACGTGTCAGGTGTTAATGCAGACCGAGGGCATGTCAGCCTGGTGGTTTCAGAGGCTTCTGGGCCTCATGGCTTTGTGCATGCTTGCTCTTTCTCTTGCTCGTCTCAAGATGAGGCAGGCACAGATGGCTCTTCGGAGCTCATGGCTTCAGGCAGTGGATCCAGTTTACAAAAGGATACTGGTTCCATCGTTCATGAGGACGGACCTCTTGTGGTGGTCTTCTCTCCGCAGTCTGTCGGTGGGCACTCCCTTACAGGACCCTTGCCTGCAATTGACTGTCACAACGGACTCCTCCCTTCTGGGTTGGGGGGCGATGCTGGATCATCTTCAAGTTTCAGATCTCTGGTCGCCACAGGACAGACAGCTTCATATAAATTATCTGGAGCTTCTGGCTATATTCCTGCCGCTGAAAGCGTTCAAACCAGGTATTGTCAATAGGGTGGTCCGTGTCCGCACGGACAATGCACTGTCCATGTTCTATATCAACAAGCAGGGGGGTACCAGGTCTCATCCTCTTGTGGATCTTGCCATTCAGATCTGGGAATGGGTCATTCCGCGTGGTATCTGGCTGGTAGCGGTTCACAAACGGTGTGGGTGCACCTAGCGGGGGCGCAAAAGGAAAAGGGTAACCCGCTGGTAACCCCAAGCCTTTCGCCACAGCACATTTTGTTCATGTGGGCAAACTACAGATTTGGGCCTAGGGTGTCGAAGCCAGCAAGAAAAACAGGGAACCCCATGTATTTCCTAAAAGAGGACACCCGTGTGAATGCACAGAGGTCTGACTTGCGATGTCTAAGAGGAGACATGATGACCAACTTTTTGTAGGTTACACGGGCCACAAGTTGGGTATGGCAATTTTAAAAAACTAGCCTTGTAAAGGTGGATTTTTTTGGGAATAACTGAATGCTACAGATTAGAAGGAAAAGATCCTCTGGAGGGTCTTAGAGCTCATTCAACCAGGGGAATGGCTACCTCCTCTGCATTACAGAGGGGCGTCACAATTAGGGATATTTGTGCGACTACCACATGGTCGTCCGTACACACCTTTACCAAACATTACAATCTGGACTCTTCCTGAAGCCGAGAAGGTTTATTTGGAAAGGCAGTGCTACATTCTGTGCACACAGACTTATGAAGGAACTCCTAAATTATTATGAGCCTAAAAATTCTGACACCCTCCTCCAGGAATACTTACACTGCTTTGGGAGTTTATCATAAGATGAGGAATACGTGGGAGGATACAATCCATTCGAAGAAAAAGTTACTTACCCAGGGTAATGTTTTTTTGACTGGATGTTCCTCCCACATATTCCTCATCCCCTGCCCTGCAGTAAAATTTTCCAAGTGATTACAGTCTTTGCTCTTTGACGAGAAGTAACTGTCGGGTGAAGGCTATCCTATACATGCTTTAAAAACCGAACTGAAGCCAAACAGTTGCTGGGCGCGCTTTATACCATCAATGACTTCAACATCGAGACAGAGGCCTCTGAGAGACATCGAGTTGGCAGGCATCGATGCACAGAGCCCTCTGCTGGAAAGAAATTCAAAAGCAACTGAAGCTGGATATGGAAATAACATCAAATGAGGAATACGTGGGAGGAACATCAAGACGAAATAACTTTACCATGGGTAAGTAACTTGCTCTTATAGCTAATTTCGGGCGATCTGGAGCGCTATGTATGTTCTTAGGGACCATCCCTGTTTATGTTGCGTTCTGCCTTCACAACCTCACTGTCCAATTAAGTTTTGGCCCCTAAGCGCTGCTAATGATAGGCCGCCCCATGGGCTATTAGTTCCACCCTGATGACTGCCTTCATTGCATCTCATACTGTAGCTACTAAGGGCCCCTAATTTTTCTGGAAGCAGTTCCTATTGGCCTATTCAATGGCATCCGAGTGGGCCATATTGTTAAGGATTGGGTCATATAATCGCGAGGGGGGGGTTGTGCGCGGGCAGTGGTCTATCATGGATTCGGATTGCAAGCTAGACTGGTGCATGGTCTGACAGGACCCTTGCTCCTATGATTATGTTGTCCACATAAGGCACCACTTGGGGTGTAGCGAGAATCAAGTCAGTACACGATGAGGAGCGGAGAACATATGAAAAATATGAATAGTCCCGTTCCCCCTCATGTAACAACACCCAAATATCTACAACCCCAAGTGCTTTGAACAGGTGTAGTATCCCCAACGCGATCTTGAAGTCGCTTGGCGGGTGTGATTTGTCCACTTTAGGGTCCGGCACCCCATTATTTAAGTCCCCCCATTACTATTTTCCTTTCTATAAAGGGGGCCAGCTCGGACACCAGGTCTTGGAGAAATGTCTCTTGCGTCTCGTTCTGGGCATATACCGATATGAGAGTCTATAGTTGCCCATATAATGTACCCTTTACCCCCACATACCTGCCTCCCAGGTCTTGCTGGGACTCTAGGTCAATAAAAGGGATGCCTCTTTGCTAGGAAGATGGCCGTCCCCCACATCCCCCCTTCTTCGAGCAACTGGATGCAATATATTGCTTCGGGAAGAGCCTGCTCTGCATTCTAGCAAAGTCCTGTGGGGCAGGGTGTTTCCTGAAGAAATGCAACAACAGTACAAGTCTGCCACTCTGAAGGATGAATTTCCGCTTGGCCGGTGCATTCAGGCCATTGAGCGTCACAAAGCCCAGCTTTTGGTGAGGGAGGGCTGTCGGTGCCGGATCCGGTTCATCATCCTCCGAGGTGAGGGTGGAGAGGTGCTATTTTTGGTACTTTTTCCGTATTTATATCTTTTCCTCCTTTAACCAGCAAGGCATTCTTGTCGTTACGAGCTGATGTACCACCCTTTGATACTTATGGAGTTGTCACTAACTGAGACTTCAGCTGCTGCAGAATTTGCAAAAATATTCTCGAGACCCTCCTTTAATTGCTTGATGACTTCACATTTTTCGTTTTCTTTTCCAGTTTCTTACCCCCTTCATTTCCTTTTGTGTGGTTATATCACATTCACGGACGGTGTCTTGAACTTCACACGGAGGACCATTTAAGTCCGCCACTGTGAATGGCTGAGCCTCTGCCACTAGTAACTGATTCAGTTAGATCAATATGTACACTTGCCTTTTTAGCCACTTCCCCTTCTAGTATGACCAACAAATTTGATTGTATTTATTTATTTGTATTTGTATTTATTTGTATTTGTAAAGCCCTCCTGGCCCTGGGGCAACTAGGCGCATGCATATCAAAGTTACACAAACATGTGTACAGCAAGAAAATTATCACAACAGGTTACATACGTTCAATAGGGTAATCAGTTCAAGTAGGGTTGCAATACCTATATACAAATGTGTCAACAGTACACAGTATACTCATTCAATACACAGTATTTAGTAGGAGTTACCATCAGGGAAGATAGTAGTGAAGGTGCTCGATAGGGAGCGGGCCTCCTGAAGTCCCTATAAGGAGGCTAAGCTGTCACAGAGTTCAGTTCCTGAAGCCAGCGTTTAGTATTACGCTTGAATGAAGGTTCCGATCTGAGGGAAGAAGGAAGCGTGTTCCATAGCTTAGAAGTCAAAACTGGGAAACTGGCGCCCCCAGAGTTTTGGAGTTTGAATCTCGGTATGGACATTGTATGAGCTTGAGCATCTCTAAGTGGTCTTGAGGACGTATGTGAGGAGAGTTGGTTAGTAAGGTAAGCTGGGGCGAAATTAGCCCTAACTTTGTGTATTAGAGCGAGTGTTTTAAGTGAGATTCTGTGCTCGACCGATAACCAGTGCAAGTTGCGTCTGGTGTCAGAGATGTGAGACTTCTTCGGGATGTTAAGGGCTGCCCTGATAGCATTATTTTGTGTTACTTGTAGCTTGTTGGTTTTTTTGGCTGGTCCCCAAGTATAGGGCGTTGCAGTAATCAATTTTGGATAACACTAATGTTCTGGCAAGCGTGATACAGTTTGGTGTCATGAGGAAAGGCCTGCATGCAGTGATTAATTTAAGTGTAAGCTGATGCTGCTACCACCGCGTTTTTTTGTCTGGTGAACGATAGGGTGGCGTCAAGGTAGATACCAAGTGTCTTTGTGTTATTGGTGACATTGATAGTGTTGCCATCGACAGTAAAGGATTTTAAGGCAAGGCCAAGTTTGTTAAGCATAGCGTGAGAACCAAGGATTAGCAACTTGGTTTTAGCGTCGTTTAAACATAGTCTGTGTTGTTCCATCCAGGCTTGTATTACTGAATAGATTTCGTTGAGGGTTTTGCTGTCTGTTGCATAGTCTCCCGTGATAGGAATGAGTATCTGGGTGTCGTCAGCGTAGTTAGTATACGTGACAACCAGATAGCCGAGGATGTCGAAGAGAGGCTTCGTAAAGACATTATGTGCAGCTGGCTCACTTGATTCCGGAAAATACTGAGCTGATGATATAAATCTTTCACAAAGCTCTTTAGTTTTAGCTATTATGTCCAGCTTATTTGATACAGAATCTAAAATAGCCATGTGAAGCTTAACCTCCGTATTTGTTCTCATTGAAACAAGCAAACGAAGTACGAACATAACTCAAGGCATGGAGTACGGGTTGATTATGCTGTATGTTCTGTGGTGAATAAGTAAAGTTATGTTTTTTAGGAAATAATTATATTCATCCCTTCTTAACGACATTTGGGATGACCCATCCACACTCAATATAGAAGTAGGCTGCCCCTCCTCCTAATCAATCGATAAGGGGTTGCTGACTGATCCACTTTCCCACAGTATTTCCAATTAATTTGCCTCATCGAGTTGATGCAGACTTAGGTTCAATAATTATGTGTCTGTCACTGACAAACGTCTAGAGGCTGTACGAATAGTGGCGTCTTTCTCTTTTCCAACCACGTTAAAAAAATTAGTTGATTTTAATATTGTTTGAAGCCTATGGCTGCAGTCGGGAGTGCTCCCTGCATACACCACTTGCAGAGGCTACTGCCTCATACACTACAGTAGCAGCGTTAAGGTCTCGCCTTGAGTTGGTGAGATTGCTAGTTGTGGGGCCCTTACAGGGCGGTGACGCTGGTAGAGGAAGCACACGTGCCTGTTTAAACAACTCTGCCACTTTATTTTGTGTCGCCATTAACGTTGCCTTAGTGTGCAAATCGTACATCAGCTGTTATAGTCTAATTAATATATGGTGTTCCTCAGTGCGATGATAGGGCAGCTCAGCTCGTCTCTACAGCTAACAGCTGATTGCCGACTGCCAACACATTTCCACACTTCTCCATGTGCGCTCTTCTCAGCAGTGGGGGTTTTGTGCCATTAGCAGCACCAGTGCAGGCTAGCCGACTGCCAAGCCCTAGACCAAATAGGTGATTGCAGATCCAGGAGCGTAGTGTATCTCCCCTGCTGACTGACAATACTTTTCACCATTTCTCTGCCAGTCTCATACAATACACACTGCAGAGGAATAGGGACAGGGCCAACCGCCCTCACTAACCCCATGTGAGGTGGAGTCCCTGTTGGCCCCTGGCGGAGTCATTACCCTGACCTTGTCACACATACTTGATTGGAGTTCCGTCTCTCTCTTCATTCTTGCCTGTTGTCCTTTAAGGTAGCATTCTTGGTGGCTGCAAGAATGCTTTCGTAACTGCAGGATTTATCCATCTGGCTTCCCTTTTTGCAGTTCTTGAAAAATAGCTGTGCGAATGAGACAATCTTTTCTTCCTAAGGTGGTATCTGAATTCCATCTTGAACAAAAAAATCTGTCTACTATGACTGAGGAAAGAATTCACAGTCTGGGCTCTAAGAGGGTGCTAAAATTCTACCTCTGAATGTTGACTGAAATACCAGATATTTGTGGGCTTCAGTGGACCATTGAAAGGTAAAACAGTCACAAAGCAGATCATCTTTTGGAAGCTGGTTTGATGTGGCCAACAAGGGGCTTTATGCCACACCTTCAACAGTTGGTCAAGCAGCAACCTCTACCTTACAGAGGGGAATTCCCTTGCTGAATTTCTACCAAGTTGCTACTCTGGCCTCTCCTCTTCAGTCATTCACTAAGAATTACCACCTGGATTCCTTGGCTGGGCCAGGATGCCACAGTGGGTAAACCGGTCCTGCAAATTCTACCCTGTGAGGTGCTTTCTTGTCCTCCTTCCGCCTACGTTAAGTCTTAGGACACAGCTTTGGGAGTCCTTCACAAGATGAGAAATTTGTGGGAAGAATGAGTCTAGAACAACAAATTGCTTACTTCTGGTAATGTTGTTTCTAATGGATTGTGTCCTCCCAGGGATTCCTCATTTTAGACATGCCACGGATTCCTAATTTTAGATATATCCATATCCTGCTTTTCAGTCTTGGAAACATTTTCGACAGCAGAAGGCGCTGTGCAGCATCGAGTCAATGTTCCTCGACGGTTACCATTCCTGTGTCCAGAAGCGACGTTGATGATCGTTTAAATAGCACACACTGTGCCCGTTGCCTCAGTTCTGTTTTTCCGCATTCACACCATGCTCTAAGAACAGTTTGGCTCGCATCAGCGATTCTAACGTCATCATTCTTTTCAAACTCTCTATGCCAAAAACAGCCTTTAAGAGATGTGTGTACGGTGACTCGAAGATGTCGATCAATGATCTGCACAGAATTTGTCTCAGGTGCCTTGACAAAGAACACAAGGTTATCGAAGACGGCTCCTGCCAATCGATGACCAGTAAGGCCTTAAAAGAGGGAAGGTCGAAACTCACCCTAGGTCGGTCGGATTCAAAGCCTCCATCTTTTGCTCCTTCAAAGAGAAAATCTTCTGAGCACAGAGGTTCTACCGATACAAGTCTCCAGAAAGGCCCAAGAAACGCTCTAAACACGCTAAGTGATCAAGATCCAGGAGTGACACCTGTCATTCTTCTTATTCATCGTTGCAAACGAAGTCGAAAAAACAACTCCATTGTTCCTCAACTTGCAACTCCTTGCCCAACAAGCGTTCGGTACGTTTTCCCGTTAAGACCGCCTCAGCAGCCGAATGGGGAAGTTCCATAAAAACATTGACGTATTCTCGAAACCGCCCCCCTCCTGGTCCCTCGAAAGAGTAGAAGAAGACTAGTGATCCCACTGTGTCTTCCAAGAGCGGCAGGGAATCGAATAAGACTTCGACAAACGCTGCGAAAAGCCAGAGTCAGAAGGCCTTGGGGATGTCATCTCGAGTAGCATTGATAGTGCGACCACAGAGTCATAAGCCATAGGCTCCTATGCCCTCCTTGTTGTAGGAATCCAAGTCGAAGGGCCCTTCAACATCGACCTAAGACCCAACTTCGAGTTTCAAACCTCAGTCGAAGAAAGAAAAAAATGTTTTGGATCCTGTTTTTTAGGGAGACTAGGAAGATTACGTTATACCTTTTGGCTATTAAAGTTTCGGAACACCTAATGTTCCAGATCGCTGATTAATCTCTTCTAGAAGACCTAGCTACTTGCCTGCAGGAAGCCAGTGGTCTAGATACCTCCTGTGAGAAACCTGAAGGTGTCTCCCTAGCTAGTCCCCGGGGACCTGTCATCCAGGTGGCTAGGAAACGGCAATCGCTATTGGATCCAGTTCCTGGGGGTGGACCAGTGAGGGAGGATCACCTGGATGGGGGTTCCTTGTGGAGTGGGAGTGGGACAGAAGGAATCCTAAGACCGCAAACAATAGCCAGCGTGTGTTGCAGCAGATGTCTACGGTACACAAGACCCTCCTCCGTTGATAACCAAGCCGGGGAGGGACACTGGTCTCCGTGGTACCAACCTTGACTCGAAGGAGAAAGAAAGCCACGCAGTTCATCACAGCAAGTGAGCCGAGGGAAGAGTCAATAAGAAACCGAACTGTGTTGAACAGAAAGTAGTAAGAAAGGTTTAAAGGAACAATTGAGAAAAGAGGGGGGGAAACCAGTATTAGGCTAGTCCGGCACCACGTGGGTGCTCGCCTAGGAAACTCTGGACGATTTTCCAATGGTAGAGGCTACCATAACCTGAAGACTTTGGGGAAAAAGGCGAGAAGAAGCCAAAGTGGCTATACAGGGGTCTTGCAAAATCCTCTGTACCGTTGAAAGTCTTTGGCCAACAGATGATTGTGAAAGAAAGGGAAATGAATCCCGCTTGGTGAATTGTGTGTTTGAACCGCGTGTTGCAAAAGTTGGCAGAGTGAACCCGGCAGAGGGAAGCCGACACAAGGGGGCGAAGCCTGAAGAACTGTTTAAAATTGCATTAAGACTCCTGAAAGTAAGAAGTATTTCAATACCAGGCGAGGTGAATTGACCCCCCTATCAAGCGGGTCCGAGCCTGATTGAGGGAGATCCAGGGGTAAAAAGTCCTCACCCAAAGTCCATTTGGAAAGGAACTCCTTTTGTTTGTTGTTGAATACATCAGGCCCTCGAAGGCAAGAGACATTTTATTGAAAAAAGACTTAACCATCGAAGAACCTGATAGCTCGAACTGAACTTTCGGCTCGTGCTGAGAAAGCCTGAGCGTGTGCTGTGCTCCAAGGTCCCACCTTGTCCCGTGCTGAAAACGTGGGGAAGGGAGACCCCTGACAGACAATCGTAACCTAACATATTATTTGTGAGCACTCCTTTCTTTATTGAAATCCTATCCCATACTCTTTCTATAATTAGTTGTAAGGATTTGGCAATGGTTTTCTTTTTAGTATAGGCCCGTTTATTTTGACACGACGACACAAGGACTGCCTTATTTTTCTTCTGATGGTGGAAGCATGCTCCCATTTTAGATTTCGGTTTAGATTAGGTGTTTTTCCACCCTGCATTTACAGTTTATTAAACAGCCTTAAACTGTGATCACTTGTGTTGCCACTATGAGTTCCTTACACCTCTCGTGAGGTTGAATTTGACACTTCAGATGTGAATGCACACCCTGATGCGGCCTATGGAACGGTCATGAAAAGAGTAATCGAATAATTGATTTTGGGGGCATCCTGCAAAGGACATAATCGGGATGACCTTACAGACATCCTGGATAAAGGTCCCCCTAAGGAGCCTGTGTTGCCTTTTCACAGAATCCTGTTGGGAGGCATGTTACTGGTATCTGCAAGAATGGCATTGCATTACTTCTGATGCTTGGGCACTGCAGGTTACTGTCTCCCATTTCTACAAAGGCCCCCAGGTTTTTCCATATCCGAGCAATTTCTTCGGGAACCAGATCCACTCCTTCTACAGGAGATTCTTTCCCTGTTGGAGAAAGAGAAAGGTGCTGTGGAAGTGGTACCTGTAGTGGAAGAATACCAGGGTTGGTAGTCCACCAATTTTCTGGTTCCCAAGAAAGATCTTGAACCTGAGATGCTTGAACAAGTACCCCAGGAAGCACAGATTCCAGATGGTCACTCTTTCGCAGATCTTCCAGGCCCTTCAACTCCAGGATTAGATGGTGTCACTCGATCTTCAGGATGCTTACTTACATGTGGTTGTACATCCCAAGCACAGAAAGTAGTTGAGGGGTGCCATTGGCAGTTCTCATTATCAGTTTAGAGAACTGCCTTTCACACTCCCCTCGGCCCGAGGGTCTTCACCAAGGTGATAACAGCGAATCTAAAGAGGGGAGGGACTTGCATCTTTCCCTACCTCGATGATTGGCTGATCAGAGCTCATTCTCCTGAACTGGCTCTGGAAAATCTCAACGGCACCTGCCACTCTCTCCACAAACTGGCTTCTCCCTCAACTGCAATAAGTCCCAGGTAACACCTTCCCAGAAGCTGCAATTAATTGGAGCGGACCTGTACTCACCACCCGGGTTGAGGGGTCAACATATCTTGCAGATGGTAACGATATTTCAGAACACCCAACATCTTCGACTTTCTGAGGTTGCTGGGCCTCATGGCATCCTGAATTTTCCTGGTGCCAGAGTCCTGCCACAGGATGAGGTCCCTGCAGTGGGCCCTTAGATCCCAATGGTCACAATTCTCCAGCAGGATGACAGACCTTCTTCAGGTCCCGAGCAAGGTCGAATAAGATCTCCTGCGGTGGGGCTGCAAGGAGAATGATGATAGGGGAACCTTTTTGGCAACCCTGGCCGGTAACTACAGTAGTCACTGATTCTTCCCTCACGGGCCTAGGAGCTCACATAAGTGTTCTCACGTTCAGCTGTCTTCGGTCCCCATCACATAAACTTGTTAGAGGTGAGGGTGATCAGACTTGCGCTGATGGCCTTCTTGCCTTCTATACAGGGGAAGAACGTCCTGATAATGACGGACAACACAGTGGCCATGCATTACCTCAACTAAAGAGGAGTTGTAGAGTCTCTACCTCTGTGCCTGGACGCATTGCAGCTCTGGTTTTGGGCACTACAAAACAGGATCTCTCCATCAGCTGTTCACCTAGCCAGAGAAGAGAATATGATGGCAGACACTCTGAGCAAGCAGAGCACGATCTCCAAGTGGGAGTTGGCTCAGGAAGTCCTTCTAGAGATCTTTGCCCTTTGGGGAGCCCCTCAAGTGAAGGGACCTGTTCTGCTCCAGGAAACTTCCTCAGAGAGCTCTGGGCGGCCATGTTCATAGTGGAATGGGAATTTCTCCCACCAGTCCCCGTCATTCCTCTTGTCATCAGGAGGTTGAGGAAGTTCTTGAAGTCCATGATACTGATTGCTCCGGATTGGACCAGGATGACTTCTGGTCATGTCCATCTGCCCTCCATTTCATCTTCCCCAGAAAGTCGACCTATTTCGCAAGAGGGAGGCCTTCTTCTTCACCCAGGAATCAGAATTCTCAACCTTTTACGCCTGGTTTCTGAGAGTTTAAGCTACAAAGATTGGGACCTCCCAGAGGACGTGATGGAGGTGTTGCTTTCGGCCAGAAGACCAGCAACAAAAGAACTATACAGTTTTTCAAAGGACTGACAAATACCTTCCCACTGCAATACCAGTGCATCTGGGAAAATCCCACATAGTCGTAAAGTGAAATGCGTTTAATAAAATAAAGATGACATTTCAGCCATAGGTTTTGTTCTAGGTAATCATTTGCCACCCTCAGGCTTGAAGGGTTCTAAGAGTAACGCAGGCAAGGAGAACATAGCTCATATGCACGCTAC
This sequence comes from Ambystoma mexicanum, assembly GCF_040938575.1. Taxonomy (NCBI): domain Eukaryota; kingdom Metazoa; phylum Chordata; class Amphibia; order Caudata; family Ambystomatidae; genus Ambystoma; species Ambystoma mexicanum. Next base: position 1,382,109,539 of record NC_090932.1, read on the forward strand.
CAATTCTGTGGGACCCTCATCAGCCCACTTGGATCAGAGAATATGATTAGATCTTCTTCTCCATGCCCTCACTAAAATACCAACCCATTGCAAAGGTTGCAAGGCTTCCTTTAGCCTCTGGCATAAGACCTTAGCCTCAGCAGTAACATTGACTCTATGGTCCTTGAAGAGATGTTTCAAGGATCCTCTTTTCAGATCACCATAATATGGGCAAAGCAGGATGAAAGGAGCCATGTCCATAATATGGGCAAAGCAGGATGAAAGGAACCAGGTCCTCAATTACATAAGGACAAAACGGGCATATTGGAGTAACTTTATGTTTCCACTTGCTCTTTTTGGCAACCAAGGGAAGAATGGCCATACAGGCTTTAGTAGACAAAGATCTAATTTGTTTTGGATGCATTTGGTCTAGGTAATCTTCATAGCCCACAGTCTGCTTTAGCTACCAATATCTTAAAAACTGATCTATGTGATCACTGCGCTGCCTGTAATTCTGCCGATGGAAATGTCGACTCCAATTACAGCGCAGCGGTCGGATAGATCACTTCTGCCTGCATGCCTTGGCCCGCAATCCTCCAACTCGCACCCCCTCCCTTACCTTTACTGCGGCACACTTCTGTGTTCACAGCCGACTGCCTTGTACCCCGGCAGCATCAGTTCCTCACACTTACGTGGGGCAGTGCTGACACCGCTGGGTACTTCTTTTTTCTTTTTCTTTCTATCCGCCTGGCAAGTGGGGGGGGACACCCCCCGCAACCCCTGAATCCCGTTACTGTGACCAAAGACTACTGGGGGACACCCCTGCACCGCTTGGGCGCAATAATGGGGGTCAGAATACTGTATAGGGGAAAGTCGCAATAACTGTATGGTGGCAGTTATTTTGGCGGAATTTTCATATATTTCCTTAAAAACTGGTTGGAACGAGCCAGCCCCACACAGATTTCATCGTCCCTTGCTACCCTAAGAGCATTTACAATACAGGATTAGGAACGAAGTCCAATGGTATTAGGTTATCACAATAGTCGACAAGCCCAAGGGTTCGAAATTCCTTCCTTAAATTCAGGAACCAGGGTAATAAATGCATGGCTCATTCCTGTGACATCACATCCCTCACATCCTGTCTGTGGTTAAATAACTCTTCATTGGTCCAAACCCTTATCCAGTAGTACAGTGGCATAGCCCTGCAAGCCACTTCTATCAGCCGTAAGTTCAATTCAAGGCTAACAGATAAATTAGGTGCACAAATGGGCAAACCTAAAAGATTCTTCAGGATTAGTTTTTTATGACCGCCAAAGGCACGCTATTGGTCCAGACTCAAAGCTCTGCACCATAGAAAGCTGCCTGCCTGCCTGCCTGCCTGCCTGTCCTGGGCTTTATAAGCCTCTAGAGCAACCCTCAAGGCAAAGCTCTCTAGTTAATGTTGCTAGGGCACCACTGTGCCTAGCAATTGTCAGGCCAGCTTTACCCTTCCAGGTACAATCCTCTTTTATTCGTGTGCCAAGATAATTGTCGGCAGAAACCTGTTAGATCGGGCCATACACTAAGGCAAATTGGATTCTAGGGCGTTTTTTCCCCCCTTGGTCCCTGTAATAACCATTGCCATGGATTTTTAGGTATTAATGGACAAACCGTTCACCCAGGTCATTTTCGTTTTTTTGTGCACTAGCTGCTCATGATTGAGTGGCATTATGGTGACTTCCCTTGCTTACTGGTGACCACCTCTGTATTGATTTCATTTTTTTTTTAAATAAAACAAATATCAAAATTAACAAAAGCAGCTTGTTTTCCCCCCAGAATTGTGGGGTGCAATTGCATGCCAAGGACCATTAGATCTAGGATTGCCCACAGTTGGAGCTTGCTGGGGGTGCTAAATTGAGACACGTGTGAATCTGAATTAGTCTGTGGAATTCGATGTTCCCTGTTGTATAGTCCCATTAGAGTAGATGGATTGTCTTTTTGGAATGCATTAGACATAATTGAGAGATAGAATTAATCATAGTTGTGGAATTGTGTTTTGGAAGAAATATTGGATTGTAAAGTGAGAAAAGAATTGAGGTAGAATGTTGATTTGGTTACAGCATTGTGGGTTGGGAAATAGATTGAGCCATGATTGTAATGAGTCCATGACGTCAGAGCTGTCCTGGAAGTGGCTCTTGACAATGAACTCACCAGTTCATGCATGGGCAATAACCAATGCAGGACATTCAGTCATGGAAAGAGGAAATGAGTATTGTTGAACATGTTGGAACAGTCATTTGGGCACAAGGTGTCCCACTAAATTAAGCATTGCAAAAATGACATCTAACCTCCAATAAGGCTTTGGGGAAACAAATGGATCTTTTGGCACATTTGCTCCTCCACATTGAGCTAGTGGGGAGACAGATTGGCTGAGATATTGATTGACTGAGAAATTACATGTCATGCATCAACTCAATGAAACTTCCCAAAGCACATCAGCAGAAGTAACACCTTTGCAAGAAATTAATGATGAGCATTGACAAGAAATTAAAGTTTTACAGGAATCCCTAGATGGAAAAATAGTATTACTACAAAAAGAGAAGAGCATGCTAGAAGCCATTTAAGAAGATTTAAAAGTAAACAAGGAAGCAAAGCAATGCATAGAATAATAGCGTCATGCAATTTGTGACATTCACAGTGAATGCCTACATGCACATGACAAGAGCCAATTAAAAGACCAAGCACCTTATACTAATGGCTTATTAGATGATATCTTGAATAAAAAATACAGTTGAGAGATGAATGGAAAACTGTGAAGGAGGTTGATTCATAAAATTTGATCAGGGGAGGAAGGATAGCTCAGGGGCAAAGCGATTGTCTTGGAGCAAGACAACAAATCCCAATCCCGCTCTTAGAAGCCACGTGTTGGTATTAAACACGTTATAAAAGACCAATTATAATTATAATCAGCTATACAATGATATAAACATTATTAAGAAACAAAGGACTCAGCATGGCAAAAAGGTGCAGCAGTTGAACAAGTGAAGAAACCAAAACTAGAGCACATGACACTAACCAGGCTAGTCTATATGAATTTAGGGACTACTGGTACAGAGTAAACCGCAGGTGATAGTTGAAATTCATCATAATGCCAGGCACCATTTCTCATTCCCAAACTCACCCAGACACTGATGAATCCAAAGGGTTTGTGCCTTTTTCCCTGGGGAGAGACACCCCTTTGATGCTAGGGAGGTAAGCCCGCTATGTAAAACCATCCCTAGGGGTTTGGGAAAGAGGGACCTCACTGGGAATCACTCCCCTCAAGGGAACAAGGACTCCCATTCGCATGGGGAATTCCCTATAACTAAAGCCTTATCAACATACTTGGGAATTCAAGAAAGTCCAGAGTGGAAAACCTGCAAGCCGGGATGAATGCCACCACTATCCAACAGACGCTGCCTCACTGGAACAAACTCAACCGAACAAAAGGTACCTGGGTTTCCCAGGGGAGAGGGAGGCAGAGAAAGGAGAGAACGAAAGGGGAGGAAGAAAGAGTTGCCACAAGTCCCTACGAGGGTCAGAGAGAAGGAACAGAAGGGTTATGGGATCCAAAGAAACCCAAACATTGTAATCTACCAGACAGCTCAGAGGAACTCCCAAGAGCTAAGTGAGCCCCTAATGAGAGGGGTTACCAATACCCTAGAGAGATAACGGAAACATTGGGACAGAGGAACCCAAGGGGGCTAGAAAGGCCCAATAAACACAGTGAAGAACAAATACCAGGGTAGCACAAAGACTCCCAAGACGTTAAGCAAGTGGAGAAAGGTCACCACGAGTTGTGGAGAAGAAGCAGGGAAATATCCCTCCACTTAAAGAAATTGAAACATTTTGTTTCCTTTGGGGACTTAAAGACTTTCTTTACAGAAGTTAAGGAAACTTTGGAACTTAGAGAGACTGCCAAGACTTGTTGAAAAGAACCAAGAAGTGTGTTTTCTACAGACACTTATTAAACCCAGAACCAGCACAGGTCCCGAGAAGCCCAAGGAAGATCGGGGTGAAATGACTAGTTTTTCTTTTATATTTTTTCTAAGTGGTAGGGCCAGTTTAGTGCATAGGTTTGGACCAAGGACTATTTTTTTTTTTATTTTTTAAATTTAGTTAATGTTTGGGTAGGAAGGAAACCCCCTTTTAGCAACAGGGCTAGAAAGTCATTTCCTTTTTAAGATAATTAAAGCCTCATGACAACCTGTCCTCGAGTTTCAGTCGTCCTTTTGGCTTATATATATATATATATATATATATATATATATATATATATATATATATATATATATATATACACACAGACACATACACACACTCTCTTTCTTTCTTTCTTTCTTTCTTTCTTTCTTTCTTTCTTTCTTTCTTTCTTTCTTTCTTTCTTTCTTTCTTTCTTTCTTTCTTTCTTTCTTTCTTTCTTTCTTTCTTTCTTTCTTTCTTTCTTTCTTTCTGCGACAGAGGAATAGTTTGTCTTGTCTTCCTTATGTCTTCCCCTCCCATGCATGGTTGCGCTTTGAAACACTTGTGTATAAGTGCATAGTAGATCAATCAATCAATCAATATGAAGAGACAAATAATACAACCCAAAAAGAAACTCTACTTATGCTATGGATTATGGGGATCCTTCACAGACCTTGGATTGGTGGCCAAACACTGATTATGAGCAACAATATGAAGAAAGGCCTTACTATACAACCCCTCAGGAAAGATTTGAGGCCCATAACTCAATAGACCAAACAGAGAGATTAACGAGAGGGCCCCCTGCACCGTACACTTAGGAAGCTTCCCTACCGTCATTATGATAGGGAGGACAGATATCTAAATTCAAAGGGGGTAGTGGCTCTGACTCTGATGAGGAAGTTGGATGCAAGTCAGGAGACATACAAAAAGAAAACTATCATCACATTTTGTAAAAGACACATTCAAACAGATTAAGGCCATACAAAGCTTTATTACCCCTTATCACAAAAATGCAAAATATTCTGTTTGGGAACATTTAGTTGTACAAACAGATTATGGCATCATTTGGCTGAAGAATGACCAGAATAACATTGAGTACATAAAATGGACGTTCTCTCCTGAGTTTTCTAGTTTCTAGACTGGAAGATCAAAATCTTTTACAGGGCACCCATCATAAAATTAGTTTTGACCCATAGAAACCCACAAGAAGCATTTAAAGCGGCCTGCAATTTAAAGTGTGCTGAGGATCAACATCCTAGGGAGTTTGCACAAGAACTGTGTGCATTTGCCTAGGTTTCTCAACATGCCGATAGCTAAAGTTGAGATTTCAAAACTGTTTTTCCATGCCCTTTCTTAGAGGTTAATGGCTCAGTTTGTGATTTTGACTTGGAAAACACTGAGTGGATCATCACACAAGCTACAGGGATTTATACAGTACAGAACCCAACTAGCCCTGAAAACAAAGAAAAGAAAGCCGAATAGATGCCCGCCCCGGCCACCTTTCAGGTAGGTGAGGTGGAGATAGTGGGGGCCAAAGCCAATCCCTCTGCTGTACTAATAAGTAGAAAAGACGCTCTGTTCAAAGCCAGCCAACTACTTCTCCAGCTGGCATGCAAATTACTGACCCCCAAAAAATCAGACTTGCATCAGTCCTCAGTATAAAGGTTGTACGCCAGTATTGGGTTATGCATATGTCCCTCCGATAGAGACAAATACTCAGAAACCTGGAATAGGTTCACAGGGAGATGTAAGTCTGAATTCTCCCTGTGAAAGAAGCCAGTATCCCCCTACTAGAACCAGTTACCAAGAAAGCTTTTCTCCTCCTCTTAGTTTCCAAGATAATAGATCCCAGGACCAGGGCAAGTGGAGACCAAGCAATACATAGAACAGCAGTTACTAGAGTTAACAAAACTAATCTCCTAGAAGAGATAGTTGTCCTTTTATGGAAGAATAGAGGTATGACCAAAGACCTCCAGCAGTCCGGAGAGTGAAGAAAAATTATCACAACTTGAGCAACATGAAGCATTTGACAGAGTGCATTGGTCAAATCATGAGATCTCAACAGGGAAATGATGATTGTAATGCTCACAGAAATCTTAGCCAGAATGAGTGGACAGCTCAGGATGGACAATGGCAAGAGAAAATTATTAAAGTTAAAAATGCACAAGGAAAAAAGCAAAAGGTTAGGTGATAGAAAAAATATGCTAATCCTTAGAGGAAGCTTCCTTTACCTCTCGCAGACCCCCCCCCCCTTACCCTCCGGTTTGCTGAAAAATTGGCAAAGACCAAAGGTTGATCCCTCTTTATTCCTTCAAATAAAACCAGACAAAAACAAGTAAATACATTTAGTGAGGAGAAGTATGAGATTACATTTGAGAAGGAAGAGAACTCTGTAGAGATGAAACCCAGAGATTCCTCTTTCACCGATATAATGCCTCCTTCAAAAGAGCAGAGAATTTTGTTAATGATTTCAATCGTGTGACACACCTTGGACTTAGCCGAGTATGTAGCGCTCAATTGTAATGCATTCTCTTTATATGCTACGAATTCAATTTGAGATGGCACACAACCAGTCTCACACCCCCTTTGTCAAATACCCTGGGTCACAATGGACCATGAACCAGGCCGGTTGGTGAAAATGCAATATTTATTTATTTTTAAATTTCAAAGAAAATCATACAAATTTTAAAATTTGGGCAGCAATCACCAATGGGGTGATAATTACAATGGAAACTGAAGCAATACACTTGGTTCAACTTCTACAAGAACATATACAAAACACAAATGAATAGGAGCACTTTTTCTCTTTGGGTAGATAGCACTTCAGTTAATATTTCCCCCTGCAATGCTCTCCTAAACCCCTATGAATTGAATTTGGAATGGACAGAAAGAATCAGCAGGGAGTCAGGGATATTGTGCAGCAAACCAAATCAAACTCTGACCTTCCTTAATAAAATAAGAGTCAAAGCCCTTTGCCATGGCATAAAATGACACTGAGAAATCGACAAATAATTAATGTGCAGTTAAATCTATGAGGCAAATATAATTTCTCACAATAGCAGGAATATATTAACACTGGCAATCGCAAGGCAAGTTCTCAACAAAAGACATACAGTTCACAAACAAGTTGAAAGTAAGAACACGATGCAGTCGAATCACACGTTGGAAAGTTGCATTTTTTCTCAATTTCCGTTTTAAATGACACACATGGTTTTAATCAAACACGGGGTAAATACTGAGATTTGGAATGCGGTTTATGGGCTGGGGGACAGATGCACATTACAGGGACAATGTAGAAGTGAAAGGAGGGTTGTAGCTGAAGATTTGGATGAGATTTACAAGATAAAAAGAGGTTTGGTTTTGGTAAAATGAAAGAGAGAGAATCGGCTGAGAAAAAAAACCCAAGTTTTACTTAAGCTAGATTATGAAGGCTAGATAGCGCTGCCCATGAAACAGGTTAAGTCGGCCTCATTAACCTGCTCCATGCCGCGTTTCTCTTAGTGTGGAAATTAATAAAATTATTCAAAATATTGCTAATTAGTTACAGGATGGAGTGAATGAAAGAATGGCGCTAACATTTGGAAATCAGACAAAATGCACAGGGAATTCTGACAGTAGGACAAATTACCAAGGCATGGATAGGCTTGCTTAGAGAGTGGAATAAAGATAAAAGGGTGAAGATGAGATAGGCTACGTGTTTCTATGGGATGAGGAAATGCTCACAGTCCATGCTTGAGTTTGGAATTTTGGGCCAGTCGAGCAGGACTGGTCACTGCACTGCGGAGGCCCCATACCGCAAACAGCTGGGCAGTTCTGGTCACTGGATAGCAGTACAGCTGGATGGCAGAAGTACCGCCGGCATGCAGCTAGCAGGCAACAAGCCGGTCTGGTCTCAGGATGCCCCCCCCCAAAGAGGGTACCATAGTTTTTCCCCTGGTTAATGGGATTTTAGTGGGATTTTCTGAATCTAGGCCTCGCTGGCGTAGTGTCAGCTTTGCTTTGGCATTGCAGTGGAATCTGGCAAGATGGATGTAGAAGATCAGGAACTCAGACGCTGGAAATTCAGGAGAGAGTGTGTGTCTAGAGTCCTGTCAGTCACCCTTTATATAAAGCATGGTGACATCACAGAATTATATGGTAGGGCAGGCTTAGCTGAGTACGCCCCTAAACGATTGGATTGGATTGGTCAGGGGGTTTACCACCTTCCTGTCAATTGGTTGGACATTTAGAAACCTGACATCCGCTTTATGATGTGGGTTTACTATGCATAAGATCATCCCACAGTTACTTTAGCTAAAATCATTTTTCATATAAATCACACATTTACACAATTTTGGCATCTTTACAAATGACCTAGGCAGATTACATATTTCACGCAGAGCATGACAGTCCAATTCTACAGTTTGTGAGACTTTGTTTCACCCTTCTACCAGTTTTCCACACTTTTTAGTGAGAAATATATTACTTAAACTTCTATAACTTTAGGTGTGTTTACATATTCCCATAGGGCATATTTCTGTAAATTTCTAACGTTCCGTTATATGTCCTTTCCCCATGATTCACATTTTTCTGGCATTTGTGTCCCATACATGCCACGGACAGCCAAGATATCTTAATTGAAAGCCACGAAAATCATATTTAAACTGTTTAACTTTTACATTTTGGCACTGTCCTGTTGCAGAGATAAAAGTCTTAAGTTTATTCATCATGTAGCTTTTTGAGCCAAATGGAGCTGCCTTTTTTCTTCAACTGGACCATTTTTTTCAAGCTACCACCAACTGTCAGTTCAGCCCAGATTGGCCATGGGGGTTTCCCAGTTTGATTGAATGTTTATTGCCACTTCCCCCACTTCACAGGTTGGTGTTGCAGATCCATTGTCTCAGCCTGGAGCACAGACAAAAGTCTACTGCGCAGGGGATGGTTTAGTGCTCTTGGTCCGTTAAAGGTTTTCAAGGTGTCAATTAGCATGCCTGTGTCCTAGAAGTTTATGGTGGCTTCCTTTTTGGGGGAAGGCCCCAGTTTAACCAGCAGAAAGACCCGTTCTGGAGCTTGCAAAATCCAGCCAATACATTTTAATTCTTGTATTTTCTGTTATTTTGTTCTGAATGAAAAACAAGCATGTTGAATAAAACATCCCATATATGTTCCCCAGCAAAACCCCCTTCACATTGCTAGGCAAGGATACGTTTTTATTCAACATTGTACTTTTAAAACAGGCATTTTCTTTTGGTTTGCAAAAGCCCATTTTGACACGTGGAGAAAGCTGCTAGGATTTCCCTTTTAAATTTGGTTCTTCCATCTGAATTCCCACATTGTTCTGTAGCCATAGTCCGTTCCTTTTATACAGCAATTTGCTTGAAACATAGATGCACTGAAATTGACATAGCCCATAGAGCTTTTTTGAAGCATTGATCTTTTTGACATTTTGTGACTCAAATGTCAAGCGTTTTCTGCGGCTGAAAGTGAAGTTTCTTTTGCCTTTTTCAGATTTTGACTGGCACAGCCTGTCATGCAGGGATCATGCTTTCTTCTGCTGAAGCACAATGTGAATATGGATGGGCATGGCAGGGCATTATGGATCAAAGCAATGTGATGTGGAATAGATGAACATAGCGTCAGGGCAGCATCCTTTTTAGTGTAAAAGATTCCCTTTTCAATGGGAACTTTTTACAAGCAGCAGAGCAGCGCTGTTTTGATTCGCTTCTTTTGGGTTCACCGAAGAACACACTGGCACCTTTCTCGGAGTGCCCCCTGTTCCAACTCGCCCAATGGTATTTGGCAAGATGGGGCACCCATCCTTTTGTCGCTGCAAAACACAGTTTTGATGCAATGGTGCTCCAAGGAGCCAGTGCAGCCATTTTGCTGTTGACTGCAGAAGCGCAGCTTGGTTATGAATGGGAATTCTGCTGAGTGGGTCAATGTACCCCACAATTTGAAACATGAAAAATATAAAGAACCTGAGAGAAGTACGCGAAAGAGCAAAGTAACCAATAGGTATGAAACCCAAGATGAAGAAAAGAAAATAATTCAGACCAAAATCCCAAACCAAAAGGGCTCTACTTCTCTGGATTTTTCCAAGTATTTCAATTCTTGCAATAACAGTGACCTGGAACATGTGGGGAAAGTGGGGTTGGCGGAGTTAAAAACCGATAAAGGAGGGGAGAACACTGCATTACCCTCAGACCCCTCCTTGGGGAGTTGCATAACCTAGATGGAAAAGAGATTCTTGTAGACCAAACTACTGATGTAGACATTAAAATAGGGCGACATTGACCCATCCAGTGATATTTTTGGCTCCTCAGGTACACTTGTTTAACTTGGAAATTCTTTACTTTAGGGGCTTTTGCCTGTATTAGATTCCATCAACCCGGTCCTCTGCTTTAGTTGGAATGGAACTTGTCACTTAATTGAAAAACACTGAGTATAAATTAATTTCCAAAATATGTAAGTCCCAACCAGCACTATCATATCTGTGAATGAGCAAGAGGACAGTGAAGGGACTTCCAAAGAACCTTTAAAAATGGATCTTCTTCTGGATAACAAGTGGTTCTCCTCTCTAGGGGGAAATTCGATCCACTGCTGTCCTCTTGTGAGGGCCAGGGTTCAACCACTGCATATGTCGGGAGATCAGATCTGCAGTTTAGTTAGAATACAAAGTAAAGAAGAACATGTATTCTTTCCTTTTCAGCCTACTGAAGGTAAGGATTCTGTTCTTTTCAATGTCTGTTTAACCCAACAAAGACATTTCATTAGTGTGAAATTGCAGAGGCACCTACAAAATGATCAGAACATTCCCCCACATTTAATCTGATAGATAAATGGGAATCTGGTCTGAATACCGGGAATTAAAAGCATCTCACTACCAACTGATCTGTGATGAAAATCACCATTGGAACCAAATCCATAAATCATTGTTGGGTCGCAAGAGCTGTCACGTCTGATTTTTATATCAGTGATGAGGTACTACGTAGATTTGCGATTAAATTGGATTTCAATCAACAATAAATGTTGGTCTATAACTGGGGGACACCTAATGGACCTCCATTGATCTTGAAAATACATTTAGGGCCACTCAATTGCTGCCTTAAGCTGCAAAAGTTCAAATAAAATATGTTACTATTCCAGGAGATATCCAGCAATGTACATTATCAATAATGAGCCGAAATGGACAGACCTCGCCTAATGAAGAAGCTTTTATTCATTTAAATAATATTCTTCAGCAACAAGGTCTGTCCTTACGTCCAGCTTTTTTGTTAGATCTCAAAGATGACTTTATTCGAATATTGGTTGACAACAATAATCCTCAGCTATTTTTGTCTCAAGATACCACGGAATGGTTGTTGATCCTTAACACATTTCCATGGATCTAACAAACTCCATAATTTGTCCAAGACCTGAAAATTGTTATACCAGAACTGATGGCAGGCCAGAAACCTTTTACACATGACAAAGGGGGAATTTTATGGCGTACTCCATGTGCCCTAATGTTGTGGAGAATGTTACCTGTGACATGCTAGAAGATGAAGTGTTCAGAGGTACTAGTGTAACTACGTAGATACCAAGAAACCATCCATTCAGGTAGACACCATAAGCAAGTGCCTCTAAACCCAAATAGAAGTTTCATAAATCGCTACTCCAGAAATATTTCCATCCTTCCATTAGACGGTCAAGAGGCAGATCACTATGGCCGACGCCTCTGCGACAGATGAACAGAAATAACTCAGACAAGTATTCCTGGATTTCCAGAAAATCTTTTCTGTTGCTTCCTATGATTGTGGACATATGTCCTTTCTTTACACCATACCTATGGACGCTAATATGACACCAGTATTTGTAAGACTACCGGGAGCAGCTAGTATGGGGCCTAGATTGTTCAAGCAGAGGTCTGAAAATAATGTGTTTTCTGCCAGGTCATGGAGCCTTCAAACCCCCCTCTAAACATCTGTGTGCCACTTAAACTGGGTTATGCTAGTGCATGACGATGAGTCCTTCCCCATAGGAGCATGTCTGCAATCAGACGGTGCGAGCAGAGCCCAATGCAAAAAGATCTTCACGAAATTGAACTTAAGTTGACAAGCAGTAGGATTGGACTCTCATAGAATTATACCAAAACTAAACTGCACCAAGCGAAATATGCAAGTCTAATCCCACTAGACTGCCAATCTAATTGGTGAATTTTTGCACCGTAGTTCTCCCCAAGAAATTTGATATAAAGCCATTGTCCTTACTGGTAGTTTTAAAAGGGAACACAGAATTGATTTCAGTATTTCCGATGGTGACATGCCAACGTGCACAAGAGCCATTCATGACAACAGCACTAGCAACTCATGAATGTTTGAAAAAACACACATTATGCGCACACAACAAATATTTAATGTCCCTTCACAAACAAGAACCTGGTACAGTATAACTGTCCCACTGCAATACAACTATAATTGTAAATAATATGAGTAGAAACTACTATGTTAAATATTGCATTAGTTGATATACACTAGTTGTGAATACTGTTTAGTGAGATTTGTCAATCACTGTTGCTGTGCTTTTTGATAAAATACACCCAGAAATGCTACATCACTACAACATATTTGTGAGTATTTCGCAAAGTTCCAGGGTGCCACTATGACATGCTGCTCACTGTGTCAACCTGCTGGGAGTGCTGCTCAATCACACAATGGCTTTCTCAAATGGGTCAGCATTGTCAACAGCAGAAAATTAGTCATTTGCAACAAACCCCTCCACCTCTCTTTGCTGTACTGTAAGCAAAAAAGAACAAACTTAGGGTGCATGTCTCTGGAAAACCTCTCTAGTTTCCTAATCTAACCCAGCACCTCTTTCCAGTGTCTTTGGATTTTTTCACATGACCACCACATATGCCAATAGGATGCTTTTTCCCTATATTTTCTCTAACATATTGGGTTTGTCAATGGGAATACCTTTGAAAGTCTGAGGGCATATTGCCCTCTTTGTAATAATTTGATCCTGTGCATTTTATATTGGCATAACACTGATGTCTTATAAGATGTTAAGCAGAGTTTAGACCATAGATCGTTGGAGCGACACCCCCCCAGATTCTTTACCAGCCTTCTAAGTGCCCCCTTTACACCCTCAGGTTTATGGTGGATCAGGCCTTTAATGCTTGTGTAGGTGTCTAGTACTCTCTCAAAGGGTGCCAATTCTGTGACAGATCCAAGGAGTTCATCAATCCCAAATGGGGAACCACCTTGTATGGGTCTAGGAAGATGAGCCCACTACACTTAACACCCCCAAGGGACAAGGTAAACGGGTTCCTTCTGGAGGTGACTTCCCTAAAGGCACAAGAGAACCCTAGAGCGGACCTTAAGTCACCTTCCGTCGCACCCCCAAAGCTAACACCTTTATGGGGTGTGTAGGAGCTAAGTTGTACTATATCTCTGTTGAGGAGCAGCCGAATGTCTCTGCAGGAAGTCCCGCCCCCTACTGCCTGTATGTTGGAAACCTGAAACTGCACCATGCTTGACACCAGTAGTTATGACCATACTGCGACGAGTGTTTGAGAAAAGGTATCCATTAAGAAAGCCATACCAGATGTATGCAGGAAGAGATGACAATCTTATGGAGGAGGTCCCCGAAGGAATATGAGAATGAAAGAAAGAGAAGCTGGTGACGTCACAAGAAACTAGTTTGACGAACTGAAAAGACTGGCTGAAGAAGATGATGTATGGACCTTATAGAATCTGATGACAAAGTAAAGAATCGAGTAAACTTTCATATGTGAAGTAAAGATTGCACATGTGTCACATACTGCAGAAAATGCAAGATGTTTAATAACTGTACAGATGGAGCAACACAGTTCATCATAGAAGCTAGCTATAAGTAGTGAATAGACACACATTTTAGTAAGTTCTAAATTAAGGAAATAAAATTGAGCTGTGTGTCGCAGCAAAGAATTAGCTGGAGATTGCAGACTTGAATGGTGAAGCTGTTTGGCCTGGTATCAAAGCTAGAGCAAGCCAAGGCCGGTTATCTATCCTTGAAGAACAGAAACAGTGAGACTCGGAATCATCCCTGGTTAAAGTGCAAAGAAAGAACACCGTGAGTGCCAAGTTTATTTATTCAAGACAATGAATGACTGAAAATTGACTGAATTGCGGTCTCCTGTCATGTGGACTAAGGGTGAAAATAGGAGTTTGGCATGCAGACCAAAACTGTGATAAGCATGTGCCCGTACTCCCTTATATTCTCAGAGACGAGAATACATTGCAAGGCCAAGTTCAAAGGCAAATCCTCATGGCAGAAGGCATGGGCGATTAGAGATGTTGGGCTAATTGGGTAGGAACTAAAGTCAAGTCCACCTCCCAGCATCTGGGTATGAATTTACGTGCTGCTAGTGAACCGGAGGTTCCAGACATGGCATGAGAGTGCCAACCAGTTATAGAGGGCAGTTAAACAAAGGGCCTAATAGTTTAAGAGCCAATAGTATTCTGCGTACTTAATAAGTGTTGAGGATGATTTGCACTAGAGACAGGCTTAAGTTGTCCACTTGACAGTAGATGTCCTATCACAACCCGACCCGTTATAGAAAGTATACTTAGATGTTCCCCTTGAGCCAACCACAATCCCTCGTAGGTTTTTCTTATTTGGTACATAGTATGACATCACTTAAAACACATTTTTTCTACATAAGACAGCAGTACCGCTATTCTACTGTATATAATGTAATAGACCATACTGTGACTTCCACACACCCCACGATTGTAATAGACCATGCTGCAAGACCCACACACCCCACGATTGATCAGCTAGCACCTGCATCCTAGTCACTACTAGTAGATTTATTAGGACTTGTCTATATACCTTAACTACTGCAGTATACTACCACACACTAGCTAGTAACTACCTCTGTCACTTAGCACTATCAAGTACCCACACCTATTAAGACCAATACTTAATGTAATGTATTGTGATATTACTAGCCAGCTGCATACATACATACAGTACATTATGCTCAGTGCACATCAGACCTCCAGATTATTCCTGTGCCTTAGCACTATACTCATATACTACATATTAGGCGCCAAAGTAATTTGGCCCTGTGTACCTCACCCTCCCACTATGAACTCTGAATTTAGTATGACTGGATCTAATCTATACCTAAACAACCCAGCGTCATGAACACTTTACAACCAAACCAACACCTAATCAACCTTGCTCTACTAACTATAGGAACCTAAGACTAGGCTCTAAACTCACACCTAAATCTTCGATATCTATCTCTAAACATTGCTACTACTCAAGTGCACACACACCTGTCTCGTACAAAAAACTTGGGACTCTTAACAATTCTCTGCACCAAGCGAAGGACACCCTGATCAAATGTGCCCTTGTCAACGCTAGATCTATTCCAGCACATGCATTAGACATTGTTGATTTCATCGAAACTGAAGATTTGGATTTCCTAGCCATAAGGGAAACATGGCTACATGCAGCAACTGGCCCCACCCTATCTCTTGCAGTACCACAGAATTATGCCATCATTAGATGTGATAGAGACTCTCCTCTGTCCAAAGGCGGAGGAGCAGCATGTATCTTCAAAAGAGCTCTTCATCTTGGGCAAATACCAAATTACCAAATACGTATATCGACTCTTGTGAGCTTTTAACAGTCAAACTGCAGTTATCTCCTAACCATACCGCTACTATACACCTTATTTACAGACCAGCAGGCCCGATCACAACCTTTGTTGAAGACATATCAGCCCTGCTCACAGCCAACACCAAACCTAACTCCCAAATTATCTTACTTGGTGACTTAAATTTAGGTTATCAAGATCCTAACGATTCAGGAGCTCACGACCTAGCCAACTCTTTAGCAGATTCAGGATTCACCCAACATATCCAGGTACCTACGCATAACTAAGGAAGAACATTAGATTGGCTCCTCGACCTAAATTGCTCCATTAATCTTGGCTCTGTCATGCCATATACTTGGACTGATTGTTATAAAATAACGTTCGCCATCAAAGCTAACCCTAATAGCCTTAAACTTAATCATGCACCCCCGGTTCACACTAGAAATAAGAAGAACATCTCTAAGGAGAAACTCCTCCCTCTAATCCTGCCCCTTCTTAACAAAGCTTTCGCGACCGACTCTAATCCTACAGCCTTAGTAGACATGTACAACCAAACTATACTAAAGACATTAGATGCCATCGCCCCTCTCAATTTGACGAAATCCAAACCTCGCACCCACCTTAACTCATGGTTTACCCCTCAACTAAGAGACTTGCGTAAAGCCAAGAGAAATGCAGAAGCATGTTGGAAAGGCCACCTAACAGAAACAAATAAAAACATCCTAAATATGGAATCAACCGCCTACAAAGATGCTATATTCCTAGCAAAAAAAAGACACTTACAACGAGCGTATTCTTCAGGCTGAATCCAACACCAAAGAGCTCCTCAAGATCCTCAAAGAATTTGAATCTCCAATACCCCCGATAGATAACTTCATTACCGACACCACATGGTGCTCTAACATCCAAAAAGCGCTCTTTGAGAAAATCTCCACCCTACAAACTAAAATCAACACCAAAAAAGGCAACCGCCTTACAGACCACCTCCTCAACCCCCTGATCAACAACCCCTCCCCCCTCTCACCCACACACGATCAAACCTTTTAACTTCTCTGCACTCTCCACTTGGGAAGTGGAAAACATCATCAGAAAGATCAAACCATCTAACTGCCAAGGCAATGCTTGCCCAGCCCCAATCATTAAAGAGGCCGCACATGAACTAGCTCCCTTCATCACCTCATTTATTAATGCCTCCTTTAAATCGGGGCCGGTCCTTGACAACCTTAAGGACGCCTGGGTTATCCCTCTAATCAAAAAGCCTACCCTAGACCCTAATAACCCTGCCAATTACAGACCTATTAAAACTGTGCCCTTCTTATTGAAAATCCTGGACCGCGCAGCTTATCTTCAAATACAGGCCTACTTAGAAGCCAACAATCTCCTGGGTCTTTACCAATCGGGTTTCCGACCAAAACACGGAACCGAAACTGCCTTAATCGATTTAAAAAGACAAATCGAGGATCTAAAAGATAATGGCAAATTGGCTGTATTACTCCTGCTCAACTTATTAGCAGCTTTTGTTCTGGTGGACCACCAGATCCTATGCCACCATCTGAAAACTGCTGCTCACTTCTCGCAGGAAGCCACCTCTTGGATTAAATCCTGCTTGGCTAACAGACCCCTGAGGGTCTTCTCACCTACCGCGTCGGCAGAACCATTACCCGTACTATGTGGGGTTCTGCAAGGATCTTGCGTCTCACCCACCCTTTACAATGTATTTACCAAGCCACTCTTCGATATCCTTGACTATCTGGGGGTCACCTACACAAATTATGTGGGTGACACCCAGATACTCATCCCTATCACGGGGATGAGTATGTATCTGACTCAAAAGCACTCAACAAGGTTTATGCGATCATTCAGGCTTGGATGGCCCACCACAGGCTTTGTTTGAACGATGAAAAAACAGAGCTCCTCATTCTAGGCTTCCGCGTTAGACTGAACAAACTAAACCCAGCCTTTAAAGCATTCAAGATCGATGGGAACACGATCAATGTGTCTAATGTTACTAAAACCCTCGGTATATATCTTGACTCCACTCTATCCTTCAACAGACAAACTAATGCTGTGGCTTCATCAGCAGCCTATACATGCAAGCTCATAACAGCCAGCAGACCTTTTCTCTCTACCTCTAACTGCATCATCCTCGCCAGAACCCTCATAATGTCCAAGATGGACTACTGCAATGCTCTCTATCTTGGTACGAGCCTCAGGAACATCAACGAATTATAGATAACCCAAAACAACGCCATTAGGGCTGCCCTCAACATCCCTAGGAAATCTCACATATCTGATACCGTGTAGACGGGCGAATGGCAACATCCAGACTGAGACCCCTCCCGCTGGGGCAGACCCAAAGGCAGAGAAGGTACCAGGATTTCCCATGGTGGAGGGAGGCGAGCGGAACCAGAGCGGAAGAGAAAGAAACTTAAGAGGATGGTTACGGGAGCCCTAGAAACCAGAGTATTCAATGTTGGCAAGAAGCAGAGATACAACCATAGAAGTTAAGGAAACGTGAAAGCCAGAGGGGCATGGAGAACCCTCAAGAAACAAGTGAAATTTGTACAATCAATAAGAGAATGGAACCTGGAGGGTTCAATCAACTTGTTGAAAATATAAAACCAATAGAGAGAAAGTCGTCATGGTGGTGGAAAAGGAATAGGGGAAATATTCCTCCATGTAACGAACTTGAGCCATTTGATTTATATAGAGACTTGCAAGTCTATCTAAAGAGACTAACACGAGAGCCGAGAACATTTATTTTCTGAATGCTTTTTATATGAACTGGAAACCATCTCCAGAAAGCGTTCCAGAGGACAATTGGCCAGACATAGCCTAAGCTGAGGGGGTTTTGCAGTGGCTTATTTTTTTTATGTTGTGTCTCCACAGTGGTAGTGCCAAATGGCGATTAGGTGTGGACTGAGGACTTCTTTGGATTTTAACTATGTATGAGGACCCTTACTTAGTTTTGTAGGGAAAATCCCTATTAGCAGTAGGGATAGATGGGAATTTTCTTTTTAGTTTAATAAACACCCTTGAAATGACATCCATGATTCAGTTTCTTCCTTCTGGTTTGCCACATAAGCTATCTTAACTTTTTTTTTTTATTGTTTTTATTGTATTTGGTTTATTCTCTTATCACAAATAGAAACAAACCTTTACAATTTAATACAAAATTACAATCTTCATATTTCATTTTTCAGTAAAACACCAAAGAGTCAGACCCCTCCTCCCCTATTCTTGGGTAAATCCAGGACGGGCCAGAGATCAAACAACTCCCATTTTAGGAGTGATTACTTCCTCCTTTCCCTACCTAAACCTCTCCCCCCAAGCTGGGGCCTCCCTTCTTTCTCCTTGGTTCTTTTAAAAAGTTGGCTCTATACCTAGAATTTTACTTTTCTATAGCTGAGATGGCTTCTTGCGTTGCCATCTAGTTTCGTCCTTCTCTCCCTACCCTGTGGTGATTTATCTTTCTCTAGGAGGTGTAGAGACCTTAATAGGCTTACCACCGCTGCTGTCAGCTGGACTTCCTGGCCCGATATCATTCTATGCCACATAATCTCTGATATTAACCACTCAACCCTTTCCACAAATCTTCCTAGCTTTTTAACCCTTCTGTCCCATGTTTCTCCACATTCCATTAATAGATGTCTGAGGGACTGATTTGCTGGCACTGCGCACCCCTGACAATATGTCACTGCTTTCTCCCGCCTTTTTACGAATATCTAGTATTGCCCCATCTTAACTTTTTAATTTATTTTTATTTATTGTCTTTTAGCCAGCGTTTCTGGCTTTTCCCAACATAAAAAAATGTCTTCTAGTTTATGATAAAATACAAATCTTAATAAAAGATATATACATTATAAAAGATCAGCACAAATTAAAACAGTTCATCACAAACCACTTAAGTGAAATCAAATCCAATATTCGCGATACCTTCAGGACTTCAATTGTAAAACGTCTTTCATGTCCCACAATTAATCTTTCCTAAAAATGATTTGTCGAAAGCCATTCCACATTATCCACAAAATTACCCAAGCGCTGTTCCAGAATAAATCCATACTCAACTTCAGTGACTGAAGTCCCAACTCATAGCGCAAACTTTCCACCGGACAACTCTAGGGTAAGTTTAGCACCTTCTTCCAGATTTTACCTTCAATACTTGCCTATTTGATTGTCTGCGAACATGATGTTATTTCCTGACCATACAGCCAGGCTGTAATTACCACCGCTTCATAATATTTAATCGAAAGACGCATAGAAAATGCACAAAAAGAGCAGCAAATCTTCTTCATTTGGACTATAAGAGGGATTCTTTTATGGTTTAGCTCTGATTCCAGAGAACGACTTTGCATTGATCATAGCTTAAATTCCAAATAAGTCTGTTAATTGACTACTGGAATTGCCGATTCTGAAGAGACCATTTAAAGTTAGATTGTTTTTTCTGGGTTTCTTAAAAACGCGAATTTGGGATTTGGCAGGATTTACCTGTAGCTCATTCATCTCAGCATACAGGCCAAACACATTCAAAAACTCTGCAGTCCTATCGGTAAGTGGTCCAATAGGACGATATCGTCTGCGTATGCCATCCAGTGAATGCACTTCCTACCAATGTTCGGACTCGCCATAGATTGGCCTGCAAAAGCCTTATCCAGGTCTGCCAAGTAGAGGTTAAAGAAGCAGGGTGCCAGAATGCACCCCTGCCTCACTCCCCTTTATGTTCACACCACCCTAGACCAGTCACCCCCAACATTTAATCCAACTTTGAGAGAGGAGTCTTCATGGAGGGCTACTATTATGGCCAGTAGGCCTTTGGGGATACCCCACGATAAGAGTTTAGCCCAGAGACGTTCCCTATTGATTGTGTCAAACACCTGAGAAAGATCGAGCCAGGCACCATACAATATGTTCCCCTTTTTTCCATTGGTGCTTGAGAGGTTGTTAGGCAGAAACCTGTGCAGTACCCTTAGGGACCACTGCAAAAGGCCTAGGACTGCAGGTGTTGGCAGTAAACCCAATTGGTAGCAGTCTGTACCACCCAGATTTACCTGGTAGCTGTGGCTGAGCAGCCAGACTCCTCTCAAGAAGAGTTAGACAGTATATAGAGTATACAAAATAGGTACAAAGATACAGTAGTACAAGCAAACACTGACCAGAGCTTTGGTATAAAAGTATATAATTATTTATTTAAAACCACACTTGTAAAATACACTAACACTAATATGGCAAGCAAGTTCAAACACAGTCACTATCAATATATTTACATCCCAGATTACTTATTGAACAAGTCTTAGTTAAAACACCACTTATTTGCAGACAGAGGTGAGCGCTTAACCTAAGATGGCACTCCAATAAGTTAGTTAAAAAGGGGGGGAAAAGGTAGAGTTTACTGTAGAGCAAGAAGGTTCATAGACCAGGCCCACTCTTGGAGAGAGCAAGGCGGAATGTGTCCAAGATCACACAGTTGAAAAAGTCTTTGCAGATAGTTCAAAAAGAGTTGGATCAGTTCAGAGAAAGTTAGTTGACAGGCCCCAGGTCATCCCGGGATAGAGAGTCAAGGATTTACGGGACACCTCGAACAGTCTGTTGCAAGGGAGACCAGGCGGGACACAGTACCTGAAATGGTGAGAAAGCGCCAGCGGGGGCAGTTGTTCCTGGCAGCGGGTGCAAGTCGGTGCTTCGTCCAGGGGAAGAGAAGATCTCGACGCGGAGGAAAGCTGGAGGTTGTTGCACTGCCAGGGAAAAAACCAGCCGCGGAGTTTCCCGGTTAAAAGTTACTACCCTTTTATTTGCGGTAGTGGTGAAGCGGTTGCTATCTGGCCGCCGGGGTGCTTGGCATGGGCGATTCGACCACAAGACGATCCAGGAAGGAGAAAAGAGGGCGAACTGGTTATCCCCACCAGTTCAAAGGAAGAAGACTCTCCGGGATGAAGATCATCTTTGTCGTCGGGAAGTGGTGAGGCGGTTCAGCATGGCTCCACCGGTGGTGTCGTCGTTGCAGGTCGGCACAGCTTCTCCCTCTTCGGATTCTTTGGTCCTGTGGCGACTTCTCAAGTTCCAGTCCCCAAAGCCCTGCTTTTATGCAGCATACCCCCATTCATCAGTCCTAGCTGTCACTCAAACATGCTAAGTGGTGAGCCGAGCGGCTCACCACTGGGCCAATCACACAAGAGTGCGACTTGAGTTGCCGAGGCAAGTCAGTCCAGGGTGCCTAAACCCCCCTCCCACACATCTGTAGACCCAGACAGAGGGGCACTACTTCTGGAGTCTTCTGTGCAGAAGCTCGCCAAAAAGTGGAACAAAGGGCTTGACTTGGGCTAGAGTTACAAAAGCGAATCAGACGCCATTTTGGCACTGAGTTCTGCCAAAAAATCCCAACCTGTGAATTGATATTCATTTAATAAACCGCCGGTATGTTTGAGGCTATGCTAAAAGGTGGTAGCCTCGAACAATCGGAAAATCCCATAGGAATATATTCGTGGTTGAATATAAAAAGTAGTATCCACTGCCACCAGCCAAAGCTAGATCAGTGGGGACTGGACAGTGCCCCCTCGAACAACAGACCCAGGGGCAATCAAATTGCCCCTACCAGTACGTCCATAATATGATGGTTTGTACTGCTTCTGTTCACAATTTAGGACTAGTAAAGCCAGTGGTGACTTTACATGCCCTGGGAGACAGTAGTCAGTCCCAGGGTGCGGAGTCTATGTTTGGGGGTCACTATGACACCCCTGTGTTACTGCACGGAAGGTGCTGTGTAACACACACACCAAAAACACATGAAGCCCTATGGAGTAAAAGACCCCATAGCCCATAAAACACATTACAAAGTCAAAAGATATCTCAAATCATGTCTAAGAGTGGGAGAAAAAGAGTCTCACTCTTAGCAGGAGAAAAAAATAAACCCCAAAAATCCAGCAAAGCTGCTGGGGGACTCACTAGGTTTGGGAAATTGGCCTATACAGAGAATTCTCCCTAACAGAGGTAATAGATAGTACCAGGCCATTTAGAGAAATGGAAAGACCTTTACAAAAACCTGTTTGTAGCTTTCTTCAAATATTCTCTTTTTTTATCCACTGCTCTAAATGTCTCAAGGCTACACCAGTGAAGATTTTTTCATCCACATCCAAGAGGGCGAATGGGCGATAGTTGGCCGGACCAGTGTTAGGCAGAAACCTGTGCAGTTCCCTCTGGGACCACTGCAAAAGATTTAGGACTACAGGTGTTTGGCAGTAAACACACTTGGTAGCAGTCTGTACCACACATATTCACTTGGTAGCTGTGGCTGAGCAGTCAGACTTCCCTCAAGAAGAGTTAGGCAGTATACAGAGTATTCACAGTAGGTCAAGAGAACACAGTAGAACAAGTAAACACTGACCAGGGCTTGGTATAAAAGAGATATAATTATTTATTTAAAACCACATCTAGAAAAACACACAGGCACTAATAGTAAGCAATTCAAAAACACGGTCACTAAAAGATATACACTCCCTTAAAAGAATATTAGACAAGTCTTAAGTAAAGCTCCACTTATTTTCAGACAGCGGTGAGGGCTTAACGTAGATGGCACTCTAATTGTTCGTTTTAAAAAGGGAGAGAAAAGCAGAGAATAAAGTGTAACAGATCCCAACACTTTTTCACGAACACAACAAGAGAGAAAGACAAAGTAACACCGTGAATTCAGAGTCAATAGGCTGGATCCGCTTTAAGAGGATCAAAACGAAATGTGTCCAAGGTCACACGGATGCAGTGCACAAAAGTCTTGTAACGGTTCAAAAAGGAGTTGGACCAAGGAAAGGGACCAGTTAGAGGGTCAAGGCAGCCAGCCCAGTCCAGAAGGTTAAGGGGTTATTATTACCTTGTAGCAATCTTTAGAAAGGGAGGCCTGGCGGACACGGTACCTTAAAGTGGTGAGAACGCGCCGGCGGGGGCAGTTGTTCCTGGCAGCGGGTGCAAGTCGGTACTTCGTCCGGGGGAAGAGAGGATCTCATCGTGGAGGAAGACAGGAGTCCGTTGCACTGCCAGGGAAGAAACCAGCCGTAGAGTTTCTCAGGTACAAGGAGCGGTCCGGGGATTCGCGGTTCAGTGGTGAGTGGCTATCCAGCTGCCGGGGTGCTTGGCACGGGCAGTTCGACCACAAACCGGGCTGGGGTGCGAAGAAAGAAAGGTAAACTGGTTGTGCCCACCAGTCAGGGGAAGAAGCCTCTCCAGCCGGGAGATCTTCTCTGTCGTCGGGAAGTGGTGAGTCGGTTCTGCAGGGCTCCACCGGTGGTGTCGTCGTGGTAGGTCGGCTCAGCTTCTCCTTTGTCGGATTCTCAGGTCCTGTGGCAACTTCTGAAGTTCCAGTCCCCAAAGCCCTGCTTTTATGCAGCATACCCCTATTCACTCAGCCTAGCTGTCACTCAAACATGCTAAGTGGTGAGCCGGCCGGCTCACCACTTGGGCCAATCACACAAGAGTGCGACCTGAGTTACCAAGGTAACTCGGTCCAGGGTGCCTAAACCCCCTCCCACGCCCTCTGTGGTACCCAGACACAGTGGCACCACTTTTGGAGGCTTCTGTGGAGAAGCCCGCCAAAAAGTGGAACAAAGGGCTCGACTTGGGTTGGAGTCACAGAAGAGAACACAAACGCCATTTTAGAATCGAGTCTTGGCAAAAAATACCAACCGGAGAATTAATATTAATTAAATAAACCGGCAGTATGTTCGAGGCTATGAGAATTAAATAATTAAAGTTGGTAGCCTCGAACAATGGGAATATCCCATAGGAAAATATTTGCGGTCGAATAGTTTCCACTGCCACCAGCCAAAACTCGATCAGGGGGGACGGAGACGTGCCCCCTCGATTTACAGACCCCGGGGCAATCGAATTGCCCCGACCAGTATGTCCACAATATGATGGTTTGTACTGGTTTCTGTTAATAATTTGGGACCAATAAAGCCAATGGTGACTTTACATGCCCTGGAAGACAGTAGTCAGTCCCAGGGTATGGAGTCTATGGTGGGGTGTCACTATGACACCCCTGTGTTACTGCACGGAGGGTGCTTTGTAACACACATAGGGAAAACACATGCGACCCTATGGAGTAAAGGACCCCATAACCCATAAAACACATTACCAGTCAAAGGAATACCACAAATCATGTCCAAGAGTGTGAGAAAAAGAGTCTCACTCTTGGCAGGAGAAAAAAACAAACCCCAGGAATCCAGCAAAGCTGCTGGGGGACTCACTAGGTTAGGAAATTCAGCCTAAAGAGAGAATTCTCCCTAACAACCAGCCCGATCACCCTTCTTGTAAATAGGAATGACAATCCCTGTCTTCCACAAGGAAGGAATAGTAGATGATTGTAACATTTCTTCAAAGAGAACCATAAGAATCGCGACCCATAATTCACTATTGGATTTTAAAATAGAGTTAGTAAAACCATTCGGTCCAGGAGCTCTCGAGGAGGAAGATTTTCTACTGAGATCTATCAACAGGTCTTTATTTAGGACCACATCCCAACTTGGGCTCACACCCACTGATGCTGTTTGCTTGTATAATGCCCTAAAGTAATTACACCATACATCCTCTGAGATCACATTAATTTGTGATTCACACTGAAACAGGCTCGAATTGCTGACCAAATTCCCAAAGATGTGTGAATTTTTGGATTGCAGAGCATTCAGCATGTTCTCCCCGTCTTGGTGGTGGCGAAGGTACTTGTGTGCTCGAGACCCGTTCCTAAATTTAGTCCGCAACACTTTAACTTCAGACCATTACATTTCTAATAGATTTTCTTAGGGCTCTCTTTCTAACCCAAGTTTCTTCATAAAACACATGCTTGAATTTCTTATTCCTGACAATGTTAAATGACTTTGGTTGGTTCAGATCCCATAACAAATTCACAAAGCCTAAGGGGTTGCATCATCTAACCATCATTTTATCTGATTTCACCCCCATGGTCTTTGTTAGCCTACCGTTCAACATATTTCCATTGTCCGTGAACTTGACAATCCGACTCTTGTGATTGGTTACAGTGATTGTTTACAATCAAATTATAGTGGATAGATATCTCTTTGTAATTATGCTCAGAGTAAGCATCATTGAGAATCTGTTGTGATCACTGCATCCTTTATCCAAAACCCGGAATAGTGAACACAAATAAAATAGATCTTCAGATAGCACCATATAATCAAGAATTGAAGCAGTAGAGCCGTGTGACCAAGTCGTCTCTGGGGGCGTATCGCCTTTCACACTCCCATTGACCATCTTTAAATTCCAATTGTCAAAAATGGTTACCAATTTTTTTGCCATCCAGTATCAATTTATTCCTAGAAGTCCTCCCTTCTTCCCCCTGCCAAGAAATACAGTGGGAATTGAGGTCCGCAGTTCGAATTATCCTCACCGTGCTATATGAAGTCCTTGCACTTGTTAACAGTTCCGACATAAAGTCTATTAGATTGGCACAGGCTGGGTTCCAGTAAATATTCCAGTAAATATTTATCACGATTAACTGGATGAAGGCGGGGGAGCTCTTTAATGTTGGATAACTAGCAACCCTACAGTGTTACTAGGCAATAATTCTATAGATGTAAACGGGGAAGCAAGGACTGAAATCATCAGCCCCCCACTGGATGACCAAAACGTCCCCTACTGGCCAGTTGATCTATTGTAATGAAACCATCCAACTTTAAGGTGTTCAGCAACCAGGTTTCTTGAAATAGGACAAGGTCGTAATTACCAAAAATCTCATCCTTCATTGATTTAAATTTGAATGAACTTGAACCCCGCGTATTCCAAACCAATACTCTCAAATTTCTCTTTACTAAAGGAAATCTTCATTCTCCCTCAGCTACTCACATACTTGAATTATTATTGCTGGGCCAGTGTGCCTACGTTCCTCCATTCCTCCAGCACTGCCTGTTCCGGTGCCAGTCGCTCCCCCGGTCCAGGCCCTACTGGTTGTTCTAACCCGTCCACCTCCTTCGGTACCACCAATGCCTCCCCTCAACAGCCATTGGGCCTGTCTTCGGCGCTGGACCTGGTGGGGGGCCCATTGGCACCTGTGTCCCAGGGCCCGGATTCCCCTCGGTCTGTGAAAGGGGGAGCGATGTGGATCTCGTGATCTGTCAAGGCCTTTCATGACCACCTTCAGGGCCTGGCAGAGTTCTTGGGGGTCCCTCTGCCCGAGGAAGCCCCCCAGGATTCGGGAGTGCTAGCAGAGGTCTTGGGGAAGCGCACCAAGATCCGGTCTGGCATCCCTCTGCAGAAGGTTGTCCTGCAGGTTTCGCTAAAAGGTCTGGGAGAAGCCCAGGGCCAACGCCCTGATGAACAAGAAGTTGGACAGCAGGTTCAGGCTGACAGACGGGGAGCCAATCGTCCTGGTCTCCCACCCGCAGCCTCATTCTTCAGTGGTGGTTCAGTGGTGGTTTCTGCCTCCTATTCTAAATCAACGTCTTCCCCCATGGGAGCCACCTCCATTTGTCTCTCCAAAGAGGACAAAGTCCTTGAGTATTTAGAAAAGCGCTGTTATTAGATCTCAGAACTGTATTTTCGGCAAGCCAAAGCAAACGGCCTGTTGGCTGCAACTAACCAGAAGCTGTGGCCGTAGCATGGGGAATTTCTGCCCAGCCTCCTTCTGGACAAGCAAGTGTCCTTTTAAGGCCGGTGTGGCAGATGCCTGGGCCATTGCGCAGGACCTCATGGAGTTTTCGGTCTCCCACATCGACACAGCCAGCCCAGGGCTGTGCCTTGGTGTCGAGATGAAGGACGGTGTGGATACACGCCACTAAGGATTAAATTTGATGTGCAGGAATGGATCCTGGATCTGCCCTTTGAGGGCATGGACCTTTTTCATTCGTCAACCTATGACGAGTTGACAAAGAAGTACACCTCCACTCAAACCACCAAATCCTTGGCCATCCTGACAAAACCAGGACAGAAATCCTTCCCTCAGTCTCAGGGCAGTACTGAGTTCAAGCCTTGCGCTTTCTCCGGCTTCAAGGAGTTCCGGTATCACAGTACACAGAGACCTGAGAGGTCTTCCAGCGACAACAGGAGGAAGCAGCAGAGGACATTGTGCAGGTTTTTCCACTCACCCGCCTCTGCCCCCAAGAATCAGTGACGTCAAGGTCGGGGAGAAACGCTCGCCTCTGGGGGGGGGCTGTTTGGCTCTGTTCCAGGACACCTGGAAGCATCTTTTCAGCAACCCGTGGATCCTATCCGTAGTCTTCCTCTTCCTTTGCCTCTACCATCCTTGCCTCCTCTTCGTCAGATTGGGTTGCCGCCTCTTTTGCAGGAGGTCCTTTCGCTCTTGTAAATGCAGGCGATAGAACTGGTTCCTCTTATGGACGTGGGCTCCGGTTACTATTGCAGGATTTTTGCGGTACCCAAGAACCCCCAGGCTGTCCTGAGGGTTGTCCTGGACCTGTCATTTCTAAATCTGTCCTTACTGCTGGAACGCTTCAAGATGATTACTCCCGCACACATAACCAAATGTTTGTGTGCAGGGGACTGGATGTGTTCCCTGGACCTCAGGGATGTGTACCTGCATGTGCCCATCTACCAACCACATCAGAATTTTCTGTAGTAGTGCACTCCTGCCAGAGATTGGCAGATATCCTTCATCAGCTGGGGTTCTCCCTCAACCAGAGGAAGTCACAGTTGTGCCCAGCTCAGGAGCTGGTCTTCCTAGGGGTGCGTTGCTAACACTACCATTCAGCGGGTGTTCCCTACGCCCAAAAGGCTTCTGTCCATCCGCAATGCGGTGGGGAAATTTCTGGCAAACCCGACCATGATGGACTCCTGTGTGCTCACTGTACAGCACGTTTGCCTCAAGATGAGGTGCCTCCAGCTTAACCTAGCAGCCATTTGGGATCAGGAGACGGGGTCTCAGTTGGACATGGTCCAAAAACCACTGCTCCTACTGCCCGATTTTAGCTACTGGCTGATGTAGGGCAATGTTTCAGTGGGAGCCCCCTTCACTCGACAGGAGCCTACCTTGGTGGTGACAACAGACTCCTCCCTTTTGGGTAGGAGGGCTACTCTGGAGGGCTATGCAATTCATGGAGCATGGTCCGGATCGGAAGCCCTCTTTCATATGAATCTGCTCGAGCTCAGATCAGTGGGCCTGGCCCTGGCCCTCAAGGCATTTTTGCCCCTCATAAGGGAAAAGTCTGTTCTTGTCAGGCCGGACAATTCTACTACAATGTTTTACCTGAACAAACAAGGTGGCACCCGTTCCCCCCCCCCACCCCTCTGGATGGAGGCAGTATCGATCTGGGAATGGGCCTTGACAGAGGGACTTTGAATTTCACCAGTCCACCTCTCGTGGGACAGCAATGCAGAAGCGGACCCGCTAAGCTGCTTGGGGTTCAACACCTACGAGTCAGAGTTGCACACAGACTCCTTGTGTCCCCTGTTCCAACATTGGGGGTTCACAGACCTAGGTTTGTTTGCATCCCCTCTGAATTCCAAGTACACCCAGTTTGCTTCATGATCAGGACAGGGTCGGGGGTCTCTGGGAGATCCCTTCCAGATCTGTTGGCACGGCCGCAGGTGTTATGCGTTCCTTCTGTAAATTCAGTGGGCTGTAGTCTCATCCTGATTGCCCCCATTGGCCTTTGAGACCCTGGTTTTCGGATCTGCTGCAGTTGTGCTCCCAGGGTCCCGTCCACCTTCCAATCTCCAGCAGGGGATTCCCAATGCAGCAGGGCGGGCTATGGAACATCCGGACCCGGCCAAGCTGACGCTGGCAGCCTGGTTCCTGACCAGCTGAGGCTTCATCATATTTAGTTTTTGCATGACAACTGGGACATAATTCAGCAGGCCAAGAGGCCCTCGACTCGGTCCCAGTATAAGAGTAAACGGACCAGGTTCTACAATTGACTCGTGATCGTGACCCTGTCACCTGTTTCTGGATGACATACTGGCATTTTCAGCACACCTGCTCGTTCTGGCGGTCAGGTGGATACTTGCCGCACTTATTTGGCAGCCATTGGGGCTTATAAGAATTCTCCTGAGCATGTGTTTTCTGCGGCCAACCCTGTGGTTAAGTCCCACCTTAAGGGGTTGTGTAGGCTTTTTCCGCGGTGCATCGGCTGCACCCGGTCTGGGACCTTAATGTGGTTCTTGCAGCTTTGCAGTGTTAGGGAGAATTCTCTGTTTAGGCTGAATTTCCTAACCTATTGAGTCCCCCAGCAGCTTTGCTAGATTTTTGGGCTTTATTTTTTTCGTCTGCCAAGAGTGAGACTCTTTTACCCTCACTCTTGGACATGATTTGAGTGTGTTTCTTTGACTCTAGATGTGTTTAATGGGCTATGGGGTCTTTTACTCCATGGGGCTTCATGTGTTTTTGTGATATGTGTTGCACGGCACCCTCAGTGCAGTAACACAGGGGTGTCATAGTGACTCCCCAGTATAGACTCCATACCCTGGGACTGACTACTGTCTCCCAGGGCCTGTAAAGTCACCATTGACTTTACTAGTCTTAAATTCTGAACAGAACCAGTACAAACCATCATCTTGTGGACGTACTGGCTGGGGCAATTCAATTGCCGCAGGGTCTGTTAGTCGAGGGGGCATGTCTCCGTCCCCCCTGATCGAGTTTTGGCTGGTGGCAGTGGATACTACTTTTTATATTCAACCGCGAATATTTCTCTATGGGATTTTCCCATTGTTGGAGGCTACTATATTTATTTATTTAATTACGATAGCCTCGAACATACCGCCGGTTTATTTAATTATCATCCATTCTCTGGTTGGTATTTTTTGCCAAAACTCAGTTCTAAAATGGCGTTTGTGTTCTCTTCTGTGACTCCAACCCAAGTCGAGCCCTTTGTTCCACTTTTTGGCGGGCTTCTCCACAGAAGCCCTACAAAGTGGTGCCACTCTGTCTGGGGTACTTAGGAGGGGTGGAGGGGGATTTAGGCACCCTGGGCTGAGTTGCCTAGACAACTCAAGTCGCACTCCGTCCTGATTGGCCCAAGTGGTGAGCCGGCCGGCTCACCACTTAGCATGTTTGAGTGACAGCTAGGCTGAATGAATGGGGGTTTTCTGCATAAAAGCAGGGCTTTGGGGACTGGAACTCGCCACAGGACCTAAGAATCCGACGAGGGAGAAGCTGAGCCGACCTGCCACGACGACACCACCGGTGGAGCCCTGCTGGTCCGTCTCACCACTTTTCCCAACGACTGAGGAGATCTCCCGCCGGAGAGTCTTCTTCCTTTGACTGGTGGGGATAACCAGTTTCACCGTCTTTTCGCCTTCCCGACGTATCTCGTGGCCGCCTTGCCTGTGCCAAGCACCCCGGCAACCGGGATACCACGTTTTACCACGACCGCGAATTAAAGGGTAATACCTTTAACCGGAAAACTCAGGGGCTGGTTTCTTCCCTGGCAGTGCAATGACCTTCATCTTTCCTCCAAGTCGAGATCTTCTCTTCCCCTGGACGACGCCGAGACTTGCACCCGCTGCCAGGAACAACTGCCACCGCTGGAGGATCCTTCCCACTTAAGGTACCGCATCCCGCCCGGCTTCCCTTGCCACCGACTGTACGGGGTAGATTTAGCCCCCGCCTTTCGAACCTGGGTTAGCCTGGGACACCCTGGCTAAACTTTTCTGAGCCTCTCTAAACTATTTTCGAACTCTCTGCAAGGCTTTCTAAGCCTATTGTAACTGTGTGATCTTGGGCGCATTTGTGCTCTGCTCTCTCTAAGAGTGGGCCCAGCCTATGGACTTTGGCTCACACGTGACTTTTGCTCTTCTGCCTTGCTAATAGTGTTCCTAAACCTTAGAGTAGTGTACCTTCCTATATTCTGTCTTTTTCCCTCCCTTCTTCATAAACTTATTGGAGTGCCATCTATAGTTAAACGCTCACTTCTGTATGGAAATAAGCGGTGTTAACTAAGACTTCTCTGATAAGGAACAAGGGTTGTATGTATTATAATAGTAATTGTGTTTAGAGTGTTTTACCATAAGAGTGCTGGAGTGTTTCAAACATTGTGTTTTTAAATAAATAATTATATACTTTGATACCAAAGCTCTGGTCAGTGTTTGCTTGTATTGTTGTATCTGAGTACCTATTGTGTATACTTCGCATACTGCCTAACTCTTCTTGAGGGAAGTCTGACTGCTCAGCCACAGCTAAATCTGGGTGGTGCAGACTGCTACCAAGCGCAAGGCTTTCGAGCTGATGGCCTCTGTGGACATCCGCTTGGTGACACTAAAGACAGTTTTAGTGGTGGCTCTCACATGTGCGTGCAGGGTTAGTGAGCTGCAGGCGTTGTCCTCGTGCGAGCCCTTCACCACGTTTCATGACAAGGTCATCTTCCACACCCACCCAAACTTCTTGATCAAGGTGGTCTCTCCATTTCATCTGAATCAAGTGATCTGCCTACCGGTGTTCTTCCCGAAGGCAGTGGGGGCTCTGCATTCCTTGGACCTCAAGAGGGTCCTTGTGTTTTATCTCTCTTGGACGAAATCCTTCATGAATCCGAGGCATTGTTTGTGACTTTTGGAGGCTCCTCCCCCAGCTCTCAGGCTTTCAAGGCTTCCATCGCCCTTTGGATGGTTCAGGCGATTTCAGAGCCGTACATGGCCATGAGCAGACCTGTTCCTGAGGGGATTCATGCCCATGCGGTCAGAACCAAGGCCACGGCTTTCGCGTTTCAGAGACCTGCTTCTTGGGTTACTTCGTCGGCCTTCTGTAAGCACTACTCACTGGACACCAGCTCCAGGCGCGATGCAGAGTTTGGTCAGGCAGTTCTGAAGAACCTTTTTGCTACATCCTAGATATGCGGCAGGTTATCAGAGCTCCACCTTATGTTCTTGTTCTGTGGAATCACCCACAAGGATGGAGTAAAGGGGACGGGACTTATGACTAATTAAAGTTACTCACTATAGTACTCGTAGTCCATAGTCCCCTTTCCTCCATTCGTCCCATATGCCTTACTGCGCTAGTATGCCAATGGCTAATATGTAATAAGTGTAGCCAGGTATCTGAGTCCAATGTGTTCAAAGGGGACTGAGGTGAGGCACCGGTGTTACGCTCACCTGGTCTCTGCGGAGGTGTTGGGGCACAGTTGCAGCCCTCCCTGAACTTGAATCCCCCCTTTAGGCCTCTCCCTCAGTAGAAAAGCTGTGAGCGGTGGTACGTAGTGATACTGATCCTGCATGGAGATAAGAATGTCTGAGTGCGCCAATCTGTGATTGTTGTACCTCTCGAACCCTTCACCCCAAAGTACGGTTTCTGTGAGCATACGCCGGCCCATAAAGTTCACCTGTGTATTATGGAAGATAAGCTCTCCGTCCTGCTACTTCTGGCAGGGGCGCGTCAAATGGGATCTAGTTCCTTCACTGATCCCTGATGAGGATTAGTCCAGTCCAGCTGTGACTATGCTTCTCCTTATGATTGGTAAGTCTTTCTTGAGCTCTTGTGATGCTGTTTGTTCTGTTTAATGTCTTTATATGTTGCTCCTATTTATGCCCGCAATAATGTCTCTCTTCTGTTTTCTTCCCTTAGATGGAAATGCAGCCTCAATGCAGCTTTGAGACATGAGATGCGGCCGGATGGAAGATGGATGCTACCGTAATGTTCGACAGCAGGTAAGTGATGGTTTAAAAGTCCTTAAACTGACTGTTTTTCCGATGTCTAACCTTGTCTTCTGTTTTTCCTTGAAGGTGCTGCTGTCGACGATGGAGCATGTCGTGCTGCGGTGCCAAGATGAAGATTTAGGCGTTCTGGAAAGTGTAAAGATGAATACTTGGTTCGCCAAAGAGATGTACAGGTAAGAACAGCTTCCCCCAGTTGGTAAGTATGCTGGCAGGAAGCAGGATGTCCAGAAAGCAGGATATTCAAAGGTATGTCTGACCTCAGGCGACAGTGAGCATTACGCTGCTTGCAAGTACAGAATAACGCAAAGCGTCTGTCTTGAGGATCGGGGCAGCTTATATAGCTGAGATCGTGGATCCGCACATTAGGGCCGGCTTACCAGCCACACCCTGCCACTCTTAGAGAGTGAGCACGTGCAAAGGCAATCCATTAGCAGCCACACCCAAGAATACACATGGGGCTGCTTAATGGATAGAATGTTCAAGGTTACTGCATCCTGCTTTATGGATGGAATGTTTAAGGTTAATGCATCTGAAGTGCTATGTCCATAATAAAAGCTTTTTGGTGTTAAATGGATATTCTTCTTTACTTTTGTTCATGAGCCTGGCGCCTAAGGCACCAGGACAGTGTCCACCCAGGTCTCCTGTGCATGCGACCCCTGCATGCCTATGCCCCTGACTTCATGACCATGACAGCACTCCCCCTCAAGGCCCCTCTCAAGGTTGGTTCTCCTCCCGGTCCTGGTTTGGTGGGATTATTTAGATGGAACTGTCTGATTAAACGCGGAGCATGGACGTGTTCACAGGGTTCCCAAGTTCAGTCTTGAGGTTGGTAACCTTTCCAGTCAATTAGGTAATACAATTTTGATCGAACCACCTTGGAGTCCAGGATGGATTTGACTTCATATTCTGGTTCTCCATCTATTACTTCGGGCTTTGGCGGAGAACTAAGCCGTGTATTGGATTTCATTGGTTTGAGGAGAGAGATATGAAATACGGGGTGAATTTTGTTGTGAGATGGTAACTCCAATTTCATGGCGACAGGATTGATTATGGACTTTATAGTATAGGGGCCCAGGTATCTTGGGCAGAAAGCTCATAGCCCCCTCAGGGGAATATATTTGGATGCTAACCACACCTTTTCTCCAATCTGGTAGGTGTGAGCTTCCTTCCGATGTCGATCAGCAAACAGTTTTTGTCTTTCCTTAGCTTTGGTCAGATGCTCTGTCGTCTCCTTAAGAACCTGAGTGATGGTTTTATGTGAGTTGTTTATGGCTGGCATTTCCAGGGTAACGGGTGGATCGAATACTGATGTCTGATTCTTGGATGTCTTCCATGCACAGTGTAGAATGGAGTTTGCCCTGTGCTTGTGTGAACTGAGTTGTTGTATGCATACTCAGCTATCCAGAGTATATTATTCCAAGAATCCTCGGACTGTTGCAACATACACCTGAGATATTGCTCTAAAGTTTGGTTGGTTCATTCAGTTTACCCATCAGTTTGAGGGTGATGGCTTGTGGACAACCGGAGATCAATTTTGGCAATTGTACAACACTTTCTCCAAACGGCAGAAACAAATTGAGTTCCGCGATCAGATACCAATCTTGATGGAAATCCATGCAATCGAACAATTTGCTCTAGGAACACAGAAGCGAGAGTTGACGCAGTTGGGAGTGCCTTCAGAGGGATGAAATGGGCCATTTTGGGGAATAAATCCACAACGACTAATATGGTGTTGTATCCATTGCAGGGTGGAAGATCCGTGATGAAGTCCATCAGTAGGGTATGCCAAAGTGCTGGCGGTACTGTTAGGGGATGTAGTAAGGCAGCATGGTTCTGTTTCTGAGACTTGTTTTGTGTACAGACACCGCAGGTTTCAATAAATTGGGCAATGTCTTTTCGCCAGGTTGGCCACCAGTAGTTTTGTTTTACCTTAGCCTGAGTTTTGGCCATTCTTGGGTGTCCTTCCACTAAGGAATCGTGGTAATTTGTGATGATTTGCTTTTGCAGTTCTTGGTCTTGGACATATAATCGTCCTTGGAAATACGGTAGATTGTCTTTGATGGTGTACTGGTCACCTTTTAACAGCCATTCCTTTTGTGTTGATTGATCCATCAGGGTTTGCAAACTGGTCTTTGTTCATCCACACACGTGGTGGCAGCTATTCTGGTTTGAATCCTTTCCTCAGGAATTATGGCCACGGGGTCGGATGCTGTAAAAGCCTCTTTTTCGTCACTCATGCGTGACAGAGCATCTGCTTTCCCATTGCGTACTCCAGGCCTATAAGTGATGATAAAATCGTATTCCGTGAAAAAGAGAGCCAAACGAAGTTGACGCAAGTATTGTGCTTTGACGGTTTTCAAGTATTGCAAGTTACGGTGGTCCGTGATGACAGTGATCGTATGTCTCGCCCCAAGAAGGTAATGTCTCCAGTCCTTGAATGCTGCTTTAATCGCCAGTAATTCCTTATCTGTGATTGCGTAGTTCAACCTGGGGGCTGAACATTTTCGGGACCAGAATGCGACGGGATGTAGTTCTCCTGTTTCAGGGTCTCATTGTGACAATACTGCTCCCATGGCTATTTTTGAAGCATCTGTCTCAACTATGTAAGGTAGGTCTGGTCGTGGGTGTCGAAGGATTGGTGCTGTAGTGAATGCTAGTTTCAACTTCTGGGAGGCTTCAGCTTCTGTCGACCAATGGAACTTTTGATTTTTTTCTTTAACAAGAAGGTAATTGGATGTACAATTTGTGAAAACCCAGGTATAAACCGACAGTAAAAGTTGGCGAATCCGAGCACGCTTTGCACTCCTTTCGTGGATGTTGGTGAGGGCCATTGGAGGATTTCATCCACCTTTCGTGTATCCATATATACGCCTTGTGGGGTGAGCATGAAACCGAGAAACTCGACCTCAATTACATGGAAAAAACATTTTCCAACTTGGCATACAATTGGTGTTGTTGAAGCTTCTCTAAGACTGCCCGGACATGGCCTACATGTTCTTCCATGGAATTTGAGTAGATAAGAATGTCGTCAATGTAAACAAGAGCGTGAAAAAACGTCCAGTAGTTCACGGAGTACATCATTCATAAAGAATTGGAATGCCGTGGGGGCATTGCATAGCTCGAACGGCATGACCTGGTATTCAAAGAGGCCGTACTTCGTGCGGAAGGCCGTTTTCTACTCGTCTCCCTCTTTTACTCATACAAGATGGTATGCTCCTCTTAAATCCAGTTTTGTGCAGATTTGAGCATGTTTCACTTGGTCCAGGAGCTCTGGTATAAGTGGTAAAGGATATCGATTTTTTACTGTGATCTGATTGATGGCTTTATAGTCGATGCAAGTTCTTAAGTCCCCCTCATTTTTAGGCATGAAGAATAAGGGCGAGGAGGCAGGTGACTTGGACGGGCGAATGAAACCGTTCGCCAGGTACTGATCCAGGTAAGTTCTAAAATGCTGATTTTCCTGTTCTGTCGGAGCGTAAATTCGGCTGCAAGGGATCTGGGCTCCAGGTACAAGATCTATTTGACAATCGTAGGGTCTGTGCGGGGGCAGAAAGTTGGCTTGCTCTTTTTTTTGAAGACATCCTGGTAGTCTTGGTATTCCAGCGGTAAGGAGCTGATGAGGCCCAACACGATTCCTTTCTTCGGTTTCAGATTGGTGTCATCTTTTTTTGTAACATGTGTCGGCACAATCATGAGGAAATGTCATAACTAATTTTCGCCAGTCGATCCTAGGATTGTGGGTCTCCAGACATGGCATTCCCAATATCATCTGGAACTGAGGAGCACCGATGAGATCGAAAGTAATGTCCTCTTGATGCACGTCCTGACACAGAAGCTTGACTTTCTCTGTGTATTGCGTCACCGGGCCGGATGATAGCTGAGAACCATCCACAGCAGTGACGGTTTCAGATTTCTGCTTCTGTCGGAGAGGAAGGCCTATTCAGAGAGCCAAATCTTGGTCAATGTAGTTACCCACAGCTCCACAATCAATATATGCCTCCAAGGCATGTATTTTTGATGGTTGCTTGTGATTCACCAAAGGCACTGGAAGGACTAAATGTGAGTTCTGTACGGATTCCTTTTTCATGCTCGACAAGTGGACCCCTACACTTGCCGGGCATTGGCGTTTCCCAAGTTCTGTTGTTCTTCTTCTTCAGTTTTGTCTGTTGCGCCATCTGTTATTCTTGGGTGGTTTTACCGGGGTGTCACAGAGGAAGTGACCTGCATGTCCACAATATAAGCAATGCTGTTGTTGTCTTCTTTTTTCCCTTTTTGCTTTGGTAAGGGGACTTCGTAATCCACCAATTTGCATTGGCTCAGACTGTTCATGTGGTTTAGTCTGATTCTCACAAGGTCGTGCGTAAACTGACCGTTCCTCTGATCTAGCTCGATCCATTTTCTGATTCTGCAACCTATGATCGAGTTGCACCGTCAGGTCTATGTAGTCCGCACACCTCTCAGGGGGATTCCCCACTTGCGCCAACACATCCTTAAGTTCTCCACGTAACCCTCAGTAAAAGAGTGTAGTCCTCTTCTCTTCTGGCCAGTTGGTCTGGGCTATGAGACAATTGAAGGTTGCAATATAGGTTAATAGATCTTGACTCCCTTGTCTGAGTGACAACCACTCGTTGTCCAGAGCTTGTCCTTGAGTATGACGGGCAAACAATTTCTCCATCTCATGTTGGAAATTCCCAAAGATCCGGAGTAAAGGTAAAGACCAGTCCGCTGCACTACCTCCTAAATACGAGAGTACAAAGGCACCAGGACAGTGTCCACCCAGGTCTCCTGTGCATGCGACCCCTGCATGCTTGTGCCCCTGACTTCCTGACCATGACAACCGGAGGGCGGGGTGTTCCCGAAGCCATGCCCTCCACGCTATACTGAATTGAAAGGGGAAGCTCAATTCTTCGCTGCCAAAGGTTCGGGATGCCCACAAGGATGGAGGAAAGGGGACTGTTGTAAGGAAGGCATGGTATCAACAGCAAGACTGGCACAAGTGACCACAGTTCAAGGGTGTTTATTGAACCTTCAAATGGGTGAGATGAATGCCTATCTAAACCTAGATCTACAGATGGGAGCAAGCTACGGCCATCAAATAACAATAATGCAGTCCTAGTGGAGGCTTGTCAACATAAAGAGGGCCTATACTAAAAAAAACTATTGCCATCCTTACTACTAATTTACAAATAATATGGGGTGATGTTCGTGAAAAGAAAGAAGTGTTCACAAAATAAGTCAGGATGTTCGGGCTGTTGGCATCCCTTCCCCACGTTTTCAGCACGGGACAAGGCGCAAAGCACACACTATGGCGTATGCGGCACGAGGATACAGTTCCATTTTCACAGTTCAAGACCTTCTGTGTTCAAGTCTCTTTACTTATTACAAGTCTTTTGACTCGGAGGGGAGGGTCTAGTACATTAAAACAATAATGAAACTTTCTTTTCCTTTTATCAATATTCAATTTGGGGTATTGGCCCTGGATCCCCCTCAGCCGGGCTCAGATCCCTTTCCAAGTATGTTCAGATATTTCTTTCTAGGGTGAGTCACGGTTCACCCCGGATCCCCCTCAGCCAGGCTCAGATCCCTTTCTTTCACTTGATTAGTCTCCCTCAGCCGGGCTCAGACCAATTGTGATATTCTTTAGACTGTCAAAGACTTTTGAATGTGCACAGGGTTTAGCTTGACCCTTGCATGACTACTTCTATCTCAATATTCCTTTTGTCTGACTTAGCATCAGCTGGATGCCTAACAGAGACTTTCAAATGAGCACCCACGTGGCGCCGGACCACTCTGTATATGGTATCTTTTCTTGACCTCCAAAGTTCAATTATAACGTTCAATTACTCCTTTGGGTTTTCACTCATGTCTGCATCACTCTTTGCAAACGCCTCACACACTGTTCTCTTTTCACAATGTTGCTACTTGAAACCTTGCTTCAAAACACAAGCCGGTTTGGCATCAGGCTCTCCGACACATCGGCTGTGCTGTCTTTTCTTATGCCGCTTTGTTGTAGGAGCCAAGGACAGTACCGCAGTGGCAATCGCTCCTCCCCGCCTTGGTTATCGACGCAGGAGAGCCCCAGGTTTGATCCCCCTTAGTTGCTGGTCTTTGGTTTCTTACTTTCCAAGGCTCATGAAAGTAGCGGTCTTTAGAGGTCACGGGTACTTCCTTTCTTGCGTCTCGCTTTTGTCTCACCGTACTTCCCCTTGTATTAAACTTCTATCTTGGAACTGCTATTTCCTTGTGTGGTTTGCCTAGCTCAGTGTGTGCTTTCATACTCTGCCTTTAACTGGAAATGTGATGGAAGTCAGGTGTGTGTAATAATCCGTAATTGTCGCACCTTGCCTG
This sequence comes from Ambystoma mexicanum, assembly GCF_040938575.1. NCBI lineage: Eukaryota > Metazoa > Chordata > Amphibia > Caudata > Ambystomatidae > Ambystoma > Ambystoma mexicanum. Next base: position 1,382,149,050 of record NC_090932.1, read on the forward strand.
TCTATGCTGTTGGGACATGTCAGGTATATGGCTCTGGTGTTAGTCCATTGTCGCTCACGGTAAACTCTCGGTAGGAAAGAGGTTGTGTCGGAAAAGGTCAGGGGGGGGTTGAATTCCTAGGTAGCCTGCCTGGTAGGATGGAGAAAAGGTGTTATTGGGAAGAGGATACTGTGACTTACCTCCAAAAGCGATGGCCGTGTCCTGGCCACCTGGATGACAGATCTCCGGGGACTAGCAGGTGAGACACCTTCTGGTTTCTCACGCTATGGACTATCAGTACTCTAGTCACTACGATGAGTACCTTTAACTTCTCCCAGGTACCTTTGTGTCTCACCCCTTGAGCCTACACCCTCCTCCCTGTCAAGCTGGTGGTAGAATAGTGAGAAGTATCTTGTTATATCTCCTGGGGAGGACATCACCCTCCTCATCTTATCCTGTCCACCCATCTCCATGTTCTGAAGGCCTCTCTCAGTAGTTTATTATTATGTATGTTGAATGAGGACTGCGGAAGCGGAGAACCCTTTCACTCTCGGATTCTGTTCCCTCCAAACAATCACAATAAATGGTCCATCCTGCTTACCTCTGACATTCAAGGGTCGGCTCCCCTTTACAATAAACTTCCTTACACAGCCTTTTCTATCATTAATACTGTAAATTTCAGTGACTTTTGTAATACGATACCCATTCCTTTCTTACCTTCTGCCGAGTGCCAAACTGCGTGCACTATGTGACCTCCTAGAATTGTAAGTTCCTTTTCTGTCTTTAATCTGGTTTCTTGTATGAATAACACATCCAAACCGAGGTGTTTGATCACTCTCGCAACTAGGATTCTCTTGGTGGGGGGAATTTGAACCCTTTACATTGTGTTCTCATCACTATACATGTCTTCTCTTTCCCTCTATTTTGCTCCTTTATTTTACTTTTTGGGTCCACCTTGTGGGTCCTAAGCCATGGTTATTCCCTGCTGCCTACTGTAATGCACATTTTTATGAACATGTATGTCGTACATAGCGCCTGCACTCCCCTGCCCTCAATTTCTTTTAGCCACATTCCAACTGTAACAACGTAACCTATAAAATTTGAGACACCCATGTTCATCGGGCCTCTAGAGTCTGCTTGTATCCTACCTCCCCTTAATGGTGTACATGTAATTTTTTTATAAACACGATTCCCTGTTTCCTTTACATAACATTTCCTTATTGTGAGAAACCAAAAGGTGCCTCACAAACTAGTCCCGGGGATCTCTGCGTTTAGAAACCTCTGGGTATTAAGCGTGTTATAAATAGCCTATATTTCTTAATTCATAATTCATCTCTCTCTCAGATGGCCAGAGCATGGCCATCACCTTTGGATCCAGACGCTGGGGCAGGACCAGTGCGGGAGGATCACCTGCGTGAGGGTCTTCAGGCAGTGAGGGTGAGGCAACCGATGGTGAGATTAAGTATTCCCCCTTTCCCATGCCCCATCCAATTTTATAGGATTCTCCAACGTCCCAACTCTCACCCTCCCACCCCCATTCTACACAAACACTGGGTCAAGGAAGAGGGCTACTCAGGGTAGAAAGGCTAAGCCTTGCATATCTCATTGAACATGTCCCGCTAATCAGTTCAGGCACTTGACTTTAACCACATACATCTGATACCGATTAGCTCTCCCCACACGGATAAAAGGCGGAACATAGAAACACACTCTGAGCAAGGTGGAACACAAGAAGGAGCAGATGTTCCGGGGTGAAGGCGAACCCACTAGGGCAGGACGACCGATCGAGGGACTAGAGCAAAGAGTAGAGAAACCCTAAAGTTCCCTGCTGGAGGTCGTTGTCTCCAGGACGCTGTGAAGGAAATGCTGAGAAAGTCAAATCGCAGAAAAGAAGAAACTGGCATTGTGTTTCAAGGACGCCAGCAACCCTCCCGGGTGAACGACAGATTTGGCGAGGTGAGGCTGTTGAGTTATTGAAAGACATGAAAGGCCGGTTCGTGTCAAGGAAAGATTGAAGCCACAACAGTGTATCTAACAATTAAGGGTTGCGCATATGTTGATGAGATGCGAAAGAAAGCTAACCAGTGATGGACTTTTAAGTTGCTGATAACTGGGAAGGCAGGGATACAGAGTAGCGGAGTGGTCCGGCGAAAGGAAGTAGCCCACAAGAAAGTTTCCATGAAATGGTTAATGTCTTGTTATAAAGGGGCAAAGTGAATGAACTATGAAATGCGCAATGGTCAAGAATAACCCCAGCGAAAGGGGAAGTGAAAGGTGAATGCTTTAAGAGAAACATTTGAACTTGTGGTTTGGAACTACCAAGACCAAGAGACACTGGGGCAAATAACCTAAAGGGAGAGCGGAAGTGAAAGTCGAAGTGGTCCTGCAGAGTCCTGTAGTAAAAGCCTTGCACAATCGAAATCTTTGACGTCAGTAAAAGGTCTGAGCCCGTCCGACGGAAGCCTGGAATATAAGTTAGGGGAAGGAAACCCTTCACAAACATGAATAAACCTTGACAAAGGGAACCCGTGCAAGTGCTGTGATTGCGAGGTCCGAGCCCGGCTGAGGGAGATCTACATTGAATCAGGTATTTTTTGGTTGAAAGGTCTGAGCTCAGCTGTGGGAGACCTATGTGAATTTTCATTGAACTGTGAAAGAACTTTTGAAAAGCTGGAATAAGTGACTTTAACGTGGAAGGTCAAGCAAGCCTAGACCCAAGGTTTGAAGCGCCTATTAAAAACAATTTGTGCCATGTGGTTGTTAACTGTCCCCCAGAATTTGCTCAATTTAGGACAATCCCACCATACATGTAACCAATCCCCCCTGCCACCACATTCCCTCCAACACCTATCGGAAACTGCTGCTTTAATTTTATGTAACCTATGTGGGGTGTAGTACAGTTGTGTCATGATTTTATACCAGGCTTCTCTTACCTGTAGTGAACGAGTGATAAACTGTTAGTCACTCCTGTTATTTGTTACCATTTCTGTACGTATCTAATGGTACCCTCTGTCTGGTTGTCCGTCAAGAGTCTGTATAAATTAGAGATGAGTGACTCGTCACCTGGGTTCGATATCAGAAACTTCTCAAATGGGGTAAGTGATCTAGCGGCTGTAACCCTGTTCAGGGGGGCCATTATCCAATATCAAACCTGGAAATATTGGAATCTGTCCATCTCTAATAGTCCTAACTCCCTTTTGCATTGGTCAAACGGTTTGGGGTCTTTACCTTGAAACATATCCTGTAGGATACGTAGGTTCTCAACCCCCCGAACCCTCCTTTTCCGACACAAACACTTTCTCACAGACAACTCACTGTGAGGGAAAACGGACTAACACCCGAGCCTGACATGTCCCACTACAATGGTTAGACAGGGTCAGGCATTTACACACACACCTGACTTCCATCACACTTCCCCATACGGATAAAAGGCAGAGCATGAAAGCACACTCTGAGCAAGACAAAGCGAGGAAGCAGCAGTTCCATAATGGTAGTTTAATACAAGACGGAAGAAGGCATGATCGAAAAGGATTGCAATGAGGGAAATAACCTTGACCTTTTCACTGACAGTCTGCATCTTTCAAGAGCCTTCAAAAGTAGGAAACGTTAATCTGGAATCAAAGCTAAAGAATTCTCCATTGTGTGTCGGAGGTATCCGGGGCTCTACCGCGTTGGTAGTCAAGGCGGGGAGAAGCATTTGCCACCGTGGTACTGTCCTTGGCTCCTACAACAAAGCAGCACCAGTGAAGTCGGCACAACCGCTGAGTTGGGGAGCCTGATACTAGACCGGTCTGTGTGGAAACCAAGGTTGCAAGCGGCAACATTGCATGAAGAAGATTATTAAGACAGCAGATGAGTGAATGAACTTTGAAGCTAAAATATGCTACCATAGACAGAGTGGTCCGGCATCACATGGATGCTCGTTCAAAAGTCTCTGTTAGGCTCCCAACCGCAAGGGGGCAAACGTTAAAAGAAAGAGAATTGTGAAATCGAAGTCGCCCTGCAACGGGTCAAGCCAAACAATGTCTGAACCCGGTTGACAAAGACTTATTGTGTTGAAGGTCACCCGAAAAAGAAGAACCTACGAACATTGTGCGATAAAGTGAAAGGTGTGTGCTTATGGCCCTTATTAGGTAGCGTGTCATGCAGGTGGATGGGAAACAGAGTAACTCTGTACACCAAATAATCAAACCAACTCAGGAAGATGGCAAATTTCCTTTACTGTTTTAAAATCAATTGTCTAAAACAGGGTGTTACAAAGGACATCAACGGACGTTGCACAAGCTCTCTCGCAGCATTTCATAAAAAACAACACTTTAATAGCAAAAACTCATCATACGTGATGTCATACTATGTGGCAAATAAGCAAAAACATACAGGGGGTTGTGGTTGGCTCAAGGGGAACATCTAAGTATATTTTCTATAAGGGATCGGGTTATGATTGGATCTCCACAATCAGATGGACAACTCATGCCCACACCTAGTGCAAGTCATCTTCAACAGTTCTTAGAAACCCAGCATATGATTGGCTCTCAAACTATAAGGCCCTTCGTTATATGGCCCTCTACAATTGGTTGGCACGCTCGTGACCTTCTGGAACGTTCGATTCACTAGCAGCACGTAGGCTCATACTCCAGGTGTCAGGAGGTGGACCTGACTATCCCCCCCCACCCAATTAGCCCACCATCTCTCATTCCCCATGCCTTCTGCCATGAAGATTGTCTTTGAACTTTGGCCTTGCAATGTATTCTCATCTATGGGAATATAAGGCAGTACAGGCACACGCCTATCGTAGTTCTGGACTGCATGACCAACTCCTGTTTTCATCCTTGACTTCCGTGACAGGAGACTGCAATTCGGCCTCTTTGCAGTATTGAATTGTCTTGAATTAATAAACTTGTCACTCATGGTGTTCTTTCCTTGTACCTTAACAAGGGATAATTCAGCTTCTCACGTACACTGTTCTTCAAGGATAGATAACCAGTCTTGGCACCAGGCCAGACAACCCTTCTCGATCCTTCATGCTCTCAGCTAATTCTCTGCTGCGACATAGCCTTCAGATTTCTTCTTCATGGGCTTGACCTTACTAATATTGTGACATCGATGTCGAGCTTCTATATGTGGCGGCTCCGCCTGCAGTCTATTCACTACGTATAGCCAGCTTCTATGATGACTTAGTCTACTTGCGTTCTTGCATCTGTACAGTTATCAAACGACTTGCATTTTCTGTGGTGGTCTTCACACATGCAATCTTCGTTTCGCATATGACGGCGTACTTGATTCTTTACTTCGTCATCAGTTTCTATAAGGTCCATACATTCTCTTCTTCAGCCAGTCTTCTCAGTGCGTCATGCTCACTTCTTGTGAGGTCACCAACTTCTCTTTCTCTCATTTTCATATTCCTTCAGGGATCTCTTCCAAAAGATTTTCATCTGTTCGGGGGATACATCAGGTAGGGTTTTCAAGACTCGATGCGGAATAGTCACAACTGCTGTTGTCAAACATGGCACAATTTCAGTCTTCCAGCATACAGGTAGTAGGGGGGCGGGACTTCCTGCAGGGCTAGTTGGCTGCTCCTCTACAGGCGAAAGACAGGCTCGAGTCCGACAGAGGGAAACCTGTGCATAACTTTATGCTAAAAGAAAATGGCCCGGCTGAGGGGATCCGGGCTGTATAGTGAATCACCCGATGTGAATACTTGTGAAAATTTAGAGGAGAAAAGAACTTGTTGTCTATTTGGTTGCATTAGGCCCTTTGAGTGAAGAGACTTTGAGAAGCATGGAGACTTGTACTCCGGAGGCCCTGATGCTGAAGCGTGAACTGTAACCTTGTGCTAAAGAAGCCAGAGACCATGCAATGCGAGTGAACCGCCTTATCCCAAGGTGAAAACATGGGGAAGGGAGGCCAACAGCCTGTAAACCTGAGATATCCTTTTGAACACTTCTTTCTTTTTATAGCATTATTTCACACACTATTTATGTTTAGAGTTAAGGATTGGCAATAGGTTTTTTAGTATAGACCCTTTTATTCTGACAAGACACCACTAGGACTGCGTTATTATTATTTGATGGTCGTAGCTTGCTCCCATCTTTAGATTTAAGTTAAGATAGGTGTTTATCATACCCTTTTTGAAGTTCAATAAATACCCTTAAACTGGTCACTTGTGTCTGTCTTACTGTTGATGCCATGCCTTCCTTACATTAAACTATGGTTTAAAGGGTGACTGGTAAATTGTGAGTTGATGCTGTCAGATCACCTTATCCCATATATTTTCAACTAACCTCATGGTCTGACTAACATGCATATTTGGGGGGGGGGGCGGTCTTGCCTGGTAAACCATAGTGAGTCCCTGAGGTGGGTACCACAGAGTACCTTTTTCATCGAAACCCACATCTTCTCCGAATCTACTGCTAACCTATCTCAAATGACACGTAAGTGGGCTGCTTGGTAGCATTTTATGAAATCAAGGAGTCCTAGACTGCCTCTATGTGTAGGAGCTATTAAAATTCTTAGTGCGATCTGTAGGGGTTTATTATTCCAGATAAAATTGGAGATTGCCCTGTGAAGTTTATGATAAAATGTTAAAGGCACCTGTATTGAGAGTGCTTGGAACAGGTAAAGAACCTTAGGTAGTACTGCCTTTTTCACGGAATTGATCCATCCTAGCCAAGAGACCGAGAGTGGACCCCATTTTGACAGCTTTTGTTTAAGCTCTTCCAGTAGGTGGGTAGGGGATTAGCCTTATATAGCCCCTGTAATATATTTGTTAAGTGCACTCTTAATATTTGAATTTCCCCTTGGGCCCAGCCGAATTGTGTTTTCTGTTATTTTGTCCACACAACGGGGTAATGGATGGAGAGATTCAATATCAGTGATTTGGTCACATTTATTTTTAGTCCTGCTATCTTGCCAAATGACTCCAATTCCTTCATAACTGCCTGTAATGATCTCTCTGCGTCTACTACCGTGAAGAGCATGTTGTCTGCATAAGCCATAATTTGATGCGAGTCACCCCCGAACTGGATCTCCTGAATCGAATCTGATTTTAGTTAACAGGGGTACTAAGTGTATAGCATATAAGAGAGGCGAAAGAGGATAACCCTGTTTGGTGCCGCGGTGCAGAGTGATCGGTGAAGACATTTGGCCATTAATAAGCAACTTGACCTTTCGATCACTCTATCAAATGCTTTTTCTGCATCTAGGGAAAGAAACACAGCTGGGAGTTTTTTCTCAGAGATTTTCTCCAACCGGTGACAGGCTCTTCTAATGTTGTCATGGGTTTGACGTTGTTTTATGAACCCTGACTGGTCCGGGTGAATAAGCAATGGCAAAATGTTCTCCAGCCTGTTGGCTAGGACTTTCGTGTATATTTTGCCATCGAGATTCATCAGCGCAATTGGGCGGTATGACCCACAACTGGTCGTGTCCTTATTGGGTTTTATAAAGAGGATACTTTTTGCCTCTTCCATCGAGGGAGATATATGGCTGTGATCCCCAAAGGAGTTAAAAAGACTAGACAATCTAGGGGCCAGTGTACAGTGAATGTTTTAAAGAATATGGCTGGATAGCTGTCTGGGCATAGGTACTTATTGAAGGGGAGGTCTGAATGACCTACAATACCTCTTCTGTATAGATCTCTTGCTCTAGCATCTCTGTTCCAGTGCTGAAATTGCTGGGAGCCAGACTGCTTGCAGATATTCATTTTGTAATATTGTGTCCGGTAGGTCCGACTGATAGAGGGTGGATCACAAATTATGTGAGGACCTGGGGGGTTCGTTGTGACTAACTCGCCCAAAGGGTCTTTAATTCCCTGGATGATCTGGGAATCCCTTTTTTGTCTAAGCTGTCTAGCCAACAAGCGATCTGCTTTATTGACTTTCACATAATATTTGTTTTACATACAAAAGGCTTTTCTCAGCTTTTTTCTTCTGCAGTAGATTGTCTACTCCTTATGTTCCTATATGCCTTTCTATTAGTTGTCCCTGTGTCTGTTTCCATTTTTCTCATGGTCTACTTCAGTTCCTCTTCGAGTTCAGATTCCAGTGCACCCCTTTGTTTTTGTCTGAGCTCCCACTCTGCTATTCATTCCCCAAAAAAGGTTGTTTGAAGTCGTCCCATACTGTATTTTCCGCCATATACCCTTTTGCATTGAGGTCAAAGAACTCTATAGTTTTCCATTGTAGTTTGTCTCTAATGATAGGGTCATTAAAAAGATCTGGAACATGACCAGGACCAGACCCCATGTTTTGGTTGTGGAAGGGTAAATTCTACAGTGATCAATGCGTGGTCTGAAAGTGCTATTGGATGGGTCTCGACCTTTATTATATAACCTCGCAACGTAGTGGAAGTCTAAATGTAGTCGATATGTGAGAATGTTCTATGGACATGTGAGTAATTGGTATACCCCTTCTGCTTCCCCTTCAGCGACGGCCAAACATCTTTCAATGCCAATTGTTCAAGTTTGAGCTTTAGGGTTTGTGATGGGGGAGCTTGGCCCTATTGAGTGTTAGTGCTTCTATCCTGCCGGGGATCCCAAGCATGGTTGAAATGCCCCAGTACTAGGCATTCACCAACAGTAGTTGTCTCTAATTCCATAAGCATCACTTTCAAGAAACCCTCCTGACCAGAGTTGGGCACATAGATTATAGCTACTGTTAAGTGTTGTTGCCCTTATTTCAACCGTTATGAACACATACCTCCCTGCTCTGTCTGTCCGTGTGTTAATAATATTTGCTTGTACCAACCCTTTGATCGCTATGAGTACACCATCCACTTTCCCTTGTGCGTTCGCCTGTATGATTCGTGGATAATGCCTAATACGAAGGTTATCTTTGACTTGTTGTCTAATATGGGTCTTCTGGAGTGCCACGAGATCAGGCTGATGACGGGCTAAAAATCCATCTAGCTTCCTACGTTTCACTGGGGTTTTCACCCCCTGGATATTAAGCGATAAACACCTAAATGTGAGAGTCTATCTGAACCATACCCAGCCCCCTGACTTTTAACTTCCCCCTAACCCTGGCATCTGCGCCTCTACTAGCCTTGTGTGAGCCACACCTTTTCCCTAGCCCCAGTTGCAACCTCCTATCCCCCCGCCTCATTCACTACCCCCATCCCCTTACATAACTTTGAATAAACTTTTCCCCCTACCCCTGGTGTGACCCACAGTACCTAGTAAGTCTTTGGGTGCAGGCCCTCGGCAGTGGATCACCAATTTCACCAAGGCCAACTGTGGGGTATCCTAAAATCCCCAGCACCACGGTTCTGTAGATTCCAAGGTGGCAAACTCTGTCCCTGCAAAGTAGAAACTACAGTGGCATGTACCCCTATGGGTACCCTTCCAAAGTCGTTCCGGATACTCCATTGTTGTCACGATAGTTCTGGCCCTTAAAACGAGGATTCCAGCAACTCCAGTGTTGACCTTTGTTTCGTTTGCCTCCTCGTTCCACTCTTGACTATTCCTGTGGACTTGCACAATTAGGAGGACGGTGTATGGGAGTCCCCTTCTTCATCTTAAATGTGGAGCAGCTCCATCCCTTCTTCTCGTAATGTAAGGCTATGCTGTCTGCCCTCCAGTGTAAATGTTAAGCCAAACCGGAATGTCCACCTATATTTTATCTTGCATGTTTGCAGTGTCTTCATCACTGTGTACCTTTCTCTGCGTTTTTGAAGCGTGAGCTGGGAGAGGTCTTCATAGTTGTACTTCCGAGCTGTAATATAAAATCAGTTCTGCTCGTCTGTCTGCCCTGAGAATCTGTTCCTTCTGAGGAATCTGTGCACATGCAGCCAGTACATCTCTAGGGTGTGCCCCTGGCTCTGATCTATTCGGACCCTATTATGGACACTGTGCAGTGGAATCTCCTCCTCCTTCCCTAGGAGATCTCTGAAAATACTTGTTATTGCGCCCTTTAGGTCAGGGTCCCCAGCCGATTCAGGTAGATTGCTTAGGCATTCGCCCTCCGGGACCTGTTTTCCAGGTCTTCACACTGTATTTCGATATTATGAGTGATTCTAGCAAAGTGTTCCAGGGCTTTATCCGATTGCTTATTGTCAAGTTCTAATTCCTGAATTGTCTTTTCATTTGCATCAATCTTCTCTCCCAATTCTGACCCATCTGTTTGATCTCTGTCGTGAAGGCAGTAAACTGTGTTTGGAACAAGGCCGTAAATGTCCCTTGAAAATCTTAGAAGCATCTCTGTCTTCTTTGGCACCCACCTTGTTTGGGCTGAGCTCCGACCCCTCTGGTGTTACAGGATTTGACGTGTCGGTGCTGGAGCGATGAGCCCTGGTATTTCTAGCCCAGATTTCTCCAGCATTGGATCTTTATTATTATTATTTTTTTTATTTATAGTGAATTAGCCAAACATTTATCATACATAATTAATAAAACGATATAATGGCTTTTAACACTATTAACAGCAAAGAATATTGTTTTACAAACAAGAAAACTCAGTTAAACCAAGACAGTACAGAAAAATTAATAAAACAAAAAGAGATATAAAAAATAAACCTCAGTACAGACCTATAAAAAATTAAAAACAGAGAAAACCGGTTAAAACACAATACATCAATGTAAACCAACATATCCTCAAAACAACAATCATATATTCAACAATACTAGAATCTTGTTTGGCTTACATATCTCACCCCCCTAAACCTAATTCTTTAAGAACTGCAACTACCTCAAATGTCAAAAAAACCTTCTCTCCGGAACACAATCGCTCCCAAAATATATCCATGTGCAACCACCTCAAATCATGAACAAAACCCCGAAATCTAGATACTCTCAAAGCACATGTACCTTTGCACTTTGAGAGTAAATGGTAAAGCCCTGACATTCCTTATCCTTGCATTTGTTACACAAATCAGTCGGGTAGTCCTCACTATTTCTTATTGATAGAATTTCCCGCGTGGGAAGAAGATTCAATCTAAATCTCAAAAAAATGGATCTGATGGCTGAATCCGAGGATCAATTTAAATAATGTGGCATATATGCTCTTCTTTTAGCATAAAGTTTTATTATGAGACGCCGAGAGTTTTGCCAACCTCATTTTCTCAATTGTCCTAATCCAGTCAGCTTGCTGCATGCGCAATTTGACTTTCATAGGATTCTCAACAAGAAGTTCCACAGAGCATTCTGACTCGGCCAGTATTTCTTGACATTTTGTCTCCAAGTTACTAAGGAAGATATTACCTCCTCTCTGCTTGGTCAATGCAACATCTTCATATAATGAGCATTTGGGCAGATCTAAGATTAACCTCAACAATGAGACCCATTTCCACTCCATGAAACCCCTCAATGAAGTCAAGCCCAGTTCATACCTCAGACAACTTATAGGAGCACCGTTGGGCAAATTCAGTGGCTTCTTCACCAGTTTGGCCTTCAATTTATCCCACTCTATATTCAAAGATAGAGGATTAAATTCCAAACCAAACACAATAATCAGAACTACCCTGCCTATGTAAAAGTTAATCATAGGTAGGATAGAGAACTTACAGAATTTATGAAGAATTTGCTTCATCTGTGCTCCCAAATTAAGTGCCTTACATTCTAATGTTGCAACAACATGACCCATAGTCGGGAAAGATTGAATGCTAGCACCTAAGTATGTGATCTCGGATACAACCTCTACAACCCGGTTCTCCAACACCCAAGTGAATGACTTTAGTAACTTTTTAGGATGTTTAAATACAAGAATTTTAGATTTTTCCGGATTAATCTTTAAGTCATTACACTTGGCATAGTCTGCTAGGGCCGACAACAGACGCCAGAGACCCACTTGAGTGTGGTCCTATACTACCACGTCATCGGCATAAGCAAGCCAACACATTTTCAGATCACCAGCTTTTGAGGAGGCCAGACCCCTATCATGCAACCATAGGGTCAAGTCTGAGATAAAAAGAATGAATAGAAAGGGGGCAATCAGGCATCCCTGGCGGACACCTCGTTTTATCTTGATTGGGTCCGAAAGGGCACCAACTCTTGATAATTAATGGTGTTGAATGCCTGGGATAGGTCAATCCAGCCTCCAAAAAGGGGCAACTCACCTTTCCCTCCCGACTGAGCACAGAGACAACTCAATACCAGTCCATTGATGGAGGTTGACAGCCCCCTTCTAAACCCTGTTTGTTGTTTAGGGATGATGCCCTTTGACTTGGCCCAGATCTCCATTTCTGCCAAGATCAAGCCCACAAAGATTTTGCTGTAGCATCTAAAAGAGATATCGGATGGTAATTCAATGCAGCCAAACGGTCCCCCCTTTTAAAGATGGGGATCACCACCAAAGATCTCCAGGATTCCGGATATTCTTTGGTCAATAGAATGTTATCGAATAGATGTTTCAAAGGTCGTGCCCATAGGGAGGGATTCCTTTTTAGAATACTATTACTAAGGCCATTAGGGCCAACCGCTCTAGAACTGGATGATTTATTAATCTGTTTTTCAATAGACTCACATGAGAAGGATAAGGCCCATGCACCTCCCAAATCTGTGTTTTGGATTGATGTAACGGAATCACCATAAACCTCTGTAAAGTGCCGGAGCCACACCTGCTCCTGCAAGATCGACTCTTGGTTATCAGATTTTTGGCCATCCCACGAGCCTAGCATTGACCAGAAATTCTTAGAATTACTGCGGAATACCGCCCTCAACATCTTTTCCCCATCTTTTTGGTAAATTAGGTGTCTGTGCGAGCGTACCCAATTCCTGTGGGAGTTATTCACATCCCTTATGTATTTATCCAAAAGGTCTTTATCAAGACCCATTCTTTTCAATCTGACAATCTGTTTCCGTTTCAGCCTCTTGCGCTCATAAAACTCTGAATCAAAAACATGCTTATGGGTCTCAATTTTTTATTGCCCTGGGCATATTGAGGACTCAATTCCCACAAGAATGCTTGAAAATTGACCGGGGTGCAACAAGAGTAGAGCTCTCTGTCAGATAACTGTTTAACTCGTCCAGACAAGTTATTTATGAGAGTCACACCCCCTCTATCAAATTTTCTTAGGCGGTTACCTGCAGAGTTTACTACAACCTCTGGCTGGTAAACTAATTGGACCAAAGCCCTTTCTCGAGAAATTGTGGCAATCAATATATCATAATCATCTATATTTTCTCTTGTCACAATAAATTCTGAGCATCTATCAAAGATCTTTCTAGATACAAAAAAGTAATCTAATGTAGAGAAGGAGGTATCTCTATGCCACGTGGGTTCACAGGAGAGATCACCCAACACATTTCCATTTAATAACCAGAGATCCCTTTACCTCATAAAATGTATCCAGATTTTCCCATTCCTTGTGCTGGATTTCCTAAGGCCCGATGCTCTATCCAAGGCATCAACACATTGGGAATTTAGATCACCTGCTATTATAAGTTTGTCTGCTGGGAATAAAGAGACATATTGTACAAGATGATCCGATAAATCCTGTAAAAACTCCCAAAGATTGCAGCCCAAAGGGTTCCAGTACAAATTAACCACCAACCAGTGCTCATCTACCTTAACACCTGACACGGTCACTCTCACAATCTGAATACCTTGTCTCTCATTTGAGAACTGTTCGAAAGACACAAAAACATAATTTCTCATAAGAGAGAGAATTAAAACCCCTAGAGTTCCAAGAAAGTAAAGTAAGCTGCCGATTGACTAGAGTCTCTGCTGAGAGATACCCATTTTGAGAAGAACTTGGGTGATGATCTCTGGAACCAGATCCCAAGTATTCAAGGTAGAAGCAACCGGACCACTGGCAAAAGAGCTTGGTCCTTATTCAGGGACTACACCCCGGTTTGCATTCATCATCTGAGGGCACAGTTCCGAAACTAGTATATCCAGCTGATTCCAGTCCTCTTTAGCGCCCATAATAATTTCTTTCCCCAATCTTGAGTTTAACTGCAGTTCAGCTATATTGGTGTTATGCTTGAATGGAAAAGTAACCAATTTATTGTCTGCTGTTGAAAAATACTTGAGACAAGGGATAGATCTCATATCCTTCAAAATCACAGAGCGATTTAAAGGAAAGTTTCCAGGAACAGTCGGCAGCTTTCTTGAAAGATAGACTTTAAGATCCATCTTTTGTAGAGCTGATTTTGGGGCTGGTTGTCGAAAGTCAATGGGATTACTTTTCCTCTGTTGGCTGTACTGAAGATCGAAGACATTGGGCCAGCTGATTCCCGGCCCTACTGCAGGTAATTGTCCTGGAATAGTTCCAAAGGCACCCTGAGGCAAATGATTGTTAACCTCTGGTTGATTTAGGGCTGCCACCCCTAAGGTCCTATCCTCAGCTGTAGACTGAGATGGTAAACTTGAATTCGTAGGATTAAGTTTAGACCCAGCTTTCAAAAAGATAGGAACCATTTGAGCAAGGATTCCTTCGCCTTTTCTTTTTGACAAACTTTTTTTTTAAAATGGGGGCTATTTTCATTGGGGGAACGAGAGGATCAGTTTGAATTGCCACTGCACTTGTTAGTTTGCTCCCCCCCACCCGATTTTACCTTTTTACCCTTACCCGCCTTTGAGCGTCTTTACCCATCAAAGACCTTTGGCATTGTGGTGAACCCCTTCAAGTTTGTAATGAACCGATTAGTGTCTGTTGACTAATTTTTGTGTTTTGTCTTCTTCACTTTCTCCCCTGATGTTGGAAGAGGATCAGATAGAGGCTTATTTGCTTTTTTCTTCCGCTTTTTGGATTTCCCATTTGATTTCTTCTTTTTGGGCTCTTCCTCAAGCTCCCCAGTCCGGGAAGACATCTGATCACCCTTTTTAGCCAAACTATTATTGAGTAGTTCCGACTCCACCCCTTGTGCCAGGCGAAGAAACTCCTCCATCACTGAGGCTGAAAGCGGGGTGTCAATAATTTTGTCAACCAGTGGAACATTTGCAGGGATAGGACTAATAGTAGCAGGGGATTGTTGAGACAACAAATCCATTTTTTCAGATAAGACCCTGATCTCCTCCCTTGTGTCAGTCCATCTCTCGAGCAAATACTCCAGCTTGGTAGATTGCAGGCTGGCAGTAGAGCGTATTTCCCCCATGATCTCAAAAATTGCCTCGTTCAGAGCCGTTTTTATAGCCACCATGGATATTTTGCTCAATTCCAGGTCTTTTGTCATTTCCAATAACGTGCCAGACTGCTGCTGCACTTCAGATTTAAGATTTTCAAAAACCTTAACCAATGAAGTCAGGACAAAATTGAGAGCCATGATAGTGGGAGGCACTAGTTTCTTAAGAGTATTCACCGGTATGGACTTCTTCAGTGGAAAGGAGTGTCTCTCCCTCTCACAAAAGTAAGAGGAAGGTGGAAATACCCCCTTTGGGCTCTGGGGTTCACAAAAAGCGGCATCCTGAGGAAAAAACTACCTCCAAAGGTAAGGAGGCGTTTTCAAAAAACCCGGGGGGGGCAATCGTCAACGGATTAGCTGTCTACGAGCGGCCATAGTGATAGAGGCCCATTGACGACCAAGCCGTCGACGAAGCCCGTGGTGGTCGGTCATAATTTCGAAAAAAAAGTCGGAAGACAAAAATGTGGAAAAAATAATATCGAAAAAAAAAATGTCGAATTCTTTTTTTAAAAATTATATATTTATTTTGGGGTCCGGGAATAAAAATAAAAAATGGGTAAAACAATTTTTTTTTTAAAAAAGGGGTTTGGGGGGAGAATCCCTGCATTTCGAATAAAAAACGTAATAAAAAAGAATTCAACCTTTTTTTTCGATATTATTTTTTCGAAAAAATGACTATAAACCGAAGCCCGTATCGTCCACGACGACGGCACTCCAAACCTCATTGTCGACGACCAAATCTTCGTCGTCAAAGTGAGCCCCCACGAAACATTAGTCGACGAAGGAGTCCCATCTCTCGTCCACAAAGATCCCATTGACGGATAAACACACTCAACCGTCGACAAAGTCCTCGTCCATGAAGCCATCATCGAAAAAGCATACAACGGCGCCATTGACGACAACGTCAGTTCCTTTGTCCACGGAGAAAACAAAGCCCACACAGCCACCGCAGACGCGACTGTTACACCATCCAATGAAAAAACTGTACCTCCTATACCAATAGGAGCACAACTTTCTCCTTTAGGAGAGATGGCTGAACTCCCAGACATCATTCTTCAGGAGGAGTTTTCAGACACAGAATTTGTTGGCAAGCAACCTTGTCTCACCCCCAAGGAACACAGTCCTCCCTGGCAACCAACTGCGGAGGAACCTGTCGATCCCTACGATCCAGCTCTCATAGAGTCGATGCAAAGGATCATTGAAGAATACAACAGACTTCATGCGGAAAAGAATAAGCCATCCATACCGAAAGAGAACACCTCCACGGAGGAGCATCTCACCTTGGCATAGCACACCTAGAGAGTCTCCTTCCAGGATCAAACCACATAAAAGGGCACGCTCACCTGAGCCGGCTCGCAGATCCAGAAGCAGGACACGCAGTGCTTCACCGATAAGGGTCCCATCTCCAAGATCATCGCCTAGACGAAGATCACCTGTTCGAGATCCTACAATTGTGCCTTGAACCATCTCGGTCTCAGACTGGCAAGAGGATCCTTTCAGAGATTTTTCAGACCTTGAGGAAGGGGAGATTACTCATGAGCCTTACACTCATAGCGAATGGGATGATTACATAGTTGAAAAACCTAGAAAGAAAGACTCTCCAGGAGATTCTTCACCACCAGACGATTTGGTATCTTTTCATACCATTATCTCCAAAGCTGCAGACTTATTCAAGTTACAAGTCACATCTGAAGGGAAAAAGTCAGTGCTTTATGAGCACAGGGACAAACGTAGAAGGACAGTCACGACCATCCCTCTTCTTGATACTATATGGGAATCCGGATCAAAGATATTGGCTACAACTTTATCTACTCCAGCTCTGGTTTCTTCAAGACCGGAAAAGAAATACAAAGCTCCTGACACTGTGCCACTTTGTCTAAGGGGACATACTAAGCCAGATTCTGTTATCACGGTGGCAGCCAGAAAAAAGTTGGCCAATCCTTCATCGCCCTTACATCAGCCTAACAACGACCTGACGAGGAAGGCCGTAAGTTAGAAGCCATCGGCAGGAAGCTATTCTAGTCAGCCTCTTTCACCATCAGAGCGGGCAATGCACTAGCCATGACAGCGCGTATTGACTGCTAACTATGGTTACGTATGTCCAAACTAACCAAGCCTTTACCAGCGGATCGCCAGGAAGAAGCCAGAACAATCATAGCAGATGGGGAAGCTACCTCAGATCATATGATTGACGCAGCAGTGGATGTGGCGGAATCAGGTTTCAGGCAAATGGCTCTCAGTACTTTACTGAGGAGACGAGCCTGGATGAAAGCCACAAACTTCAGACCGGAGGTCCAAGCTGAAATATTGGACATGCCCTTCGATGGGCAAGACTTATTTGGTAAGAAAATCGATGACCACCTCAAGGGAATAAAGACGGACATGGACACAGCTTGAGGTATCAGTTCCCTTAAAGACAAGGACAAAGACTGCAGGTCTTTTCGTCCTTTTCAAGGCTCATCCTCCAAATTCAGAGGTTTCAATCATCCCTCCTATGGCCAAAAATCTCAGTGAAACACCTACCAGGACAACAGATACCACCAGGTTTCTGGCAGGTTCTCCCAGAGAGGAAGGCGTGGCTCTACGCAGGGCAAGACCTAGAGCAAGCAAAATTGACAGATCAAATCTTTCCCCTCAACGTCACACCCTGGTGGGGGGAAGAGTAAGCCAATTTCTCCAACATTGGCAGTCAATAACATCGGACAAATGTGTGTTGCAGGTGATCCGCAAAGGGTCGCACCATATAATTTCTGGATCAACCTCCAGCCCTTGCTCCCATCCCTCGCAAGGTACATCTTTTAAGACATGTCATGTCCGAAATCCCAAAACTGCTTCAAAAAGCAGCTATCGAACCAGTCCAAGACCAACAGAAGGGAAGAGGCTTCTACTCCCGTTTCTTCCTGATCAAACAGAAAAACGGTCAGTGGAGACCTATACTGGATCTAAGAGTGCTCAACAAGTTCATCAAGCACATCAAATTCAAGATGATATCCCTGCAAAGTGTCTTACCTTGGCTAAACCGACACAACTTCCTAGCCACTCTAGATTTGGAAGACGCCTACTTCCACATTCCTGTTCACCCTGTCCACAGACAGTTCCTCAGGTTCGCAATAGGAGAGTTACACTTCCAGTTCCATGTTCTCCCGTTCGGCCTAAAGTCAGCACCAAGAGTTTTTACCAAATGTCTTGCACCGGTAGTGGCAAAACTCAGAAGGACAGGAACAGAAGTCTTCCCATATTTGGATGACTGGTTGTTAAGGGCAAGCTCATACAAACTCACATATCTGGCAGTTTCAAGAGCAATAAACCTCTTAAAAGGGTTAGGTTTCTCAATAAACTAAACAAAATCCTGCCCAGTGCCCAGCAAGACAGTTCTCTTCCTGGGTGCAGACTTTTACACCA
The DNA here is from genome assembly GCF_040938575.1 of Ambystoma mexicanum. Classification (NCBI taxonomy): domain Eukaryota; kingdom Metazoa; phylum Chordata; class Amphibia; order Caudata; family Ambystomatidae; genus Ambystoma; species Ambystoma mexicanum. Next base: position 1,382,167,489 of record NC_090932.1, read on the forward strand.
GCATCCCCAGGGTAAGACCCTCGGCAGACAGAATAGCAGCTATTCTCCACTTGACCTCATGGTTCCTATGCAGAGCGGCAACCTCGGTATGCTCTTTCAAGTCTCTCCAGGGCATGATATCCTCATGTATATTTCTCATACCAAATTGCAGACTTCACATGAGACCAATCCAGGATGCCCTAGACCACCAATGGAAACAAGCACTCGGTTCATGGGAGGATACCGTCCAACCACCGCAAACATTACACAAGGCACTTCGATGGTGGAATACACCTCAAAACCTGTTACAGGGAATGCCCTTTCGGTACAACATCTACCCTTATCCTCAGGACAGATGCATCTGTGTCAGGCTGGGGAGCTCACCTAGAGGACCTCCAAACCAAGGGCACATGGTCCGCTCAGGAATCTCAACTGCATATCAATGTCTTAGAGTTCAGGGCAATACGGTGGGTGATGAAAGCCTTCCTCCTAGTATTAGCCGGGCATGTGGTGACCATCCAGACAGACAATACGACCTCCAAGCATTACACGAACAAACAAGGAGGCATCGAGTCGGAGATCTTGTCAAAAGAAGCTCAACTGCTATGGGCATGGGCATTGCACCACAGAGTCCAAATCAAAGCGGAACATCTTCCAGGAGTGGAAAACGTCCTAGCGGACAAACTAAGCAGAGAGTTCACAACAACTCACGAGTGGGAACTAGACGAGAAAGAAGTCCAACGCAAATTTTCTGAGTGGGGTCATCCACAGAGTGACCTTTTCACCAACAAGAAATGCCACGAATTTGCCTCCAGGTACCCAGAGCATCGGTCGATAGGAGATGCTTGCTCGGTGGATTGGACAGGGAAATTCCTGTATGCTTTTCCCCCATCGCTCTCATAGCGAGAGTGCTATGCAGACTGAAGGAACAGAATTGTTCTGTGATCCTGATAGTGCCGGATTGGGCCCAGTAGATCTGGTGCTCAATCCTACAATACCTCTCCCGTTGGCCCCCGATTCACCTCAAAGCTCACCAGGAGCTTTTCACGCAACAGAACCGCAAGGTCCTCCACCATGACCCAGCGAGTCTATCTCTCAAGGCCTGGTTCATGAGCAGCGAAAATGTATGAATCTAGATCTCCCTGCAGATTGCTGGGATATTATCAAGGCATCTTGGGCTCCTTCTACTCGGATCACCTATATCCGAAAATGGACTCGTTTTTCCAAGTAGTGCGAAACATCATCAGTGAACCCACTCACTGCATCAGTCGAGCAAGTGCTACCTTACTTACTGCACTTGGCAAAAGCAGGATTATCTATATCCTCGATCAAGGTTCATCTATCGGCCATAGCCACATATTCAACGAATCCAGATAAACAGTCATTGCTCACTCCACCAGCTGTTAAGATCTTCCTGAAAGGGCTGATGGGTACTTTCCCACCTACGCCAACATCGGTCCCATCCTGGAGCCTAAACATGGTACTGACAGCTCTAATGGAACCACCTTATGAGCCTATTCATAGATGTGACATGAAATTCTAATCTTGGAAAAGAGCTTTCTTGATAGCCATCACATCTGCAAGGAGGATCAGTGAGTTACAAGCTTTATCATCAGAACCTCCTTTTACCTTGTTCCACAAAGACCGAGTCATTCTGAGAACTCATCCAAAATTCCTTCCCAAGGTTTTGTCGGAGATGACTCTCACGGAGCGCATTGTCTGTTAGGCAAAATCCTGTGCAGTTCCCTTGGGGAACACTGCAAAAAGATTAAGACCACATGAGTAAGCAGTAAACCCAATTGGTAGCAGTCTGCACCCCCCAGATTTACCTGGTAGCTGTGGCTGAGCAGTCAGACTTCTCTCAAGAAGAGTAGGGCAGTATATAGAGTATACACAAAAGTTCTGAAAACACAGTAGAGCAAACAAACACTGACCAGAGCTTTGTATCAAAAGTATATCATTATTTGTTTAAAACAAACTTTAGGCAATACCCTAGCACTCTAAATCAAAAGCAAGTTAAAACACAGTCAGGTAAAGTATACACACCTCCCTTGATAACTATTAGACACGTCAGAGTTAAAACACCACGATTTGTTAAAACAGATGTGAGCGCGTAACCTAGATGGCACTCCAATAGTTAAGTTAAAGGAAGAGAAAAAGGCAGGGCATAGAAATAAAACAGTTCCCAACACTTTTAGAAGTTCAAAGCAAGGGAGTAAAGGCAGTATACACTGTAGAGCCAAATTTCATAGGCCAGGCCCACTTTAAATGGAGCAAAGCGAAATGTGTCCAAGATCACACAGTTTAAAATGCACTAAAAGTCTTTGCAGAATGTTCAAAAGAGGTTGGGGTGGTTCAAGAAGTAAAGTTAGAAGGACTGGGGCCAACCCAGTTGGAAAGCCAAGGATTTAAGGCTCACCTTTAGCAATTCGTAGAAAGGGAGGCCAGGCAGAACACAGTACCTTAAAGAGAGAGGAAGCTCCAACGGTGGCAGTTGTTCCTGGCAGTGGTTGCTGTTCATTGTTTCGACCAGGGGAAGAGAGGATCTTGTTGAGGAGGAAACTTGGAGTCGATGCACTGCACAGGGATGAAACCAGCCGAGGAGTTCGTCGGTTAAAAGGTGCGTTCCTTTTATTCGCGGTCAAAGTGGTGAAGCTTCGCTATCCGGCCGCCGGGGTGCTTGGCACGGGCAATTCGACCAAGAGACGTCTTTGGAAGGCGAAAGGGGCGAACTGGTCGATCCCACCAGCTCAGAGGAAGAAGACTCGTCCAGCAGAAGATCTTCTCTTGTCGTTGGGAAAGTGGTGAGTTTGTTGCAGCAGGGCTCCACTGTTGGTGTCGTCGTTGCAGATGGCTCCGCTTCTTGCCTCTTCGGATTCTTAGGTCCTGTGGCGACTTCTCAAGTTCCAGTCCCAAAATCCCTGCTTTTATGCAGAAAAACCCCCATTCAGCAGCCTAGCTATCACTCAAACATGCTAAGCGTTGAGCCGGGCGGCTCACCACTGGGCCAATCAGAATAGAGTGCGACTTGGGTTGCAAAGGCAATGCAGTCCAGGGTGCCAATTCCCCTCCTCACACATCCTGTGGAACCCAGACAGAGTGGCACCATTTGGAGGGCGTCTGTGGAAATGGCCGCCAAAAAGTGGAACAAAGGGCCCGACCTTGGTTGGAGTTACAGGGACGGACACGAACGCCATTTTAGAAAAGAGTTCTGGCGAAAAGACCCAACCGTTGATTTAATATTAAATAAATAAACCGGCGGTATCTTTAAGATTGCACCAAAAAGTGGTGCGTTTAAAATCAATGGGAAAATCCCATAGGAAATATTCCGGTGGAATATTTTGCGTGGTAACCACTGCCACCAGCCAGAAACTCAACAAGGGGGGGACCCGACAGTGCCCTCTTGAAAACAGACCCAGGGGCAATATAATTAACCCCTTCCAGTACTTCCATAATATGATGGTTTGTACTGGTTCTGTTCACAATTTAGGACTAGTAAAGTCAATGGTGATTTTACATGCCCTGGGAGACAGTAGTCAGTCCCAGGGTATGGAGTCTATGTTTGGGGGTCACTATGACGCCCCTGTGTTACTGCACTGAGGGTGCTGGGTAACACACATGAAAAACAGATGATACCCTATTGAGTAAAAGACCCCATAGCCCATAAAAAGTCAAAGACATACCTCAAATCATGCCTAAGAGTGGGAGGAAAAGAGTCTCACTCTTATCAGGAGAAAAAAAAATAAAAAAATCCAGCAAAGCTGCTGGGGGACTCACTAGGTTTGGGAAATTAGCCTTATAAGAGAATTCTCCATAACACTGTCCTCCCAACTTTCTTCCAGAATCACACTTCTGATGCGGAAAGGTCTTTGCATTCGCTAGATGTGGCGAGGGTTCTAAAGTTCTACTTACAGAGATCTAAGGAGTTCCACTCCTCCACTGCTTTCTCCAGACACACTAAAGATCAACATATTTCAAAACAAAGTTTGGCACGTTGGGTTTCTCAATGTATCAGCCACTGTCTTCAGTCTAAAGGTGACCCCCTCACCAGGCCTCGGTCGGCGCACTCCACCAGAGGGAGGGCAGCTTCAGTGGCTTTTCACGCAGGTGTAGCATTGAAGGGCATTTGCAGATCCGCTACCTGGAGCACTCTGCACACATTCGCCAAACATTACTGCTTGACAGAAGATGCCAACAAAGAATCTGCAGTCGGCCAGGCAATGCTCCGCCACCTCTTTACATAGGGTAGGATCAGCCTTTCTCCTGCCTTTCCCTGGGTATGTAACCTTGGTGTTGCTGTATGGCAAAGGCTTGTAGACATGTTTTGCCTGTCTATGTATATATGATGTGGGCATGTTTTAACTGCTTGTTATTCTATTCAAGCATCTGAATCTATGAAAGATCCAATGCTGGAGAAGTCTTAGTTACCTACCTATAACTGTATTTCTCCAGCATTGGTATCTTTCATAGATTCACATGCGCCCACCTGCCTCCCCTAGAGCTGCTCCTGCCTTCAGTTTCCATCATACTGTAGTCTATACAGTTCAAAATCTGAAGATGGCTGAATGGGGCGGAGTTTAAACCATCCCACCTCATTGGTTAGGGCCATAAAGGACCAAAGTGAGGTGGAGTGACTACACAAGTGAATGACTCATAGACCATAATGGGCTATCCACAGTCCATTTTTCTATGGAAATAATGTATATATTTAAACAATTTAGTAATTAGTTAAATCACTGAGGATGCCCAGTCTGACAACGGGGAATATTCAAGCATCTGAATCTATGAAAGATACCAATGCTGGAGAAATAGAGTTAAGATAAGTAACTAAGACATCTTGCAGCAAATTGTCTTTTGCAGGTTGAGTGTTGGGGCGTCTGGGGAGCGCAGACTTCCTCCCGGCATAGAATGTCTCCACTGCGATGTCATTGGTTTTCAAATTATAATCTTTCTATGTGACTTTTATGATTCATTTGGGTCGAAATAAAGGAATAAAGTAAAGATTGTCTACACTGGCGGGGGCACCCCCAAAATGTCAACTGCAGCGTTCCTGGGGTGGACAACCCTGTAGATTATGGCCAACTATTTTTCTTTAGGGGGGCCCATTCTCCCACCTGCTGCCCCTCTCGCTCACAGGAGCAATCCCACCTGAATGGGGGCCCCGACGGGGAGTGTAACGCCTGATCCCTCGCTCACCCGCCGTGCTTGTAGCTGGGTCTCCAGCATTAAGGTCCCTGGGTTTGTGCTGATATTTAAAGGGTGCTGTAGTTATGCGCCTTTCAGCGGTGCCAGGCAGTTTACCCTGGGACGTGCTCCCGATCTTCCAAGTCTGATGTGATCTGCACCCAGCTTATAAATCCTTTCTTCCGCTGCTCTCACTGCTGTCGGTGAGCCCATCCAAAAGCTGTGCTATGCTGCCTGCCGCTTTCAGGAAGCAGCTTTTTGCTCACTAGATTAGGGAGAGGAGGAGCGCTACCGTCTTAGTCGTCAGGGCAGCGCGCCAAGGCATGGCCCGATCTTAAGGCCGCCCGCTCTGTCCTGCCATCAGTGTTCCGGGCCCGCTGCCCGGGAAAGGAGGCCTTTCACTGTTGATGAGCGGGCCAACCCTGGCGCTTTGCCTCCTTCCTCAGTGCTCCGCTCAGCTTCAGATGCTTCTGCAATGTTCTGGGGGGCCGGTCCAACCCGCTGCCATGCATGCCAAGGCCCTTACCCCCGTACGGGAGCCTGGATGCCGCCACGTCACCAAGCCCAACAGTAACTGCCACAGCCTGCGGCTTTGCACACACTTTCTGTGGACCGTTGGGTGAACGCCGAGCCCCTGGAGATGATACGCCTTCAATGCGGGGGCCGATCAGCTGATTCGATCGCAGATGGGTCATGCGTCAAATAATTTTTGGGGCGGAGCTCACACGCGCATGTCTCTAGTGTACGGCAGCCATCCTGGAATCACCCGAACTGCCTTTTTTGATAACCTGAGGTGTGTCATCCTGTTTACGGGGGCCGCCTTACTCTGTGCTGTCATGAGAAGGAAAGCTGACTCAGCCATCTTGATCCTTTAAGTTGTAATATTGACTTTCCTTTTCATACAAAATGTTGTTCTTTTTTTTTTTGGACACTTTTTCTATAAGAGATAGGGCAGGCATTTAGGTTTTGTTAGCATAGGCCATTTTTATTTTCAGACTGACCAGGACTGTGTTTTCTTTATTATTTGATTTTAGAGACTACTCCCATCGTAGCTGTAGGGCAGAATAAGAGTTTTTCCAAACCCCAAGAATTGTATAAAGGTTTTGAAACTTGTAACTCTTGTGTCAGTGTCATACTTGTGATACCATGCCTCCCTTACATAATACATTAGTACTCTTATGTCTCGTCACCTTTCCTCCATACTGCATGGGCGTCCCTTCCAAGGGACGGGAGACGGAACCTTTTTCACCTGAAAAAAACCTTCCCCCTTAAATTTAGAGGCGTGCGGGGGTGCGGCCCTGCAAGCATGCACTGCCCTGACTCTGCCCTCCGGCGCCACACCTCATTCCCCTTTTCCGCGTCGATGTGAACGGGCCAAATTCACCAGCGCTCCTGGGTTTTTCTTAGGCCATGTAATTCCACGCGCGGATACTTATTCTCTTCTGTCTTTTTGTCTTCTTATGATTCAGATACTCGATCCTCAGGCATCACGCTCCTCCACGGCGCATGTCGACTTCTACAGGGTTCAGCAGGTGCTCTTCCTGCGACGAGCTCTTTCCAACTAAAGACCCCCATGCCCTCTTCCTTCGTTGCCTTGGCCCAGACCACGGCTGGCAAGCTTGTACCGCGTGCAATACGCTCTCCTCAAGGTCTCTGAAGAACAGGCCAGCCAGGTGGAGGGAGCTTTTCCAGAGATCGCCTCCAGAGCACCTTAAGGATTTTGGGGATCATTACAAGGTTGGAGGTAATGGGAAAACGATGCCGGTAAAGGATTACTAGCATTGCATACCGCTCCGGGCTATTCCGACTTAAGAACCCGGTATTAGAGGCACTGCTAATAACGGTGCCGCTAATAGCGGCAAGGGCACAGGCACGCAGTCCTTCAGGCCGGCAATACCGGGATGCCGCTAACAGGAGGACATCACAAGTCAGGCGGACATGCATATACCGGCATCATGAAGGCGCTAATAGGGGATACCGGCATGCCGGCAATACCGGCATCGCAAAGTACCGTAAACTGCTATGTGCAGTGTTCCCAACTGCCACAGGTGCACACAATCAGCACAGGTGGAGGCAATGGAGTCTGGGCCAGCACAAAAGGAGTACACCCACACACCACACCCCATCCCACACCAAAATGATTCCACTAGTAGTAGCAATACTGGGGCTGGAGGACATGCCTGCATTGCTACACCACCAGCAACAACAGCAGGCACCACAGAGGAGACGCAGGAGGAGGAGTGAGAGACAGGCCCATCATGCCCCACCAGTGCAGCCAGTGGTACCACGCAGGCAGCCCCCAATCCCTCGCATCAGAGCCAGTCCAGTCAACCTAACCTCTGAGCAAATCCACACCCTGTACCGTCTGGACCGGGACACCATCACCACCATCATGGACATGATACATGACGACATTGTCAGCCTCATCGAAATACGCACCGCCATCCCCCCTCTACTAAAGGTAGTGTTGGTGCTCCACTTCCTTGCCACAGACACCTACCAGCACACAGTGGGGCACATGCATGGCATATCACAACCATTATTTTCTTGCATGCTGAAACAAGTGCTGGATGCCCTCCTGAAGCACACAAGGGACTACATATCCCTACCACGGACTCCCCAGGAGATTATTGATACAAAAGTTGGCTTCCATGCACTGGCAGGCATGCCAAATTGTATAGGTGCCCTCGACTGCACCCACGTGGAGTTGGTGGTCCCGCATACCATGGAGGTGGTGTACTGCAAGCAATACCACTTCATCAATGTGCAGATGGTATGTGACGCCAGCAAGATCATCACACATTGTTGTGCCTGATATCCCGGATCAACTCATTACTCAATGGTCCTGCGGAACTCCACGCTACATGGAGCGACATGCAGGACGACGTGCCTGGCTGCTTGGTTAGCTGCATGACAGGCACATGGCAGTGAAATGGGGGGATAGATGCACACGCCACCATGGTGTCGTTGTTGTGACAGCACAATGTGCACATCACAAAACACTGTGCCCCAAAACATCCCAAACTGAACATGACAACCAAATCCCATAGCAATGAAGTAAGCTGTACACCTATCACAACATGCCAAACTAAAACCACCCCACATCCCACAACACGTGCACCACCCATCCTCGTACCTCACCCTCCGTAACACAATCCAGCAACATGCTGTGAATATACACTATGTAGCTGTCTGCAGCAAATCATCACACAGGACAAGCATCCATGGGAGTGCACTGAACAAAACCACCAAGGGAATCCACTGCCTGTCACAGGGCCGCCACCACCACAGGAGTGCAGCATGTCACCATGGGAATAATCAGCGCTGAATGGCAAATAATGCAGTGAGTACTGCCAACGCTGCCAGTTAGTAAATCATACAGAACACTACACATCACATATTCAACACAAACACAGCGTATGCGTCAACGATGCATGAGCAACATCAAGACAGTGTACACCGTGTAACAACTTGAAGATGCAACCCACACCATGAGTCCATGGCACAGAACACATTGAGGGCATGAGAAATGTGTGCATACAACCAGGGACATGTGCATGTGACCATCAATTCTCTACAGGCATGTGTGACAAGTACAGCTGTCCATCATGAATCAACTAACTTATACCTTTAATTCCCTCTCATGCAGGTGATAGTCGCTATCCCTTGAAGCCGTGGCTCCTCACCCCTGTCCGAAACCCGCAGAACAGGCACGAGGAGGACTACAATCGTTCCCATACCCGTACCCGTGTGGTCATCGAGCAGACCTTTGGCCTGATTAAGGCACGGTTTTGCTGCCTTAGCCGGGCGGGTGGGGCACTCCTCTACAGGCATGAGAAGGTGGCCAAGATCATCATGGCATGTGTCATGCTGCACAACATGTGCATCCGACGGAACGTGCCCTTGCCCCCTGACATTGAACTGCAACCACCTGGTGATGATGAAGGGGATGAAGAAGATGTGGGCGCACATCGTCGCGGTGCCGATGCACAGGAGGGACGTGCTGTGCGTCAGTCAGTGATTGCACAATATTTCTAACACACATGGGTGCAGAGGCTGACATGAAAGTGGGACAGAGGGCACTGGTTGTGGGAGTACATGTACACTATGCACTGTATATCAATAAATGACACATATGCAATAAGGAATGTCCACTCAAGAATATTTTTTACACAACGGGTGTATTAAAATGTCCAATAGAATTAAGTGCTCAACCCCTCCACCTCACACACCCTCTCCCCCTCCCCCCACAACTCCCACACACACCCTCTCCCTCCTCCCCCTCCCCCACAACTCCCCCACACATGGTGTCCAAGCAAATGTGTCCATTGTCTTCATCAGGCTGCCCCTTCTACATCCTTCCACTTCCTGCACCTGGTGGCGGCATGTCTGATCGGCGCGAGGTGAGCACTGACCTGCCTAGGGGGCTGGTTTGGGTGGAGCTTGATGAAGAAGGGGTGGCCGCTTGCTCCAGTCTAGGGGCCAGACGCTCAGCCTCCATGCAATCCGCAATGCGGGTGAGGACCTGCCTCAGTGCAGACACCTCACAAATTCTTGTGGTACTTGCCTCAATGGCCTGCCTTAGGGAAGCAGTGTGTCGCGCCCCTCCTGCCTTGCCTGGGCACTGTCTGCGACAAACTGCCTCACTAGGGCTGTGTGCGCCTCCTGGCGCAACGCTGTGTGTCCTATCTGCTGCACCCCCGCCTGTACACCAGTGGAGGTGGAGGGTGCATGTGTGTCATCCCCAAATACATGTGGTTCCTCTGTGGGACTAATGCTCCCTTGAGTGCTCTGGTGTGGTGTCGTGGTAGGAGTCGACAGGTGTGAACTTGGGGGATGGGGCGGGACTTGGTGTTGCAAGAAGGTCTGAGGAGTCGTCCTCGACCGGCACACACACCTGGACCTGCACCTCATCATCTGTCTGGGGTGCCGTAGCTGCCGCCTCCCCAACAGAGCTGTTCTCTGCAGATTGTGCCCCGTTGCACACTGTCTCCTGTGCAGGTGTCAAAGGTGTTGTGGGGACTGTGGTAATGGGCCTTTAGCGGCACCATTGCCGTGGCATCCTGAGCTGTTTTTGTCTTCAGTGGCTGTCGTGGCTTATCTGGGCCTTTTGAAGTGGAAGGCCTGTTGCCTTCATCCCTGGCCCTCTTCCGGAGTGTAGTCGCCTGTGGGGGCGAGTCCCGGGCCTCGCTGTCAGGATCTGAGCCTGTGGGGGACCAAGAGAGGACGGCATGAGTCATGGTTTGACAAGCATCATGCATACATTTGTATATTCTTCTACACATTAGAGGGGATTAGGCAGTGGAGTTTTGATGATCACGTTGCTTGCTATATGGGTGGAGCATGCAGGCATCCGTCGGGGTCACGCATGTTGGGGCGTATGCTGTGTGACATGTATTTCTGTTGTGGCCTGCGTGCAGTGTGACTTATTCCATGTTGATATTTGTGTGGTGTGTGTCAGGTATGGCATTGCCATGCTGCATGCATGTGCATGTCTCTGTGCTGCGGACGGCGTCTAGGAAGGGATGTGTCAATGTGTATGTATTGGGCCATGCATTGCCTCTTTGGACAGACAAATTGGTGGACTATCATCATACTTAGCATTACAGTGTTTTCTTAGGACACTCACCTCCTTCTGCCGATGAGGTGGCGCCATGCTCCATCTCGCCCACACCTTCTATGGCCTCTATGCCAATCGTGCTGGCGCAGATCTCCTCCCACCAGTTTAGCTTTATGGGTGAGATAGGTCCTCCACCAGTAGCCATGGCCTGGCTCCGGTTTGCGGACAGAATGTTCCTTACTCTCAGCCGCAGGTCATCCCAGCGCTTGCGAACATCCTTGATGGTGCGGGGGGTGTTGACTACGGCGCTGACTTTCCAGGCAAGAAGTTGCCAGATCTTTTTTTTTTTTTAGGACATCCCTCTTGAGGCTGTTTGCAGAAACAACCTCTGCATTGTCTGCAAGTGTCTCGGTCAGCATCGTGAGTTCATCCTCATTGAAGCGCCCTTTGCGCTGCCGGGAAGCGCCTTTCTTTACTGCCTTGGGCATGATGCTGGTGCTGTGGGTTGATTTCTGTAGTCAGAAAAAGGATCCAGATCCTGTGTGGTGAGGATGAAAATGGATTGTGTTTTTCAAGATGGCCGCCGTGCTCTTTCCCGTTCCTGTGTGATGATGCTTCTTCCAGTTCCGCTTATTTACGGGCACCGCTATTAGCAGTCACCGCTGATAGCGGTGCCCGCTAATGCCGCGTCCATTGATGCTGGTAGTGCTGTCTGCGCTTTCCATGATGCCGCGAAGGGCCATTTTTTGGACTTTAGCAGCATGGCAGTAATGTCGTTACTGGCATGGCGCAAAGCTTGTGCACGCGAACTCGTAATAGCCCTCTATTAGCGGGCTCTTTACTACACGGACACGGTATTTGCTCCATGCCGGTAAGGACTGTTACTTACCTCCAACCTCGTAATGACCCCCTTTGTCTATCATCGATCCAAGCCCAAGGTAGGGCCACTCTTTTCTAGCGCACCCCGCAAGGGAGACTCCTTCCCAAGGATTCACCCGCACGGGAGGCTCCGTGCAGGTCCTCATATCAGCACAAGTACAGAGGCTATATCAGCTACCGGCCAGCAGGCCGAGGGGTCAGTTGATACGGTGACAGTGTTGAGGGCCTGGAAGGTTCTTTTACCAGGTCGTTACCTGAGGGGCCACGCCCTAGCCAAACAAACATGATCAAGATGGATAATCTTAGCCATAACAGAGTGTTATAGGCTAGCTGGAAAAGATCCCCCTGAGGGTTTAAGAGCTCATTCAACTAGGGGCATAGCAACTTCAACAGCACTTAAGAGGGGTGTCCCTGTACAAGACATTTGTACAGAAGCCACCTAGTCATCCATGCATACTTTCATCAAACATTATGGTTTGGACTCAACTACCTCTCAAGGAGGTCTATTTGCCAAATCTGTACTACATTCGGTACATGACTAAAAAGACATCTGTACTCCCGCCTCCAATAAAAAACTGCTTTGGGAGTCTAAGATGAGGAATACGTGGGAGGACACAATCCATTCGAAGAACAAGTTACTTACCAACTGTAACATTCTTTCGATTGGATGTTCCTCCCACGTATTCCTCATCGACCCTCCCATCCTACCCCGCAGTACAGTTTACATGGTTTTCACTCGAAAATTCTTTTAAGGCTTGGGTCAATAAGAGGCACGGCTTTGTTTATAATACATGGGTTCTGATACACGAAAAAACAGAACTGAGGCTAACGGGCACGCTCGAGGCAATTATACTACGGATGACGTCGACACTCGACGAATGCCGCCGAGGGACATAGACGCTGCCTCGAGTGGAGTGCCCTCTGGTGGAGAGAGAAAATATTTCCGAAGCAGCAAAGTTGAAGGTAAGGATATATCTAAGATGAGGAATACGTGGGAGGAACACCCAAACTAAAGAACGTTACAGTTGGTAAGTAACTTGTTCATCTCTCAAAGGGCCAAGTCTTTATCCATTCTTACAAAGACCACGTCCAAAACATACACGCAGTCACAGCAGCGTTCGGAGAAGAGGGTACATACGGAGGGTTTCCGCGGCTTCCAAGAGCGGAGGTCCAGGCAGCCTGACCATTCACCAACCCAACATCGGCGCAAACAACAAAAAGGGGTTCGGGTGGTAAAGGCTTTTTCCAGTCCCCCTCCTCCGCAACTGTCATGCACAACAAATCAGTTACACAACAACGCACCATATTGCCTGACACCCCGACACACACTGCTAGACTCCCCGGGTCACAGTCTGCCTCCCAAGTCATCACTTCACCTATGGTGCGAGGGAGTCGTCATCACCGGCGGATTCGGGCCGTGCGCAGAGGCCGGCCCGGTTTGTTGCCTCGTTTTCATTGGCAACTCCCGTGGAGACTGCGTTCGGGCTTGAGTACCCGATCACGGTTACTTCCTGGTTTTGCGACGGCTTCCCGATCACGTGTTCAAGTTTCCGCTCACGTGACTGGGAGCCGACGCCCGTAAAAGCCGGGAAGTCCGAGTTGCTCACCGCTTCACAGCTGTTTCACAACTCTGTTTGGCGCTTTCAGGATTTACGTTGTTTGCTTCATCAGGATTTTGGACTCAGGCTTACGAACCACGGATTGGCTTTCTTGCTCCACGGATACTGTCACTCGGAACTCTGTACGGATTTTGGTACTCTGGACTCTTTTGCTACGCTCAACGGATTGCTTTTGGATTTTTCCCTTCCGACCATAGACTTCGTGATCAGTTTCAAGTTCCCTTCGGCTACGGAAGGGCTACAGGCATCAGCCGGTACCTACTATCTGGGACACGGCTGTCCGGATCTTTGACGCTCCCTCGCATCTGACCCTAGGCACCCTAGCTCCATCCCGCTAGATTTAGGTAAGAAAGTTTTGCACACTCTTTCATATCAAAGTACTGTGTTTGCCTGTGCTAACCCTAACTTCCTTTTAACAGCCTCTGGGATCCTCGGCGTCATCAGATCCAGTGAATCATCAAACCACCTGTGGCCTCAAAGCTCGCACAGGGAGTTCCTTTACTCTCTCCCTGTGTGTGATTTGTGGACAGAGGCCCCTTTACTCTTCACTACGCGGCAAGTCACGACAGCAACAGCCTCAGAGGAAAAGAAGGCATGACATGCTCTTCCGGGTCCACATGTGTCCAGTGGGGGGCAGGCTTGCTCTCCATGCAAACTTCTGGTGCCAGAATTTTGCAGCCTCTTGGATCCTCTCAGTAGTATCCACGAGTTACCGCCTACCCTTCCCAGCCTCTCCTCCCTCTTCCCCTACACTCCCACAGGATGGGACAGCAACTCTTTTGGCATAGATCCGGTTGCTCGTCGAGAGCCAGGCAGTGGAGGAAGTTCCAGCCTCCCAGCAAGGCTTGGGCTTCTACTCCAGGATTTACACCATTCAGAAAAAGAACCAGGAGGGCCTGAGAGTTGTGCTGAACCTCTCTACCTTCAACCTCTCCCTACCGCTACACACATTCAAGATGGTTACACAAGCTTTAATAGCGGAGACATTGTGCAGGGGAGACTGGATGTGCTCCCTGGATCTAAAGGACGCATACTTGCACATCCCGATTTGGCAGCCTCGTCATTCTTTTCTTGCGATTCAGGATCATGGGCTACCGTTTCCAATACAAGGTGCTTCCCTTTGGCCTCAGCTCGGCCCCCAGGGTCTTTACCAGACTGATGAATACAGTGGCGGCCCTACTCAGGGCCACCACATTATCCGTACATCGACGACTGGCTCGTCAGGGCTTCATCTCCGTAAGCGGTTCACAGCACCTCTCATGCCCTCATGAACACACTTCACGATCTGGGCTTTTTCGCTCAGTCTCAAGAAGTCGCAGCTGACCTTCTTGGGGCTCATCTGGGACACGGGCTCTGAGAGTTTTTTTCCTTTGGAGGACAAGATCACAGCCACCAAGAGGGTCACGGCGCATTTCTTCAGCAGAGATGTGACATCGGCCTGGTGGTACCAACACCTACTGGGTCTCATGGCATCGGTCCTCTTGGCCGTCCCCCACACAAGACTCAGGATGAGGAGGATACAGCTACACTTTGCGGCATCATGGAGCCAGGAACGGAGCTCTCAGGCGGAGATGATAATCGTTCCTCCTTCTCTTCACCGGGACCTCACATGGTGGTCCAGGGACTGCAACCTGCGGACGGGCAAGCCCTTCCGACAACCTACCCCACAGGTCACCATCACTACGGACTCCTCTCTCGAAGGAAGGGAGGCCACCCTGGACAACCACTGCGTCCATGGCACCTGGACCAGGCAGCAGCAGGAGTACCAATCAATTGGGTGGAACTGAAGGCTATCTGGCTAGTGCTCAGAGCATTCTTTCTGATTATCGAGGGCAAGGTCATCCTCATTCAGACAGACAACTCGACCAGCAGGTTCTATGTCAACAAGCAGGGATGTACCAGGTCCCCTCCACTCTGTAGACTGGCAGTCAGCATGTCGGAATGGGCACTGGAGAACAACATCCACCTCACAGCCATCCACCTTCTGGGGGAATCCAACCTGGAGGCGGACAGGCTCAGCAGACTGGGAGCGGACAATTACGAGTGGCAGCTAAACAACCTCGTACTGCAGAAGATCTTCAGCAGATGAGGACAACCCCAGTTGGACCTCTTTGCCTCCTGGGACAACAGGAAGTGGCAACAGTTCGCCCCCTGGCAGGGCCCCAGCTCCCTGGACGATGCATTTCAGATTCAGTGGAACGGCATAACCGCATACGCCTTCCCGATCACGCCCCCGATACACAGGGTGATATGCAAGATCAAGGAGTCTCGCCAACTCAGCGCCATTCTGATAGCTCCATGGTGGCCGGCCAGGCCATGGTTCTCGAAGCTGCTCAGCCTCTCGGAGCGACCTCCCATTCTCCTTCCGACGGACCCAGCACATCTTCTGGCACAGCAAGGGGTAGGGTCATTCACCCTGCGCCACAGAAACAAGCCCTCACAGTGTGGTTCCTGAGCAGGTCACGCTAGGACACCTCACCCTGTCTCAGGCTAATCTAAAGATCATACAGAGCGCTCATAGCAAAGCTACCAGGGCCCAGTATAAGAGCAAGTAGAGCAGATTCTGCCACTGGGCAGACTCTAAGGATATCAACCCCCTTGCATGTACCTTGGACGATGAGCTCTACTTCTTGGCGCACCTCGCCCACTAGGGCGTAAAGGTAGACACTTGCCGCACTTACTTGGAAACCATTGGGGCCTACAGAAACTCAGAGGAAGAGGTCTTCTCCTCTTCCAAGCTGATTGTCAAGAAGCATGTAACTGGACTCGCCAGACTGTACCCGCCCATCAAGAGGCCACACCCTGTGTGGGACCTCAATATAGTGTTGGGTGCCCTGGTACACAAACCAATTGATCCAATGGCGTCCGCAGACATCAGGCTGTCACCATTAAGGCGGCCTTGCTAGTCTGCCTCACCTCGGCTCGCAGGATAAGTGAAATCCAGGCGCTGGTCGCCGCAGAGCCCTATACTATGTTTCACAGCGATAAAGTAGTCCTGCGGACACACTCAGCAATCCTACCTAAGGTACTTTCCGCATTCCATTTGAACGAAGAAATAGAACTGCCTACGATTTTTGCTGAGCCCAAAGACGAGGCACAGAGAGTTCTGCACTGCCTGGATGTCAGGCGCGCCTTGAAATTCTGCTTAGACAGGACCAAGGGCTTCTGCAAGTCGGATGCACTTTTTGTCACCTTCAGTGGAGTAAGACCAGGATATCGGACCTCCAAGGCCTCCATAGCCTGTTGGATGGTCTCAGCCATCAAAGAAGCTCACAAGGGACAGCATAAGCCACTGCTGGCCAACATGCACTCCCACGCTGCAAGAGCCAAGGCAACGGCCATCTCATTCCAGTGGCATGTCCCCTGGCAAGTCATAAGCAGGACGGCCACATGGGCCACCCCTTTGGCTTTCTGCAAGCACTACTGTTTGGACGCCGGCTCTAGATCAGATGCAGCTTTCGGATAGGCAGTTCTTAGAAACCTGTTTGCTTAAGGAGGGTCTCCTCTCCACCTGGGGATACACTCAATTGTAATCTTCCATGCAGTGTGGAGGAAAGGGGATGGGACGTAAGAGTAATTATAAGTTACTCACCGTAGTGACGAACGTACTGTTAGTCCTTAGACCCCTTTCCTCCATACGACCCACCAACCTCCGCCCTAATAAAACTGGTGTCATTAGGCAATGTTAATCTATTGTCGACGCGTCTATGGGGACTGAGGCGTGGCGCCGAAGGGTGGAGTCAGGGCAGCGCATGCTCCCAGGGCCGCACCCCCGCGCGCCTCTAAATTTAAAGGGGAAGAATGTTTTTTCTGGTGAAAAAGGTTCTGTCTCCCGTCCCTTGGAAGGGACGGCCATGCAGTATGGAGGAAAGGGGACTAAGGACTAAAAATACGTTAGTCACTACGGTGAGTAACTTATAATTTATTGCACTGCAGCTCCCTCAGCATTTGGGAACCTCATTCCGTGGGATTCAGTCTCCAATTCTCTTTGGTCTCTCCAACTATGCTTTCTGTCCTCTCGACAAGATCATTAACTTTGCTACCAGGGCTCTCTTTGAACTCGCTCACTTCACACCTACTTCCTCGTACCGTCACCAGGCTGGAATGCTTGACGATGCAAAACAGAGTTAGATTTAAAGTTCTGCTCCTGGTTCACAAATCTATCAACGGAAAAGCACCTGCGTATCTATCCTTGCCTATCCAACTTAGTACGCCTTCTCGTAATCTCTGCTCTGCCTCCTTGACTACCCTTGTGGCACCTCACCCTCCCTTGCTTCCAATATTTCTCTCTTCTTGCTCCACTTGGATGGAATTCTCTTCCCCCAGACATCCGAGAAACAGTCCACACCTAATTGTTCAAAACGAACTAAAAGCCTACCTCCTCACCTCCGAGTTACCCTCTTAACCTACCTCTCATCTACCTTCCAGCTAACATTTTTCCCTTACCTCTAACCTTCCTCTGTCCCTCAATTTCTACTGCCTCCACTCTACCACTTCATCCATCATGGTTTCATTCCTAACAAAGCTGTCTGTACCGCCTACCTGTATTGTCAACAGTGACTATTCTATTCGCTTCCCCAACCCCAACAACCCGCTTAGAATGTCACTTGAACTTGCCCCATTGCAAGAAGCTCACTGCTTCCCATCAAATCAGATTTCTGATCTAGTGTGCGTTCTTTTGTGATCAAAAGAGCATTGCTCCTCCCTGTATAAATAAATATAATTTGTGCACCAAGACCAGACTTAATTTCCCTGGGGATGGCTTGCTCATCTTCCTAAATGTTCTCCCACCTGCGATTTTTCTTTTTTCGTAGCATTCCTCTTGTGTATACCTCTTCCTCTTGGGGTTTCCTGGTCTGGCACTGTTTCATCTACTCTACTCCTCTTTACCAGCTAAGTGCTATAGGGCCTGCAAGACTACCTCTTCGTTTGTTATTCTGAAATCTTCATCCTTTGTATTACAATTTGTGGGCAAAGGGGAAGGCCCAACCATACCTTATCCCATGTGCAGTCAGTCATTGTGACAGTTGCTTGCATTCTCTACTCTTTGAAAGTGTCAAGCTGGAGAGGCCTTGAAATATTCTCATCTTAGATCCTTTGTACTCTATCTTCTCCTTTGATCTTACCCTTGCCAGTACATCGTCCTTGAAATAGTGGTATTTGACCACCACTGACCTTGGGCCTCTCCCCTAGCCCACACTATCCCTGTGAGCTCTGTCTGTCTTTAGCCCTTTACCCCCTTCCTCCTTGAATAGGGTATTGATGATACCTTTGACTTTCCTCTCAAAGTCTGCAGGGCTTCTCTTCTTCGGATTCCATCAGGCTCAGGATTCTCAGGATATTTTTCCCTTTCCTCTTTTCATTGTCGTCCAATTTGAGGGCCAATTCCAATTCCCTTGATTTAAGGTCCAGGAGTCATACTTTATTTCAATGATGTCTGCACTGAGTTGATGGTTTTCCAGACCTTCCAATATGTCCTCCACCTTTTCAATTCCTCTGTGCAAATTCTTAATTGAGGTCTGGCTATCTGTACGTAGGGCTTTAATTTCCCAGAGGAGGCCTTGGATGTCCCCTTTAGTTGTCAGGTCGTTGGTTCTCTTCTCTCCTTTGAGCTTGGGACTGTTCCATGTTAGCGGAGGTATAATCTCCCCTGCACCCTCTGACCACCTTTTTGCTCTTTTAGGCAGTCACTTTCTCCAGGATTGGTCTTTTCACTTCAGATGAGTGTGGAGGGGGGAACAATTTGTCTGTTGATAAACTCATGTGGTGCCCCTATTTTTCAATGTTGCTTTACCATCTGCCTCTATTAATTCCTTTTGTTGAGCTGGGCCCCCTTGTAAATTCTTGTGTTTGCCTGGGTATATTACTGCTGCTTTGTATCCCTTGCCAACCTCTCTAGGCTCTGCATTCAAACCTGGTCGGCTATCCCTCTAGAGAATTTTTTTGCCTTTTCAACGCTCTCCCATCAGCATTGTCACAAGTAGGCCTGCCCCAAATCCAGTACCGAATCCTGTCTGCAGAAGTCCATTGCACTTCACCCCTTCTCCGGGCCTCCAGTGACTACGCCATCGCTCAGGTTGTCTCTGCCGTCCCATATTTGACCTGTATGTTTTCCAATCACAGCGGGAGGTGAGGGGATGCGCTTGTGCCTCATCAGCAACTCTACATCACGTATGCGGGCCCCAGCGGTCTCTTGATATGTTTTTATGGATGGGAAAAAGGTATTGTGCTCAATAAGTATACAGGATTTAATAGAGCGTCGTTGTATTTGGCCTGATACATGTGTCCATTAAACAAGGCACTGGTAGCACTCACCGGCACTGCAAAGGTGTGGTGAATATCTCCTTTTGTTTGGATGAAATGCTAAACAGTCCCATGTTTGAGCTTTCCGTGGCTCTGACCATACTATATTTTATAAGTGTCATACACCGATCTATACATACCTTCCACAGCATGTTAAGTTCAGAAGGCACTTATTTCACTTTCCATAGAAATAAAGTCTGATGGTTTTAGAGGGAGGTAGGCCTAATGAGTTAACTCAGAATTAGATATTTGTTGCTGACATGCCATTCTAGTGGGGTGACAGAAATGTGATGCAAATGGTTTAACAATAAAGCCTTTGCAGGAGAAGGGCTTCCTTTTAACTCCATGGACCACCTTTCCAGAGCAACACTATCTCATAGACATTTAGAATGAGTGCCACCACATGCAAGCTCCAGATGTATGGCCTATTGTGCCAATAATGTGTTTAATATGACCAGTTTCTTATCCAAAAAGCAGTGTCTCCCACTCATGTAAAGGTGTGTGGTTCTGGTATGCTTTTGCAAAACTGCTACACTTTTATACCTGCACCTCAGCTCACGCAATCTTCCAACCTGGGCTGGCTAGTCCTGGGTTGGTCATTGTTCCAAAACATACCAATGCCCATTGCTTATCTGAACAGGTTCAATGGAATTCACTGTGCCCCATATTAACGGGACTTGAACTGCATTGATCTTTCATATTGGTGTGAAGGGGAGACCCCTGAGTGTGACCTATTATTAACTTCATAACTCTAAATGCTCCCAGTCTACAGCTGTGGTTGAACGAAATCTGGCCAGTGGGAAATGGCTTTGTTTTTATTCTGACACATTGTTGGTATCACAATCATATTCCTTGTTTCACATGCACAATCCCACACTTCTGGCATATTCATTTTAATTCCCAGAGACCTCACACACTCCCACGGATTCCTCATCTATCATCTTCTGTCTCCAGTGCCAGTTGCCTTTGCAAATGTCACCACCATGGGGGGCATCTGGGCTTTGCATCTGCTCTGCTCTGTGCCACTGCGTGCCTCACACCGAACCAGTTGTCCAGGTCAGCATATATGGCCTACTATTTCGGTGCTGAACTGCCGGTGTGAGTGAGACGAGACTGATAAGCAAAAGCATATTTCTTCTCTGTGAAGGGTGCAGTGAGCTAAAACGGGGTTGTAGACCCTCCTGAGTGGGAGAAATTTCATAGAACAGGGTATTTGACCCATGTTCGTTCTCAGTTCAGGGGCTCCCACACTCTTGCTTAATATATGGAGTCACTGTGCCCCATGACCTCACTTCCTTTTTTCCACACACTCTTTATGCTACATGAATGCTGCTAATCCTAGCAATTTTCCATACTGTGGCATGCCAATTCCCGGGAAGACCTCTAGCTTTATTCATTGAATGGATTGCAGAAGACCGAAGTCCGTCCCTCACCCACACAGGATTTTCTGTACTGTTTGGGGGGAGGAACACGATCCACATGATTGCGGGTGATGTACTCCATGCACCCCAGGGTCCTACGAGAGCACGCCAAAAAACTCTTTACGTTTTGCCACAGGGATAGCAAAAGGACTCCTTCACTTCAAAGTCCCTGAGTGTGAAGGGGAGGAGAGGAGAAGTCCTATCCCAATCCGGAAGGAAAAGAAGCCGCGCAGGAGGTCTCATATAACACAAGCAGTTCCTCCACGTACCATTCTTATAATTCTTCATCAAAGAGATGTCATGGCTACAGGGACTCGTCAGAGGAATCTGCTCCACAAAAAGTTTCCCATCCAATCCTCCACTCCAGGGGAATGGAAAGAATTTCAGCTTAAGATGCTTGACATCTTTGCCATGGTCCCAGTGCCAAAAGGGCATACCTTGCTCTGAGGAGCCGGCAAATACCCCCTGTGACACAGTGATTGCATTGCTACTTGCTTGGCCACGGCTCTGACTAACACAGATCCAACATGTCGTGTTGCTCCGGCCGCAGGCCTTGGGATCCAAGAGCCAGCTACCCTCAACTTGTCCCTGTCTGAAGTTGTTGATGAAGAGGGTAATTGTTATTAATATGGTATTTATTGAGTGCGGACCTACCTTCGAGAAGCAACGGAGCGCTTTACAGAGGTATACAACAATACAGATACATAACAGAGTGCTTTTCAGAGGTAACAACAACAGTTATACAGCAGGGGATAGGATACAGAGGTGGGATAAGATACAGAGGTGGACAGAGGAGTAGTACAGCTGTACAGGGTGGCGGGGAGGAGAGGGGAGGACGGCATCTAGCGATTCAGGTGGTGCAGAGGCGACGTGATGGCCCAGGTGTTCACGAGGAGAGAGTCCTTAAAGAGGTGGGTCTTGAGTTCTTTTCTGAATTGTAGGAGCGTGGGGCGAGTCTGATGCTGACAGGGAATTGGTTCCATAGTCTTGGGGCGTAGGCAGAGAAAGCTTGTTTTCGGCTCCTTTCATTATTGCAGCAACGGATTTCAAGTCTGCATGTGCCCTGGCTTCCGGTGGTGCACTGTCCGCAAGAGAGATAGCTGGATGATTTGAGAGCGACTGCCTTATAGATGACGCAATGAGGCTTGAAGGTGTTTTGTGTGTGCAGTGGGAGCCGGTGAAGGTTGATGCGGGCCTGCGTGAATGTGTTTATATCTGCGTAGACCGTCAATGAGGCATGCAGCCGCATGTTGGGCACTTCTCAGGGGCACAAGGGAGGACAGCTGGAGGCTTTCGAGGAAAGCATTGTCCCCAAACAGGTGGGATAGGACAATGCTTGTGTGGTGGATCTAAAACTGTGCAGACGGAGGAAAGGCTTGACTTTCCGCATGAGGAAGAGCTGATACCAAGCTGTCTGACTTTTCAAAGCTATGTGTTTCCTGAAGGAGAGGAGTTTGTTGATGTGGAACACAAGGTACTTGCCACAAGAAGTGAGCTTGGGTGTGATTCGCTCAGGGTTCATGTTTGATAGCCAGGTCTGTATGTCTGGGTGTTCGGTGGTGTTGGTGAGGAGTAGGAATTTGGTCTTGGAGGGGTCGAGCTTCGAGCATGCACTGGACATCCAAGACTGGATCAGCGAGAGGCAGGTTTTGAGCCTATGGATGTCCTTGATGGAGACGATCTTGAGGTATAGCTGTGTGTCATCAGCGTATTGCTGGATGTGGATGTTGTGTGTGGCTACTAGGGCTCCAAGTGGCTCCATGTATAGATTGAAGATCGCTGGGGAGAGGATGGAACCCTGCGGGACTCCACAGGTGATGGGTAGCATTGGCGATGTAGAGGAGTCCATCTGAAAAACTTGCTGGCAATTGGCGAGGTAGGTAACCCTTTCCTATTTGGGCTACAACCCCAGTGCTCCAAAGAGTCGAGGAATTTCCCAGAGGAATTCTTTGGCGAGGTAAAGGATCTATTGGAATTGGCTTTGAAGTTAAAGGAAGCCAGTGCCATGAACACTGGAACAGTCATCAGGAGTCCTCTTACTTGAGGACCTGAGAGTTCCCACCAGATGCCCAGACAAAAATCTTGGATGTGCCCTTTAATGGCTGCAACCTCTTCGGGACTAAGGTTGATGAGTCCCTTCAAATGCCCCAGGCCTCCAAGGCCACTACAAAGTCTTTGTGTTTAGCTGTCCAACAGCCCTTCCCTACCAATGCTAGAGGGCGTAGTTTTTGTCCCACTGTGGTAGGGGTCGGTGCCCACCAGGGAAGAGGAGGGGGAGCTCAAAGAGGGGGCATAGCTGCATCGGTAGCACACACTTCTGCCCCAGGTGCAAAGCCTCTGCGAAGAAAACTTCAATAACCCCTCTGAAGTGAGAGGGAGAATTTCCCTGTTCATTGAAGAGTGGCTTTCTACCACATCTGCCTCTTGGGCTGTACTGGTCATGACACAGGGTTATTGCCTCTCTTTTGTGCAGCACCCTCTAGACCATCCTTGTACTGGGGTCTGTTTGCACCTGAACCCTCTCCTGCTAGAAGAGGTTTGTCAGCTTTTAGCGAAGGTGTCAAAGAACTCATACCCTGCTCTGAATGAGGCAAGAGCTGGTACTCCCTTTATTTTGTGGTTCCAAAGATGGACATGGGCTTGTGTCGCATCCTGAATTTGAGCCTCTTGAACCTGTACTTGTGTAAGGACCAGGAATGGATTGGGTATTAAAAGAAGCCTTGAGAATAATGTTTAAAATGGCCCCATATTACAAATTGTGAGCAAGATCAACCCTTTTCCAATGAGAACATTTGAAAATAAAATAGGTAACCAAACAAAAGAGACCCAGGAGAGGCCTATCGGGAAATCTCCAGAGTTCCCTATTGGCCATTCCACCCCAGATAAGGACTAGTTCAAGATGGCCACCCAAGCCCAGATCCTTCAGACCCTCGCTCTACAGGACTGATTAGTGTCCCTGGATAGCTAGGATGCCTACTTCTATGTGTCGATCCATCTCAATCATAGGAAGTATCTGAGGTTCTTGGTGGAATGCTTGCAATATAGTTCATAGTCCTGCCATTCAGCCTTTCTTCAGCACTCCTGGTCTTCACCAAACTGCTGGCTGTGTTTGCAGCTCGCCTCATCAGGGAAAACATACATGCCTTCCCATGCCTGCAAGACTGCCTTATTCGAGCTTGCTCTCCAGACCACGAATCGACACATCTGTACCACACTTTCAGCCTATTGCATGGTTTAAGCTTCTGTCTGAGCTGTCTCAGTCCCTCTGATATATCGGGCCTCACTGCACATATTTGCCAAGCAGTTCTGCTTAAATTCCCTATCACAGCAGGACCTTCTATCCGGTCGAGCAGTCCTCCATAGTTTTCCACTCTCCTCCCTCCTCCAGATGTATGTACTGTATGGGAGTCTATCATAGATGAGGAAACCGGGGGAGAAAGGAATCCATTAGAAGAACAACTTACCTCTCGTTAAGTTCTTTTTGCTGTATTTTTCTCCCACAGGTTCTTTGGGGTTAGCTCATACTGCTCTTTGGTTCCTCAGCGACTGAGTGCTTGGGGGGAAAAACGTGCGCAAGTAAGGTCATGAGGCAAGGCGGCTCTATATATAATAGCCCCAACATCATGTCTGCCATGGAGCAGACCATAGCGGAGCAGACATGGAACCACAATGCTCCACGATGAACCCCATGGGGGTGAAAAAGATTCTGAAGGCAGCTGGCACTGGAGATGGAATATCATTAATGAGAAATCTATGGGAGTAACATCCATTGGAAAGAACATTACCAAATTGTGAGTGATTTATTTTCTTTGTTCTCAAAGTATTAAAGGGACATGGAAATCCCCCTTATAATCACATATTTAGTGAACTCCCCTGTAAGATACCCTTCCAAAGCATATGTCCGCTTCTCTGTTGCACGTATACAACAGAACAGCTGTCCAACAAGTATGCCTACTAATGTGGTCTGTTTACAGAGATTTCGGATGCTTTTGATGGTTCCTGTACTGTTCACATAATAGTTAAAGAAAAAAGGAAATTGAATAACATAATTATAAGCTTAAACTACTACATCCCTTCCTATTTCCTCCATACTGATGGGGCTTCTTCCCGGATCTGGGACATCTCACTGTGGTGACCGGTTCACCTAATTTCTGTGGCATTTTCTAATGAGGCAAGCCCCTGTACCTCCTGCCTATGCCCCCTGTTAACCTATAAATCCATTAAAAGTATACCTTTAGCCCTCCTTAAATAATTCAGCAAAAAATGCGGTCAAATGTCTGTGGAGAGTTGGCCATGTACTATCTTCCAAGATTGTAGAGCAGACAAACTTGTTGTGCAGCAAGATTAGACTGAAAATAACAGTGCAAGGGTGCATGCACCAGTGTTGCCATCCCCCAATCCCCACTGATCCCTCCCACTGCCTCGTACCACCCTCATGCACCATCCTGGGCCCCAAATGCAGCACCTTGGACAGGAGAGGAGAAGTGCAGATCTGCTCTGTGCTGAAATAATTGTGTCCTTTGTTTGACCTTTCGCTATTCGTAGTTGATGCAGCTCCAAGCTGCTTTCTTGTTGGTTTTGTTTGAGTTATATCATCACTGGGCCCTGCAATGAATGGGTACAACTGATGCAACAAATTAATTTTTTCCCCTCAACTTGACAAGATGGGTGGGGTGTTTTCTTCCGTAACCATACTGTCTCTTCGTTCTGGCTTAGTCCCCATGCAACTTTTCTTGTGGCTTCTTGCGTTTATATTGATGTAAGAAAACAGTTTAATTTCAAACAGAAATCATGTGCAAAGTAGGCTGTGGCAGAATAGAGGCAGGTCTGGAATTAGATCCCTTTACATAAGAGCATTGTTGGGTTAAATAATGTATGGACAGAATAGGAGCAGAAGCCAGGGAGAGGGACTAGAGGACATTACTTCATCTTTAACATGGAGAGCTTGCAGATGGTATTGACATCTTACATAGAGTAGTCCTGAGGGCAGAATCCAGGAGAAGTGGATTTCATAGCTAGTTTGGATAGGAGGCTGTTGTGATTTGGAGGACTTCTTCCATTGCTTGCAAGTGGATTTTGAGTGTACTTTGGAGAGTTCCACTGAAGAGATGGATATGGTGGCTGGGGGTGGGGAGGGGAGAGAGCATTTCAGTGCAGTATGGCAAGGAGTGAAAGCAGGAGAAGGCACAAGAGGAAGGAGCAGATTACTGATCGGTTGTGAAGAGGGTGAGTGTCACAAAATTGAGAACTTTGTTAAGGGAAGTTAGAGGGGTAGACTAAGAAGTAGGCTTGTACAGTGGTCCAGTTTGCTGAGCACAAGTGTAGAGTTAAGGGTTTTAGTTGAGTGGTGTGTGGACAGATTTTTGAGGTTTTCCGTAGGTTGAGTCTGATGCAGTGGCCTTGATGAACTGGAAGAGTTTCAGGCCACTTTCAAAGAAAACCCCAAGGTTGCGATACATGGGTGAGGGTGAATGGAAGTCAGGGGGCATAGGGGTTAGGAGAGGGGCGAGGGGGGTTGTCAGCAGAAGCAGGGAGTGGTGGACTGCGATTAGGCAGTTGGTTATGCATTGGGGGAAATTTCAGGGATGAAGGCAGGGACATAGACTATCAGAGTATCATTAGTGAAAAGAGGTGATAATTAAAATCAAAAGAGGAAATTAGTTTTCCATGGGAGGAGGTTATATAGGATAAAGATAAGTTAGTCTAGGACTGATCCCTGTAGAACACCCATGTGAAGGGATGTTGAGGAGGAAGTGCTGAAGTCACATTAGGTGGGGAAGGAGCTGTGAAAGATATTGTTGGACTCTGAAATTAGTATGATGTCCTTAAAGCCAAGGACGTATGATCCAAAGTGTCAGAAGTAGGTTAAAGAAAGGTCTAAATTGATGAGAATGGAGAAAAGGTGAGAGTGGTGGTTAGTTGTAAGAAAATTGGCGACATGGGTGAGTGCTGTCTCAGTGGAGTGTTTGTAACGGAACCCAGATTGTAAGGGATCAGCAAGTTGAGTGCACCTCTATATAGTTGGCTACGCTGTTGAAGACATCCCAGGATTTTAAAGTGATAGGGAAGGAGAGACAGGCCTATAGACTATTGGGGTCAGCAGTTGGTTTCTTTAGGAGCGGTATGACTATGGCTGTTTTGTAATAGCCTTGGAAGATACCAGGTGAGTTTAGATTGAATAAGGCAGAGAGGTGACTGGTGCAAGTTGCTTAACAATTTGTCATACAAAGGGGTCGATTGGAATGCAGGATGGGTTGGCAAAGTTAAGGATGACTAGAAGTTCAGTGAGGAGGTGAAGGAGAAGCGATAAAGAAAAGAGAAGGTGGGAGGAGGTGGGAGACCTGGATGGGGGGACAAAATGTCCTTTATTTTGGTAATTTTAGTCAATGTTTTGGGGGTTTGGCGAGTCAGCAGAGAAAGAGGACTGAATGTGGTGGTCAGTAGAGATTCCTGCAGGCAGAGAGTAGAGTGGGGGTGTTCTTTGCACCAACATCATAGGCAATGACACATTGTTGTATTCAGCCTCTGGGTGGTAGGGGAAATGCATGGTTGAAGACACTGAAGGGAGGGATTGAAGGGTTAGGTTGGGTAATGGCTATTGAAGGGGTAGACGGTGCAGAATTGAATTCGGTAAAGGCGAGTTCGGTGGAGTGAGTAAGTGAAGGTGAGCAAGCTTGGATGGAGATGTTGATTTGACGTGGTAGAGGTATAGAGTCATGCTTGAATCTGTTTGGTGATAGGTGAGGGAGGAGGATGGGAGAGAATAAGTGGAAGTTGAAGTAAATAAGAGAGTGGTCAGAGGAGGAGGGGTTAATTGTGGGTGCAGCTGAGTCCAGGGTGGAAGATGGAAATATTGGGATCACAAGAGTTTATTTGGGTGTGGGTTGGAAGATTATGTAGGTTGACTAGTAAGTTGTCTGAGAGTGTGGAGTCCACGTGGAGCTGTTGGGCCTTAGTCCTATTGGAGAGGTTGCGGTCACCCATATTTACTGAGATTGTCCCAGGAAACCTTTTTTTTGCTTTTTTTTTTTGCGATTGCTTCCTGCATGCTTCCTCTCCCTTTCTTTGGTCAGGGCTACTCCCCTTCCTTTCTCCGCCTTCTATTTGGGTAATTCCTCCTTCTTGGTCCTGGCTTCCTACCATCTCCACTGTGTTTTAGGCACCTGTCTCTACTTTTAGGAGTAAGGTTATTCACTAAGTTTTCTCCTCCCAGGATAAGGTCCCATGCTTGCCCTACTTTCCTGGTAGGACCTCTACTCCACTTAGCATGTGTTACTGCCTTTCCACCACACAGCCTCTTCTCTACTGTGCCAATATTACTTCCTCTCTCCTCCTTTCCAGGTCTTACAATCTGCCTTTCCACTCCAGCTATCTACCTCCTCTTCAAGCCCCAATCCGTCAGTTTCATATGACCAAACATCATCCACACCCCCTTGTCCTGGGAGCTGACCCATATGTAAAGCGTAGGCTGAATGCTGCCTTCCTAATTGGCTGAAGGGCAACGTGACAGGTTTGAGCATACTTCATTGCAGGGAGACTGTGTAGCCCTGCACCTCTAGAGGAAGTTTTGAAAGGGCAGCCACTATTTTAAATACCAATTCAGTGTGTAATTACTGTTGTGGGGGTAATTGTTGTTCTTTGCTTGTCTTCTGCTTGTTGACCCCTCTACACCATCTGGGAGTTTGATTTGTAGGGATTCTGCACACCATAGGTTATTTGATGTGCTGAGTATTTCCCTGGTCATGTGGGGAGACTGAAACCAATTTGTCCAGGGTTTGGTGCATTTTTGGTATCTTTCGCATTGCCTTTAATAGAGGTAGTGGCTGCTGGTGATTCCATCCCCCTTGGTCTTGCAGCTGTTCGGGATTGACAAGATATTTTCTCTCTAGTGCTCTTTGTAGCGTGGAAAATAAACCTTGGTCTGTGTGTCAGGTAACTCCATAGATGAGCTGTGCTTCCCACCACTACTGAGTAATAGATGTGAGAATGGTATGAGTTTCCTATGACTATGCTCTCTAGACAGTGCAATCACCTCTGTGGGGCACTCTGCTCCTTCCTTTTGGTTTCTTGCCGCCTGATATGTAACAGTGGTTCTGGTTTTGGGGCTTGTTCCCTGATCTCCTGTGTGGTTGGGCCATGACTAGTAATTCCCTATGCTTGATTTTCCTGGATCTTGTCCAGGTTTTGACGCTGACCCTATGGGTTTTTCTGGGAGTAGTGCTTGACTGCTCTTCTTCGTATTTGCCTAGGTGACTTGGTTTGTGGAGACAGCTGGTATCCAGTGCACGGAACTATCACGACCAGGCACATGTTGTAATGAGCAAAAGGTCACTTCCTCGCAGCCCCTTCTGTGATTTACTTTTCTTCTTAGTTCTTCAATCTCCCATCTAGTTCTGATAGAACATCCCCCATCTTCCTTCCCCATCCTGTGGAACTTTGTCACAGGGAATATGGTGAGTAAAGACAGACACCTCTTTTCTCCTGTGCCCTTGTCAGGACCACTGTCCTGCCCCTCCTCCCCTCTGGGTTATCGAGCTGGGCGGGGCCACGCTTTAAGTGCATGACGCTGGAGCCTGCTCCGAGTTGTCACAAAGACCTAATACCCATGCTACTAGGAATTCTTCCTAGGTGCTGCTTTGGAAGGCTAATGCTGATGGACAAGGAGCCAATTACCCCTTTTGCACAGGCCGGTGTCCTTGAGCACCACGCATGGTAGGTTCTTGCACTGCTCCATCCCAGCTATGCTGGGAGATAGATATCAAAGATGAGGAATCCGTGGGAGGAACTTCCATTAGAAAGAACATTACCGAGGAGTAAGTAATTTGTTCTACTGTAACACCGAGCTAAGGACTGAAGAACACTTGCCCAAATATTTACACAAAGTGATTGCTGGGAGTCTTTGATCTGACTGCATTAGTATGCAGATTGCAATCGCTAACAATATTTTCGCTGCACATTGGGGAAGTCTGATAGACAACAGATTAAACGGTCCTATAAGGTGGTGGGGGAGGAAAAGCCAAGATCAAGCAGTGAACCAACAAGAACAATGAGCAGAAGGTTGTCCATTGCCAATTTGAATACTGCTCCAAATGCCACAGGAATGTGAAACAGGTATCGGCTCATTGAACTCCAAGGCTGATTCATTAATATGCAAAGTAGACCATCTACAAGCAAGGTTAGACAAGCAAGACTGTGGTTTAGACACTGCTAAAGACTCCACAAACAATAACGCTTGAGACATTTCAAAATAGTAAGCTCCTTTTGAAAACTGCAGCTACCAAAAGCTAAGTCTTCAAGAACCGTTTGCCACAAAGTAACATCCACATAACAGGGGTGGAAGAGAATCTTGCCCTGAAATCCATAGAGCATTTGGTGGAACAGCTCCTCAAGCAGAGGCATTTCTGAGGGTGAGGGGGCCTAAGGGGGCTATAGCCCGGGACTTTTGGTTGTAGCCCTGAATAGAAGATCAGGGGTTACAACCAAAAAGCTAGCTAGCCCCGAGTTCCGTCAGTCCCGACATTAGCGTAGCCCCAGATCTTTTCCAGACCTAGCAACACCCCTGTTCTCAAGGATCTATTTGATGAAGATGTTGTCATCTACATTCATAGTGGAGTGTGCCCATCAATGTCTAGCTCCCAAACCTGTCCCCATTGCCACACTTGCCAATTATTGCTCGGTTGGTAAATTTTTAGAGATCATGATACAACCCTTTGGATGGCAAGAGAAAAAGTAGTCCTGCAATTTAAGGGTGACACGATGCACATTTTCCTACACTTATCAGCATCAGTGTAAGCTTCCAGGAAGATTTCAGCACACCTTGTGGCCCAAGATAATCAAATATGCAATGATGTTTCCTTTCAAACTCTGTCTTTATAATGACAAGACAGATTTCTATACATCACCAGAAGTAGCCACTTATTTCATCATAAAACGTAATGATAAATACCCTCAAACTGAATCAGTAAGCATCAACAGATGGTCAATCATATTGGAATGGGAATTGATCTTCACATGTTGTCTATAATAAAAATGATCTGTTGTGATGCTCGAAATGCTTTGGAGGGACAGGGCTTTCTAGTCCTTGTCCCACTACTTCGCTGTATGTGTTCAGTATGTTTTTCTGCACAGGAGTCCAGTTTGGACCCCTGGCATTGCAGCTCTTCATCTTTATTTCTTGGTGAATAATACCCATGGGATACCCCCATGGCACCCATGGGTATGGATACACCTTCGTATCCCTAGTGCGTGTTTTTGGGCATCTGTGTGTTGCCCCACAGGCCTAGGTATGGACTGGTGGCAGCTACATGCTCATTTCGTAGGAGCGCTGGGTGTCTCCTGTTTTGGGCCACCCAGGCCCTGCCATAGCTATCAATGGATTCCTGCACAAAGGCAAGATGGCCTCTGAAAGCCTCATGGATTCCTGCTTTTTCCTTTCTGTTTCTCAAAGCCCTGAGAATCCCTGGCTGTGTTCTCTTCCCCCTGATTGGATGTTGGCTCTGGGGTTGCCCCTGCTAGACTAGGAGGAGCCTTTCCAGGGACTGCTTGTTTTGAGTACACCCTAGGGATGGGACCTGAATGAATGGAAAGGGGAGTCAATTCACATTCTGTGTTGTGGGTGTCTGGTTTTGGTTGTGTTACAATGTCTGTGGTCTTCCTGAGACAGCCATGTCTGAAACTGGAGTGAATGGCCTGAATATCTGGGAGCCTGATTGGGTGCTGCATGATGAATGCCCTAGTGTGTGATTGGCTGACTGCGCCTAGCTCAGTATGGGTGAATGGGGGGGATTTGTGTATAACCGAAGACCACTCACTTACCCCTGTGTCAGAAGCCCGAAGTTAGAAGCTGAAGCCAGAAATCAGAAGCTTGGAGTTATTGTGTAGGCTTGTATCCTGAAACTAGCTGGAGAAAGAAATCTGCGGTTGCAATTCTTCATCGAATCCAAAGGCTGCTATGCTGATTAAAGGACTGATAAGAGAGGACCTAGACAGGTGTCCCCTTCCCGTAGCTACGAGTGGACATTATGCAACTGCTGTTCTTCACCTGATGGGTCTTGGACGTTAGTTTTGAGTGCCTGCCGTTCTGCAGAGGTATCTTCATGGGTCCAGAAGAAGAGGGACTTGACCTCTTGAGCCCAAGAACTCCACCAGCGTTGTCCTGTGTCTGAAGGCTGTCAGTGACCAGAGGGGCTACCGTAGCATAATACTGCTCGTCACCTCAAGCTTGCCAAGTTCCAACCAACCAACCAAATCTTCAAGTGGCACTGCAACCACAACATCTGTCCACATTTTGCACAGCTGAGGAAGTCCAGTGTCCCTGCCTGGAGAGAAGTGCTTGTGGGTGGGTCTCCCACCGTCACAAACCAAAGAGCGAGTCCCTAGGGTCCAAACTTGGTGGTGTCCCCCAGAGAAGTCCAGTGCTTGAGTCTAATTCACCAGAAGCCATCCTGTCACCCGTGCTGCGGCTTCAACACCGAAGAAATGATCGCCGAATAACCAAAACCTGACACCTACTTATGTCATTGCACCATGGGTTGAATATTTTGAGATCTGACCTAGAACAGACAGTGACCACTATCCCCTAAGTGTACGAATTAAAGGCTAAGGGACAAGGAGTGCTAAAAATAGAGGTCCGATATATAGCCACATTGTGACCGTAGTAGGCCTCACACGCAAAGCAGTGAAGTAGGCAAAGGTATTGGAACAGGATGCTAAACCATCACTGTACACATCTGTCGTCCCGAATATAGAAACCATCTGCGATTCTGAATCAAATGATGTGTGAATACTAAAAGCATACGAGAGGGTCAAAGAAAATCTGCCTCCCCATATATCTGCTTAGAAGGTAATGAATGATTAGGGAAAAAACTATTCGAAAAAAAAAAGGAAAATCATGGTATGTATAGAAACTATGGAGGTTGTAGATAAAAGCAAAGTGTGCTGGGCACATGCACAATGTAAAAAAAAAAATATCCTCCAAAAAAATTAATATGCACAAGCTAAGTGGAGATCTATGTCTGACGCCCTACAAAACAAAAATAATGTGCTATTCTGGCAATTGGTCACAGACAAGGAATGAAAGGGCGACCAGACTATTAAATGCTTTATTGGAGCAGCAGAGTGGCGTATCCACTTTGAGAGTTTATATGGGATTATGGCGAGAGACGTCCCCGTACCACCATGCAACCTGGGGGGGCATTCCATTGATTACTGATCGGTTCTGTATCTCCATAGGTGATGGAGAGCAAGCAATCATCTCCCAAAAAGGTGGCAAGGCAGCTGGGCCTAAGATGAGGCAGATATTTGGGCCCCTGTTTTGTGTAGGTTTTTTATTGCAATTGTAAGAAAAGGTGTAATGCCAGAATCATGGTGTAAGGCCCCTATAATCTCACTGTACAAAAAAGGTGGGAGGAATCACCCGCCAACCACCGCCCGACATCCCTCCTCGAAAGTGCATGCAAACATTTTGTGAAGATCATACTAAGATATCTAAAAGACTGGGCAGAAAGTAACACTGTTATTAACAAACTACAGAGTAGGTAAGGTAATGTATGCCTGCCTATCTGCGCTACCTACGCCGAACAATGATCTGAAGTTTGTTTTGTACAAGAAGTTAGCCCAATGCCACACTATCATGGGTTATACAGTGAGTATTTTTAATTGACAAAAGGAAGACACACTACACGCCAACACGTGTTTCAGCCCTCTCTGGGCCGTTCTCAGGGCGTATGCATATTACAGTTAAGTGTAGCTGTTCAATAAACATGTCGAAATACATTTATCAAATGTTAGACCAGAGTAACGAAACAGCCAAATTACAATATTCAATAGAATTGAAATAATTTGCATAGATCATATAGTTCATATGGTGTAGAGGAGGAGTGGGATGGGAGACAAAAGAAGGGGTGGTAGAGAGAAGAAGAGAAGAGAAAACAAAAATTAGAATTAAAATTAAAAACTATTATTAAAGAATGTACTTCGAATATTGGTTTGTGTTAGCAATCTATAATCACTTAGTTGCCACATACTGTGTACTGGAATGAGTTATTGAAATGTTATTATAATTTAGTGAAGTCGTTGCACCTAGGAGGCAATAGATAGTCAAATGGTATGCTGTACCTTAAACTGGTTAACATTGCCCAATAAGTCACCTCTGTATGGTAGATTTGTTTGAGTCGGCAAATGGCTGTAATAAATATAAATATACATATAAGCGTATTTATCATGCTGTAGGCTACTAAAACTTCCATAGATAATTACATCAAATAGGTTTACTCAGACAAGTGTTAACTTATAATGCTAAAGATTGCTTACCACTGGTGATAGTGCTGGAAAGCGTTATCCCGAAAAAAGTAGTAGTGTGAAACTGCAAGTCTAATATCCGTAACGTACGAGCGTCATCTATTTTCGAAGGAAAGGTGAAACAGTAGGGGATATTATAATAGAAAACTGGTAGTACTTGCTGACCGTGGTAAGACAATATCTCTTGACAAAGACAAAGACAGAGCGCTTACCGTAACACGCCTGAATGCGTTCCTGCACGGTAATTTCTGCCTGCAGGCAGCGATGCTCTGCGCGAAATGAGGGTGCGGCTGGTTAAGCCAATAGCCGTGCTGCTTGTGCTAAAGGAGAGTGTGGTCATGTGACCGGACTGAATTCCTGTTGCTATAGTAACTGAATGAAAGAAAGCTCGGTGATCGGGACTGCACGTAAGTGCAATTGTTCTGTTTAAAAACCATTCAAAGAAAGCCTGAACTTAAGCGATTTAGCAACTGTTAACATACACTGCGATGTGCGGTGAAAACGTTGCGAAACTCGCATACGTTATAAGAAAGCGTATTGGAACATCTTGTTTAGTTAATTGTGTCTAAAGCAGTCAAGTATGTAAGGGGATTATACTGAAGGTGTAGTATGATTCTCTTACGTTATGAGAAGGCGTATTGGAACATCTTGTTTAGTTAATAGTATCCAAAAGCAGTAAGGCATGTGAAGGGATTATACTGAACGTGTTAAGCGTAAGCTCATTAAGGTTTGACATAGTTGATTAATTAAAGTGACAGTTTCTAAGGACCATACCAATGAATTACCTTATGTGAGCCATCCATGTATTGTAGTTCAATTAACGAAGTCAGAAGCAGCATGATGATTGATAGTGTGTAGTTAGTAACATTAATCAAAGCAGCTCAAAATTAAGCAGAATTTCAAAATCACATGTTATATAAGCAGTCGTGTTTTTACAGTTAGTCATCCATATGTAAACTGTTTAGTAGTAATGGAATCCCATGTTATAATGGGTTACTAGATACTTGATATAGTACCCCTTATATGCTAGGCTGCCAAGTACAATGAAAAGATCAATGCCCAGTAGATAGCATGAGAATGGGGCTAAAGATTGAACCTATTGATGTCCTCTAAGGTGTCACAACTTGTTAGGAGTCTTTGTATGTGATGATACTCATTTGTACCAAGGTAGACTATGGTTAGAACACAGAAAAACATTGAGTTCATGTTCTTGGTTGAGTCCCATTTGAATACATCTTAATCTGCATATCATGCGGGCCTCAGCTTGTCGAAGAAGAAGTTGTCTGTTTCCACCTCTGGCATGTGGTTTGATGTGTTGCAGTCCAACAAATCTGATTTCACTCTTGTGCACCATTTGATGTTCTTTTTGCCAGTGGGCTGCCAATGGCAGCTTGACATCTTGGCTGTTGAGGTTTGCTAGATGTTCTCTGAATCTGATCCTTAGTTCCCTGATGGTACTGCCCACATAGACTTTCTTGCAGACACAAATGATACCATACACAATATATTTAGAACGACAGTTAATAAAGTCCTTGATTTTCGTACTCAAATTTCCATGACAGATAAATTCTTTGATGGGTGCTAAGGCATATTGACAAAAGTTACAGGTCCCACATTTGTGGAACCCTACGGGTTTGAGACTTTGCGTCAGCCAATTCTTCTGTCTGCTGAAACCAGGTTGCATGAAGGAGGCGCATTGTAGATTTCTAAGTGTAGGTGCTCTAGAAAAGATTATTCTCGGTTTTTCTGTAATGTAGATTTCCAAGTCTGGGTCCAGTTGTAAAATATTCCAATGTTTATTAAGAATATGGTAAATGAATTTGGAATCACTACAGTATTTCGTAATGAAGTTCACAAGTTGTCGAAATCCTTCAGGTTTTTTGCTTATGGACTGGGTGAGTAGTGAGGGTCTTGTAACCGTTTTCACAATCTTGAGTGCATGGTTGATATTAGATTTAGTATAACCTCTTTCTTGGAACCTGGTTCCTATAGACTTACATTCTGCAAAGAAATGCGAATCTTCGCTACAGTTCCTCCTTGCTCTAAGCAATTCTCCTCGAGGAATATTTTCAATGCAATTTCTTCTGTGGCTACTCTTAGCATGTAGGATGGAGTTAACTGCTGTGGTTTTACGAAAGATACTAGTTTGCAAGGTTTCATTTGTTATATAAATTCTAAGGTCCAAGAACTCTATTTCAGTGGTATCAATTTTACCTGTGAACTGAATTCCAAATTGGTTCTGGTTGAGATATTGCATAAAAGATTGAAACTGCTCAGTTGTGCCTGCCCAAATTGCAAAAACATCATCGATATATCTTTTCCAGACCAGTATAAGGTCTATAAATGGGTTGTTTAGAAAAATGTGTGAGTCTTCAAAGAATGCCATAAAAAGGTTTGCCAATGCTGGGGCATATTTTGCACCCATAGCAATCCCCTTTGTTTGGGTATAATAGTCTTCATTGAATATGAATTGGTTGTGACTGAGAGTGAAATCAACAAAGCTTTTAAGCATTTGTACATGTGCTGCATGTGAAGCAGAATGCAGCCTGAAGGAGTGGTCCAGAGTTTTAATAGCTAATGCATGTTCAATTGATGTATACAGGGCAGTAACGTCTAGGGAAACTAGCTGATAATGTGGTTCCCAAGATATGTTATTAAAAGCTTTGTTGATTTCACTCTGTCACAACCAATTCATATTCAATGAAGACTATTATACCCAAACAAAGGGGATTGCTATGGGTGCAAAATATGCCCCAGCATTGGCAAACCTTTTTATGGCATTCTTTGAAGACTCACACATTTTTCTAAACAACCCATTTATAGACCTTATACTGGTCTGGAAAAGATATATCGATGATGTTTTTGCAATTTGGGCAGGCACAACTGAGCAGTTTCAATCTTTTATGCAATATCTCAACCAGAACCAATTTGGAATTCAGTTCACAGGTAAAATTGATACCACTGAAATAGAGTTCTTGGACCTTAGAATTTATATAACAAATGAAACCTTGCAAACTAGTATCTTTCGTAAAACCACAGCAGTTAACTCCATCCTACATGCTAAGAGTAGCCACAGAAGAAATTGCATTGAAAATATTCCTCGAGGAGAATTGCTTAGAGCAAGGAGGAACTGTAGCGAAGATTCGCATTTCTTTGCAGAATGTAAGTCTATAGGAACCAGGTTCCAAGAAAGAGGTTATACTAAATCTAATATCAACCATGCACTCAAGAGTGTGAAAACGGTTACAAGACCCTCACTACTCACCCAGTCCATAAGCAAAAAACCTGAAGGATTTCGACAACATGTGAACTTCATTACGAAATACTGTAGTGATTCCAAATTCATTTACCATATTCTTAATAAACATTGGAATATTTTACAACTGGACCCAGACTTGGAAATCTACATTACAAAAAAACCGAGAATAATCTTTTCTAGAGCACCTACACTTAGAAATCTAATATGCGCCTCCTTCATGCAACCTGGTTTCAGCAGACAGAAGAATTGGCTGACGCAAAGTCTCAAACCCGTAGGGTTCCACAAATGTGGGACCTGTAACTTTTGTCAATATGCCTTAGCACCCACCAAAGAATTTATCTGTCATGGAAATTTGAGTACGAAAATCAAGGACTTTATTAACTGTCGTTCTAAATATATTGTGTATGGTATCATTTGTGTCTGCAAGAAAGTCTATGTGGGCAGTACCATCAGGGAACTAAGGATCAGATTCAGAGAACATCTAGCAAACCTCAACAGCCAAGATGTCAAGCTGCCATTGGCAGCCCACTGGCAAAAAGAACATCAAATGGTGCACAAGAGTGAAATCAGATTTGTTGGACTGCAACACATCAAACCACATGCCAGAGGTGGAAACCGACAACTTCTTCTTCGACAAGCTGAGGCCCGCATGATATGCAGATTAAGATGTATTCAAATGGGACTCAACCAAGAACATGAACTCAATGTTTTTCTGTGATCTAACCATAGTCTACCTTGGTACAAATGAGTATCATCACATACAAAGACTCCTAACAAGTTGTTACACCTTAGAGGACATCAATAGGTTCAATCTTTAGCCCCATTCTCATGCTATCTACTGGGCATTGATCTTTTCATTGTACTTGGCAGCCTAGCATATAAGGGGTACTATATCAAGTATCTAGTAACCCATTATAACATGGGATACCATTACTACTAAACAGTTTACATATGGATGACTAACTGTAAAAACAAGACTGCTTATATAACATGTGATTTTGAAATTCTGCTTAATTTTGAGCTGCTTTGATTAATGTTACTAACTACACACTATCAATCATCATGCTGCTTCTGACTTCGTTAATTGAACTACAATACATGGATGGCTCACATAAGGTAATTTATTGGTAATGTCCTTAGAAACTGTCACTTTAATTAATCAACTATGTCAAACCTTAATGATCTTACGCTTAACACGTTCAGTATAATCCCTTCACATGCCTTACTGCTTTTGGATACTATTAACTAAACAAGATGTTCCAATACGCCTTCTCATAACGTAAGAGAATCATACTACACCTTCAGTATAATCCCCTTACATACTTGACTGCTTTAGACACAATTAACTAAACAAGATGTTCCAATACGCTTTCTTATAACGTATGCGAGTTTCGCAACGTTTTCACCGCACATCGCAGTGTATGTTAACGGTTGCTAAATCGCTAAAGTTCAGGCTTTCTTTGAATGGTTTTTAAACAGAACAATTGCACTTACGTGCAGTCCCGATCACCGAGCTTTCTTTCATTCAGTTACTATCGCAACAGGAATTCAGTCCGGTCACATGACCACACTCTCCTTTAGCACAAGCAGCACGGCTATTGGCTTAACCAGCCGCACCCTCATTTCGTGCAGAGCATCGCTGCCTGCAGGCAGAAATTACCGTGCAGGAACGCATTCAGGCGTGTTACGGTAAGCGCTCTGTCTTTGTCTTTGTCAAGAGATATTGTCATACTACGGTCAGCAAGTACTACCAGTTTTCTATTATAATATCCCCTACTGTTTCACCTTTCCTTCGAAAATAGATGACGCTCGTACGTTACGGATATTAGACTTGCAGTTTCACACTACTACTTTTTTTCGGGATAACGCTTTACAGCACTATCACCAGTGGTAAGCAATCTTTAGCATTATAAGTTAACACTTGTCTGAGTAAACCTATTTGATGTAATTATCTATGGAAGTTTTAGTAGCCTACAGCATGATAAATACGCTTATATGTATATTTATATTTATTACAGCCATTTGCCGACTCGAACAAATCTACCATACAGAGGTGACTTATTGGGCAATGTTAACCAGTTTAAGGTACAGCATACCATTTGACTATCTATTGCCTCCTAGGTGTAACGACTTCACTAAATTATAATAACATTTCAATAACTCATTCCAGTACACAGTATGTGGCAACTAAGTGATTATAGATTGCTAACACACACCAATATTCGAAGTACATTCTTTAATAATAGTTTTTAATTTTAATTCTAATTTTTGTTTTCTCTTCTCTTCTTCTCTCTACCACCCCTTCTTTTGTCTCCCATCCCACTCCTCCTCTACACCATATGAACTATATGATCTATGCAAATTATTTCAATTCTATTGAATATTGTAATTTGGCTGTTTCGTTACTCTGGTCTAACATTTGATAAATGTATTTCGACATGTTTATTGAACAGCTACACTTAACTGTAATGTGCATACGCCCTGAGGACGGCCCAGAGAGGGCTGAAACACGTGTTGGCGTGTAGTGTGTCTTCCTTTTGTCAATTAAAAATACTCACTGTATAACCCACGATAGTGTGGCATTGGGCTAACTTCTTGTACAAAACAAACTTCAGATCATTGTTCGGCGTGGGTAGCGCAGATAGGCAGGCATACATTACCTTACCTACTCTGTTTGTATAGAAGGGGTGCCGAGAAGTTACCCTTCTACGCCCTGCTACTGCTGCTAAACCCCCCCCCTCACCTTATAATAGCGCATTGAGTGAACTAACAATAATGTGTGCGCAACTACCCATATAAGGGCCTTACTTCTCGGTACATTAACAAACTCCAGGCTGGCTTTAGAAGGAACAGAGGTTCCATAGACCATTGTTGCTTGCTCCATATACAAATTCATAAATATACTGTTTTGAAGCATATGAAACTTTACACTCGCTTCCTTGATCTGAGGACAGCGTTTGACTCTTTATCCAGGCAAACATTGTGGAAAATATTAACCTTACACAAAGCTCCAGCACATTTAATCAGGATAATTAGGCTCCTCTGTAATAGTGCCTCAGTTCGCTATGTCCTAGGAGGAGAGGCCACCACAGCTTTTGACGTAACAAAGGGGGTGAGGCAGGGATGTGCCCTGGAACCTCTTTAATGTGTATGTACAAGAAATAATTGATGAACTGTTAAAGGAATGCCAGCACTGCCAAAAATGCCTACATATAAATACCCAACGTTATTCTACGCAGATAACGCCGTTTTACTGACTACAACCCTGCAAGGTCTGGAAAAATCACCGGCGATTTTCATGTCCAGGTGCAAAGAGCTGGAACTGCATCTGAACACTTAAAAATCAAAGGTAATTGTGTTTAAAACCCCAATTTGCAAAATGTAGGCCCTTAGTGCTAAAGGTGAACGGAAACCAACTAGATCAAGTTGAAAACTTTGACTATCATTAGGTACGTGTTCAAGATTCTGAGGGATGGGTAGCCCAGGTGAACTTTCGGTTTCTACCCTGGAAAAATTCAGGGGTTCCATCCAGGCCTTGCATGAAAGTCATGGACCAGTAGCAATCTCACCTGCGTTAGATTTATATGGAAAGCAGGCAGTTCCAGCTGCTCTAAATGGGGATGAACTGTGCTGGCATGCCAATCTCATAAAACTGTCATAGCGAACTGAAGTTCATAATAAGTACATCTTCCGCTTTAGTACTGTTGGAACTTGAGGTGACCCCAGTGGCCGCTATGGCATCCATTAGCCCAGCCCTTTTTTGTTTAAGACGGTGGAACCAGGATGGGCTACAAAAATACAGAGAGGCTATAACCCATGTGATGTCTTTGGATGGAGGGAAGAAAATAGATTGGCTTTGTCATGTAAACATGACCCTCTATGAAATAGGGGGAGGTCATTTATGGGAAAATCCGCAAAACCAGCCGATTGGAATAGGGAAAGTCCAAAGGGATCAAGCAGCTCAAAGAGCAAGAGACCAGTTGGTGGCTGGTACCATGAAGCTAAAACTAGGGCCTGCCTATCTCGATCGCATGATCCTTGGTACAAAACCTTATCTAGATCTAATTACACCAGCATATGAAAAATCCCTATTTATGCGAGTGAGACTAGGGACTCTCCCAGTAGCTGCCGGTACGCACACTTGGAAAACCTCGGATTCAAGCCAATGCATGATGTGTGGAGAGACAACTGAGTCAATGATGCACTTTATGCTGTTGTGTGAGAAAACGAAACAACTGCTGCATATGTATCAGAAGCCAATACTACAGGAGGCTAGGATAAGGGACATCAGATCAGCCGTGATGTTCATAGGGCAGAGTATTCTACCCATGTAGTCTTTGTGGTAGCCCGATACACCCACAGGTCCTGGCTACTAAGAAAGAAACTGTGCCAATAAATGTAATTAGTCTAGAACTAATAATAGAGGTTGCGAGCAGAGCTCTCCTCTAGGTTCAGTTCATAAATGTATGCTTATATGTAGATTATGTTTGACTTGAAGATATTATATCGAATAAAAGTGTGTTGACTGACTGAAAAGCAGACAATGGGCCTCATTACGGGTCCGGCAGTAACCCTGCCGGTGCTAGCGGCAGGTTGCCGCAGGGCCCGTAAAATATTACCGGTGCCTGACTTCCCGGTGCCACCATGCTTTTACAAGTCCGGCGACCGGAAAGTCAGACGCCGGTAATTTTGTTAATCCTGATTCCCATAGGCAGTGGGGACACAGAAGCACAGCACCGTTGTTAACAGTGCCGGTGCTACTGTGATGGCGTTGCCTACTGTGACCGCTGTGCCTGGCAGGGTCAGACCTGTTGGGCACAGTAGCTCCGGCAGGCAAACCCGTAGTTTGCCGGTTCCAGAAACAAGGGTGCTGGTGAGCTTTCCGGCACCCTTATTTCCGGACCGGCAAACTCGTCATGAGGTTCAATGACTGAATATTTAAGGACTGGGCTTTAATATAAAAGCAAACATATAACTTAACTTTTATTGTAGGTTGCCCAGATGGGGGGAGGAGGGATATTCACACAGAATTGCATTTTACTGTGAAAGGTATTCTGGCAGTGTTCTAATTTAATTTGCCTGCGTTTATACATTTGTGGTTTGAAACTACACAGTGCAGTAATTTTGGTGCATTTTAATACAAATACCAATGTGTTCATTATTGCTAAAGCTAAGAATAACCGTGGTACCACATAGAACTGACAATTACTATTATGTTAACTTCTGAAGTAGAGTGTCCTTAGTACAAAGTGAGTCTTATTATGTGTAGCTATTCATCTAAACCTAATTTAGTTAATAAATTAACTGTGTTGGCACATAACATAGTGTGTAGGGATTACATTGTGGGGCATAGGGATTCACTGTACATAAGAACCAGCCTGTATCACCTGCCTTGATTTTCAGCCTTGGTTACTCGTCCATTGATACCTGATCCTTGGCTGGGGTGCCTCTCTACCTCTAATAAAACCATATAGTGGGCAGTATGACAGACACCCCCCTCCAGTCTATGCATCTTTAATAATGTATTCCTTGCAGACATGGTAAAAGCACACAATCGATGAAATGGAGCATTTTTTTTGTTTTTGTTTTAGTTGACATTTTTTTTATTTGCTTGATTTAATTGTATAAAACCATTTTTACAAGACAGATTTCCCACATTAAATGAGTCCTTTCGGATTTCCGTCATGTTCATCTAAGATCCGACTACAAGGTTGTCCAGCAGGCAAAACGTGGGTGGTTTTTCTATCATTCGGGGCCGTCAGGTGAGTAAGCCAATACTTCTAAAGAAACCCACCACTGCGATGACCCACGACGTTGTTAAGGAGAATTCTCTGTTAAGGCTCATTTCCCAAACCTAGTGAGTCCCCCAGCAGCTTTGCTGGATTTTTGGGGTTTATCTTTTTCTCCTGCTAAGAGTGAGACCCTTTTTCTCCCACTCTTAGACATGATTTGAGATTTCCTTTGACTTTGTAATGCACAGAAGCCTCCAAACGTGGTGCCACTCTGTCTGGCACCATCCCACAGGATGTGTGGGAGGGGGGTTTAGGCACCCTGGACTGAGTTGCCTCGGCAACTCAAGTCACACTCTTGTGTGATTGGACCAGTGGTGAGCCGCCCGGCTCACCACTTAGCATGTTTGAGTGACAGCTAGGACTGTTGGGACTGGAACTTCAGAAGTCGCCACAGGACCAAAGAATCCGAAGAGGGAGAAGCTGAGCCGACCTGCAACGGCGACACCACCGGTGAAGCCCTGCTGAACCGCCTCACCACTTCCCGGTGAC
Organism: Ambystoma mexicanum; assembly: GCF_040938575.1. NCBI lineage: Eukaryota > Metazoa > Chordata > Amphibia > Caudata > Ambystomatidae > Ambystoma > Ambystoma mexicanum. The sequence continues at coordinate 1,382,211,273 of NC_090932.1, forward strand.
AGAGAAGATCTTCATCCAGGAGAGTCTTCTTCCTTTGAACCGGTGGGGATAACCAGTTTGCCCTCTTTTCGCCTTCCTGGATCGTCTCGTGGTCGAATCGCCCGTGCCAAGCACCCCGGCGGCCGGATAGCCACGCTTCACCACTACCGCAAATAAAAGGGTAGTACCTTTTAACCGGGAAACTCTGTGGCTGGTTTCGTCCCTGGCAGTGCAACGACCTCCAGCTTTCCTCCACGTCGAGATCTTCTCTTCCCCTGGACGAAGCACCGACTTGCAACCGCTGCCAGGAATAACTGCTCTCGCTGGAGCTTTCTCACCATTTCAGGTACTGTGTCCCGCCTGGTCTCCCTTGCAACAGACTTTTCAAGGTGTCCCGTAAATCCTTGACTCTCTATCCTGGGGTGACCTGGGACCTGTTAACTAAACTTTCTCTGAACTGATCCAACTCTTTTTGAACTATCTGCAAAGACTTTTAAAGTATAATTCAACTGTCTGATCTTGGACACATTCCGCCTTGCTCTCCAAGAGTGGGCCTGGCCTATGAACTTTCTTGCTCTACAGTAGACTCTGCCTTTCCTGACTTTCTGTGGTTCTTTTAAAAGTGTTGGTATTGTGTGCTTTCCTAATTCTGCCTTTTCCCTCCCTTTTTAACTAACTTATTGGAGTGCCACCTTAGGTTAAGCGCTCACCTCTGTCTGCAAATAAGTGGTGTTTTAACTAAGACTTGTTCAATAAGTAATCAGGGATGTATATATATTGATAGTGACTGTGTTTGAACTTGCTTGCCATATTAGTGTTAGTGTATTTTACAAGTGTGTCTTTAAATAAATAATTATATACTTTTATACCAAAGCTCTGGTCATGTTTGCTTGTACTACTGTATCTTTGTACCTATTTTGTATACTCTATATACTGTCTAACTCTTCTTGGGAGAAGTCTGGCTGCTCAGCCACAACTACCAGGTAAATCTGGTTGGTACAGACTGCTACCAATTGGGGTTACTGCCAACACATGTAGTCCTAAGACTTTTTCAGTGGAACTGCACAGGTTTCTGCCTAACAGACGTCTTATCCCCACTCATGAGCCGACACCACCATTCATCCTCATCATAAAAGTGCACATTTCTAAACAGATGTCCTAAATGTAGTGAACGAGGGGCTGTTACCCCAGAGCAGTTTAACAGGAGATGTTTGATTGTTTCCGTCTTCTCAGGCAGCTTACAGAACCGGCATGATTTTACTTCCGACTGATTCCTTCTTGCCAGGATTTCCCTTGTGTGTAGAATGTTTAAACACATTCTCATGAAATTCTCAGAGAGGTTATTATCCGGGCATTTTGTCAGATACGGTTTTGGATCATTCACTTTGTTATATAAGGATGTAAGTCTTGCTTCAGTTTTGTGGGTGAGGATTTTTCCAATGTATCTATCCAATCTCTCTCCATAATACGTTGTTTAAACTTTACTGGATTGTGGATAAGTTCCTCTTGAGAACTACCCACCCAGTGTAGGAGTGATGGAATCCTTGCTGCCCATTCCTGAAGCATTTACTTTACAATTTTTTATACATAATTTGAATCAAAAATTACAATATATAATCATTAAATAATACATACAGTCATCTATAATAGAAAGCAACAAGAGAAAAAAATGGGTTTCCCCCCCCAGTGCCAAGGCCTTTTTTTGGTGATTTCAGTATTTCACCATGCAAAGCCTTCTAACATTTTTTCCTTCATTAAAAAAAGCGAGAAGATTTTAAACATAATCATTTGCAACTCACTCAATAAATTCAAATGTCTAAAATTGCACTAAAAGAGATGGAAAGAACTATATAAAACAACCAAATAAATCAAAAATCATGCAAGTCTATCCCTACTTTGAACTTGAATTTTCATCTATTTTCAGAGAGGGAAGAAAGCTAAGTGCTCCTAGTCTCACTCGTGTAAGGAAACCAGTATGTATTAGTAACCATAAAAAATCGCCATCAGCATTTCTATATTCCTTTAGAACGCAATTAAAATGCTGCTTTCTTTTATCATTTAGAGAAGGACATTCCACTAAAATGTGTCTAAAGGTCTCTCTTTGTGTGGCTAAGCGACAGAACCTGCATCCATTATCAGAATGTTTAATCATCTTCCTTTTAGCTGGCACTTCGTTCGTTGGCCACAAATTAAACCGTAGGCGCATTAATAAAAGCATTAATAAAAGTTAATTACCTACACATCCACATTTTGTCTAATCTAACAGTCAGCTGCCCCACTTAATGTATGTGGAGATTGACATTAGTTGATGCTCTGAAGTTAAAGGATGACTATTGAATTGAATTTACTAGATTAGGACTGGAAAAGCCTAGCGGTACGTGTATTCTTATTTGATACATGCAACTGCCAGAAATAGGCTAGCTCTTATGGAAACTCATTACTTCTATCCAATATTGTGCAAATATCAGCATGGATGGGAAAAGCTTTGTTATGGTGATGTTTACAAGAAGGCAGAGAGGTCATAGAGTACTTAAACACAAAAGGTATTGATGCCCTGTTGGGTGTTCAGACAGTGTTGCTGTTCTTCATATGTGCGGCAGAGCTCTCTAAAACAGAGCAATGACACATGATTAGTTCAGATGCACTTTGATCATCAGAGTAATTATCTGGGTGGAAAGGGATGTTTGAGATTTGGTGGGTTGATTTAATACTGACGTGCTTCAGGTGTTGGTGTTGGTGAGGGTGAGGGATGGTCATCTGACTATATCTGTTTGTTTAATATGGTTAACAGTTTTGATATCATCACTATGCAGGTGCCCCGTCACCTTGAGAAGACACAGGATCAAGGTGTCTCAAAAAGAAACAGAATAGGAATAGTCAGCTACTATACCATATCTGGCTTGAGTCTGTTATGATTATTGCAGTACTTGTCGCTTTTTTCCTCACGTTGATTGGGAAATGATGACGATATTATTATTAGGGTATTTCTTGAGCACGGACTGGACCTAGCTTCGTGAAGCAATGGAGACTATAATTAGTTCATAAGGTCTCTTGAGTTTACATGCATTCCATGAATATAAAATGAGAAATATTTAGATGAAATAGTACCGTAGTCCTGTACCCTGTTTATTAAGTTCCGTCTTGGAATTGTACCTCTCGCTGCTATTTTGGAACCTTGGAATCATGATTTATCAGATGTCTCCAGCATACACAACCATTAGTTTATTCAGCACTTTGTTTGTATGCCCATTATATAAGGCAGCATGTTGTCAGAATTTAAAAACATGCTTAATTTATCAGATAAGGTTTCTTGGTGAGGCTCAGGATTTTTGTAAAAAAGGCAACTAGATTAGATGTAATGTATATTGTAACAAGATTTGTGTGAATAGCTTGGCAACATAAGAATTTATTAGTGAGCAGTATCCGAAATTATGAATATATGGTATAGATATAATTGCTTAAAAGTCCCTTTAGCATGTATACATGCACATGGTTATTGTATATATTTTAATAGAGTTTATCGTCCATTGTGTTTAATGTTTGAATGGCAGTTATATTTTTATGAGGTTTTAAATGATTAACAGGTTAATTCATGGAATAAATGTGCGCTGAAAACGGGCTCTTGCGTTTGCAAGCGCCCGTTTTCGCGCACAGACGTATTCATGGAACACATTGCGCGTGGCTTACCTGAGACCGGCGCTGAATCCGCCTGGGTCCAACACGTCACTGCGACACCACGAACACCTTGCGCGATACAGCTAGCGAAGGCACACACTGTCCAGCGCACACACCTAAAAAGGGGGGGGAACACGTGAAATGGGGAACAACACGCGTAAATGTGGGCATTACGGGGGAAGCACTGCAGTAAAATCCTCGCAACGCCCACACGCGCGCTAACAACACATATTCATGGAATCGAACAGGGCTCACCGGCACGCGGCAAAAGACGCGCAAACCCGGAAACACATACGCCACGCGGAAGCAGGCGGAAGCGCCCCTGCGCACCAATGCATAAAAGTGCACGCAAACAACAAACGCGCGTATGTGAATGTACCATTCCTCGCTGCAGTGATCATGGGACACCGCAGGAGGAGGTGGAGGATAGCCAGTCCCCACATTTTTTTACCCAGGGCCAGGCTTTTTGGGATGCCTGATGACCAGGTCTATGGCAGGTATATGTTTCTACCTCATATCATCCTAGACCTGGTCACTGAGTGGGAGGATGACCTCACATCACCCATCATGTGCTCCCAAGCACTGAGCCCCTTGGAAAAGGTGCTCAATGTCCTGCATTTTGTGGCCACTGGGTCATTTCAGCGGACAAGTGCCATAGTTGGGGGCGTTTCACAGCCCACGCAGTCACGCTGCCTACACCAGGTGTTGGCAATCATGACTGCACTCCCCTCAGTCTGCAGGCACATCTACATGCCCAGAACACCCGCAGAAAAGCAGGCCGTGGTCCAGGACTTTTACAGGGTGGCACACTTCCCCAAAGTGCTTGGTGCCATTGATTGCACCCATGTGGCCCGACCTCCACCTAGGGCCACTGAGCACATCTATCGCTATCGCAACCGCAAGCGCTGGCATTCCATCAACGTGCAGGTTGTATGCAATGCCGAGGGAATCATCACCTCTGTCTATGCAAACTATCCAGGGTCCACCCATGATAGTTTCATATTCAGAATGTCACCCCTAAAACGGGACCTGGAAGCTGGGAGGCATGGCAACACATGGCTCATTGGTGAGTACAAATGCCTGTGCACATGCATGCATGTCACACACAGACAAATAGACAAACCCAACTAATGACAACCATTATCACCTCCCCAGGGAACAGTGCCTACCCTCTGAGCACCTACATGATGACGCCAATACGGAACCCCACCACACCGCCCCAGGTAAGATGCAACATATTGCAATCCGGGGTATAGTGGAGCACACATTCGGAGTGCTCAAGTCACGTTTCTGCTCCCTTGACCGCTCTGGTGGACAGCTACTGTATGCAACCTCAGAAGTGTGCAGGATCATTGTAGCAGCATGTGTCCTGCACAACGTTGCAACACGGCGGGGCGTACCAGTGGACATGGTGGTGCCCCCTCATTCCAAACCACATGCATGCCCACTGTGCATGGGAGGGGGAAGGGCATGTGGCGAGGCAGCCCGTTCCCAGCTTGTGGCTCAATTTTTCACCTAAAATCCCACCCCTCTGGAGTGCACACAGACCAGGCACATTCCAGGTGACAATCGATGAAGACAATTGAACAGTCAACTGCCACAACCTTACCACCCTGAGAATGTGTCCTTGTAAGTGCTACATTGTGTGCATCCCTAGCTACTTAAACAAACCCAATCCTGTGTGACCAAAAGGCACACATTCAAGGTGCATAATCCACTACCCCCTTGCAAAACAGCACATCCAAATACTGGTATGTCACCTAACCCCCCCCCAAACCCCATGTCACCCGCCCGACACACCATGCCATGGCATGGAATATGAAAGCAACAAAATAAATGCACAACACATGACACAACTGTCACAAAGTGCACCGTGACAAATGGAAACAGGGCAGAGACAATTCCCTCTGAAACATCAAAATCAAACCGTACACATGAACATACATTTACCAGCATAACATATCATGAACACAGGACCCAACAGTGACAACGTCAGACAGTGACCAATCACAATATCACAAGTGTCTCAATGTGACAAAGCCACCACATGGACCCCTCCCATCCTGAGTGTGGCTGCTAGCTAAATGTGGCAGGGTACCGCATACAGCATGAAGTACATCAACAATGGAGACAGGCAAGGTAATACACAAAGATTTCACATGTAAATATGTACAATTAGAAATATACAAACGAAAATGCATGTCAACGATGCACTGGAGAAACCATCCTGAATTCCCACTAGGGGTGTATACACAGTTTGGACTTCAGACTGGCCACCGAAATGATGGAAGCCCAATGCCTCTGTGCAAGTTACTTTCACACAGTTCCCTCCTTGCAAGCCCATGGAATGGAGAAGCATGAGTGGCATATGTGTCTGGACCCCAGGCCTCAAACACGAGACAAGCCTGTATGGGCCCAGCTGGAACACGCAGTGGATGCCTTCGGATGCCACACGAAGCAATACAGTGTTACATGAATGCACAATAGACAAAAAAACAAAAAATGCCCATGGTTGACCAGGGGTTGGTGGGGACCACCCAGGAGGGAGGAGGTGCAGGGTGCACCTCAACACCCACATGCGTGGATGTCGAGAATAAAAAATAACCTCCATGGGCTCATGGCCTGCACGGCTAGCCTATAGTGGGAGTACTGGCATCGCTGTCGTCACCCTCTGGTGCAATATGAGAAGGTGTGCGTGGTACGGGAGGCTGACCACGCATAGCCCTGGCATGCTCCTCCATGGCAGCAAGCATGCAGGTCTGAAAGGTCTGGTTCGGCAGGATGATGTTCTGGAAGTCCCCATGTAGCACCTCACATGTTGCACGGAGTTCCGCCTGCAAGTCCTCAAGTGTTGCACAGAGTTCCACCTGCAAGGCCTCATGTGTTGCCTGGAGCTCAGCCGAGATGTGTGTCAGCTGCTCCATCTGCTGTTCTGCCCGTCTACTGTGGGTCACCTCAAGTGCACCCAGAGTAGCTCTGAGGGAAGTGTTCTCTTCCCTCGGGGCATCCCTGTGGGCCTGTGCCTCTTCAACCATGGCTGTGCGCAGAGCCCCCAGTTCAGCCCGTCGATCCCTATTGGCGGCCAACATGTCCTGCCTGTGTGAGCGGCACGTGGACCGCGTTGCCTGCTGCTGGAGCTCCACCTGCCTTTCGGGAGGGAGAATGGAATTGGTCACCCTTTCCACATCCTGAGCCATCATCTCACATGATGCCCCCTGTTGCTCTGCAATGGCATACATGGAATTCTCCCACACAGTATTACCCGGTGGTAAACGGCCACCGCATTGCCGGACACCACACCTGTCGGGCCCAAGGAGACCTGGTCCTTGCTGTGCTGGTTATGCCTTTGGCTGCAGGACTGCATTCCTCCTTTGATCTGCTGTCCCAGAAACAGGAGCAAATAGTGTGGAGCGTGACCCTGCGTCCGTAACCGCCACAGGCGGACATACCAACACTGAATGGCCCCTTCAGGGGTCTACCCCATTGCAGGTGTGTCGAACAGAACATCATCCATGCCAGAATCACTCACCTGCGACAGCACATATGGTTCAATATCCGATTCTGCACTAGAGGCATAGAGATCCTCAGAGTGTACTCAGAGACACCCCTGGCCAGGATGGTCTGTAGCACCAATGGATGTTCATGGGCTACCACACCACAGCCTCCACTGGTGCCTGGTTACGCCTCTGAACACTCCACCCCCTCCGCCTCCTCTGCTTCCAGTGCCTCATCTGCACAAAACAAAAAGAAGACATGAACATACATGTCAACAGCATATACCACATAGGTATTACAATGTTGACATCCAACACATGAATCAGACATGTCACACATGACACAAACTCAGGCATGCACGCAGTGCCACTGAAGTGGAAGGGGACTCTGAAAGCAGACATGGATTAGTGTAAAATGCCAAAACAACACATGTGCTGCATGGTGCATAGCACCTGCATCACACACAAGCCTGTGACTGTCATGGACCTTCAACAAATATGACAGATGCCAACACACAGATGGCACGTAGCATAGCCATGGCAGAACTGTCAACCAGCCCCAGATGGAAGTTAAATACTACTGTCCGTGATCCATGTAAAATGCATGTCATCAGACAGTACATGGAAATCATTACGACAAAACACACTTGCCACAGGATGCAACAACGCTAGGGTGTTGAAATGCAGTTAAATGGAGGCACATGGATACATTAATGCTAGGTCACTTTGACATCACACAAGTGAATAGGCACGTCGAAGGGTGAAACAGGGCTCAGAAGTGTGTGGGTGCAGTGCAGTACATATGTATGGCCTCAACTATCAATAAAAAGACAAAACCAGTAATTTCAATGTTGTGTCATGATGGCAGTGTAAGGGCAAGTGCAGTCATCATGTGCAAAGTGTTGGCAGTGGGTTCTAGGGATACAGTGAACCCCAACCCCAAGGGTGGGGGATGGTTTGGAGGCAGTGCATGGGTCAAAATGGTTACTCAGAGTACCCTGGTGGAGCAGACAGTGTGGGCCAGTGTTAATTGCATTCTCAGTCATCTGGGACTACAGCAGGGGAGAGGAGGACAGAAAGCACAACACATGAGAAAGCATCAGAAGTGCCCCCAGACCCGGAGAAGCCACAACAGCAGTTGCATAGAGACAGGGAGGCTGTACCAGAGGGAGGCATCCGCTTGACACAGATGGGAACCCCAAACAAATGGGCGTGAGGATCAACTGACCCTGAGTGAGCAGGAAAGGGATGATCAAATACCATGAGAAGGGAGAAATGCCGGAGATGAAGTCAAATGAGGGGCTTGGCCCGGACCCATAGGGGCTTGCATGGAATGCACATGGTCCATGAATGAGCACTCATGGCCACTGTGAGCCTGTGCCATCAGCACAGTCCGAGTGAGAGACCCTGCATCAAGACCAAAGGATGCCCCACACAGTCCATGTCTGGCAGAGTTGCAGAGGGAAGAGTGTATATTCACAGTAAATTGGGAACATGCCGTTGCAGTAGTCCACCATGGGAATCACCAGTCCCATGGAGACAGTGAGCTGTTGGGGCATAGAGAGGCAAGGAAGGATGCCTCTTAGGAGGATCAGCTTGCAGGGTGACCTCACAGAGATGTCATTCATATGACGACAGAGGGCCAGTGTGGAGTGGAAAATCTTCACAGGCTATCCGCAAACATATTTTGGAGCAAGAATATGGACAAGGGAGGTTGGCCAGTGATTGACATGGAAGGAAGGGTGCAGATGTGGTGATGAGGATTGCCTCAGTGTGCAGCACATGGTCTGTATGCAGTCTGCATCACAACAAGCACGTATCAGTCAAGCATCGCATGGGTCACACATGGCAGTCATGACTACATAGCCTGAACTGGCAGTCAATCACAACACATCACCCAAGCAAAATACACATGGCCTGGACACAAACGCATGAACACTCACCGAACATCATCTCATAATCCGGGCGGTCTGCCACGCCTTGGATCTGACCCTTTGCGATTAACTCTCCAGCGATCGCCTCATGTTCAGTGAGTTCATCGTCCTCTGGTGGTGACGCACTGCTACTCACCAGAGTAGAGGCGTAATTAGAAGCCTGCTTGTTTTTTGCTCGGCGTCGGAGGTCATTCCAACGCTTCGAGCAATCATCAGCTGTGCGCTTCTCATATCCCAAGGCACTAATACGGTCTGTGATGCACTGCCAGTGGGCCCTACACTGAGCAGGTGCAGATTGCACCCTGCCATCACCAGCATGTTGCAGCCGTGTACCGACACATAACCCACAAGTGCATCTAGTTACACTTCATTGAAACTCTGCTTTCTTGACGCGTTGGAGACCCAAGCCATGTCTGCGGTCCCAGCCTGTTCCGCAAGAGCACGCTTCTTCCTCTGAAGCGCAGGTGGACTGGCCACTGGAAGCAGGCAATGGCTTGACGACCGAAGGTCTGACTGCAGGCATTGGCTGCTGGGTGCTGTCGCCAGGACCCAGCGCTACAACTGCCTCTGTGTCAAGGGCCGGGACCAACACAGTCCTGGCTGGGTGACTCAGAGCTGAGGTGGTGTCAGCTGCCCCTGCAGCTTCCACACCCTGGCTGCTCTGGGCAGCAGATGGCATTGCTGCCCCAGATCCATGTGGCCTGGTGACAGCAACTTTCACCGCCACACGTGGCTTGGACTTCCTGTCATGGACGTCAGCCTGTAAGTCATCCCGTGCCTGTTCCGTGACCAATCTGGGCTGGGCTAGCAGGCCCTGAGCTGGGGTGGTGCCAGCTGCAGCTGCCCCTGCAGCTTCCACACCCTGCCTGATCGTGACAGCAGATGGCACTGCTTGTCAGGCCTGACAGGCGCTGCGGATGTCAGCAGCAGCTGCATCTCCCTGACTCGCTTGGGGGGGGCATAGCTGTCCCTGAATGGACCTGAACATACTGCCCTCGTGGCCACCCTGTCCACGTTGCCCACCGCGGCCACCCTGGCCACGTCCCCCACCGCAACCACTTCTTGGAGGTCGCCCAGCTTTGCCCCCCTTACCACTTGGTGCCCTCCCAGACATGGCACTGATGTACTAGTGCAATGGGAGGTGCAGACAACAATTGTCCTGGGCAATTGAGGTGAAGGGGGCAGGGTACGTGATGGAAAACATACCCCTGTGCTCCTGTGAGGCTGTCTGTGACACCTGGGGAAAAATAACAGGTCACACAACGCTCAGGCACTCCAACAACAAAAATAAATGTGCATGCGACCCCTCGGTAGCCCACGTGCGTGGAATTAACGTTCCGCAGTACACTGTGGCACCCAGAAACACAAAAAAAATGCGTACACATGGGAAACGCAGGCTATGACCTCGAAAATGGGGTACGCGACATACAGGGGCAACCACAGTGTGAAAAATGTGTGTGGGACCCACTGTCTGCCTGGAAAAATTAATAAAAAGTTGGCAAATCCCCTGCCAAAACAAGAAGTATGCGCTGCCACAGTAGTGAGCAAATCGCGTGTGAACCCACAAGAAGAAGAACCTCACGTGTCGGTCCCCACGAAAAGCACGTACAGTGCACTGGCGTCCTACGCAGACCTTTAACCCGTACTTAACGGCAACGCCCAACGTCCCGCATGCGTCACGTAACTTACGCGCTGAGGGCCTTGCCTCTGATTACACGCTAACGTGCTGTTTCCGCATGTGCGGAGTCACTCTGCATCCGGCTGGCCATGCTAAAGCACACAGAAGACCCACGCTCCTGCCCATAAGGCCATTTACCTGCCTCAGACGCTCTGAGCTGCCTCCTTCAAGCTATCTGCTGCTGCCAGCCCACTCTATGTGCCTGCTGCCCACGTGCCCTGCAATTTGGTACCTGCACATAAGCCATTGCAGGAAATACTGTTGCTGAGACCACCTCTGCTGACCCAGAAGACTCCTGACTGCCATTCCACCGCTCCACAGCCCAGCCCCAGGACCCAGTTGCCCACCCACACCTTGCCATGTCCGAGCAAGCAACATCTGGGGCAAGTGGCAACCCCCCGGCAGAGAGGCAGAGGGCTGCCAGCTTCTCTTGCAAAGAAGTTGGCACCCTGGTGGAGCAGGTCCTGGGGAATTATGATGCCCTCTTCCCTGGACGGACATCGTGGGTGCCATCAACGCAGAGGGGGGTGGCACCCTGCGACTACAAACATGTCCGGAAGCGCTGGGAAGACTTCAGGTCCAGGACCCTCAACATGGCCCGGCGCCTCGTCAGGTCTGGTGATGGGCTGGCGCGCAAGGGCCGGTTGACCAACAATGAGATGAGGGTTCTGGAGCGCATCATCCCAGCACTGCACACCCAGGTCTTAGAGTTGGAGCTCCGTCTGGAGTCGAGTGGTAAGTGTCCATGTGTTCTTGTCCAGCGTAGTGCATGTTGAGTTGTGGATGGAGTGTGCACCTTGGCCTCATGTCTGGCATGCCTCATGTACGGATGTCTGTGTGCATGTCCATGACAGTGCTGCATATGAGTCCAATCAAGCGTGTTCCACATCAATGGTGTCTGTGTTGCAATGCATGACATGCACCAGCATGTGACGAGGCACACATGTTTGCACGCCTGTGTCTGGACTTGGCCATGCAAGAGGTGTGAGACATGGATGCTTATGTCACCTTCATGGACAGGACATGCATGGTGTACATGCGCGTGTGTATGAGTGGTGAGTGTGTGACTGGCCAACCCCATGGATGCATGACACATGTGCATCTCAATACGTGATTGACTCATGCGCCCCAGTTGTCCACAAGTGTGCTGTGATGGGAGGTCTACATGGCCTGATGCATGACTGTCAGGTGATGCGTGTGCATGTGATGTGCATGTTCCATGATACATGTGAGGTTCAGCCCCTCTTCTGATGTGCCCGCAGTGCTTTGTACATGGATGCAAATGTTTGTTGCGCATGGCATGCATGTTTGTGCATGTGTGTTGCTTGCACTGACCTGTGTGTTGTGGAGGATGATGATGGTTGTGACGTTTGACAGTGACACTCATGTGCATTTGCTTTGTGTCAAGCAGATATTTGTTCGCTACACTGATGCCTGTTTTCAATGTCTCCCTATCCACATTGGTGATGGAGGAAGAGGGCGGAGACATCGATGTGGAGCACCGTGGTGGGGATGCCTCCACCAGGCATAGACGCAAGGCCCAGTCATCCTTCCAGGTTACTACATCTTCCAGGAGCGAGGAGACTGGTGCCGCCTCCGCAACTACGGCAGCAGCTGCTGAGGGGAGGCCCAAGAAGGTGAAGTTGGACATGGGCTCCTCGGCAGCGGGAGGGACAGGTGAGCCCCCACAGGGGCAATCCAATGTGGAACACGGTTCGGAGACATCCAGGTTGGTGGTGGGCGAGGGGGAGGAGGAGGCTGCATCAGACCAGCACATGGGGCCTGGCGGGGGTGATGAGGCAGGTGCAACTGGTGATATGATATGGCATATGTAACGCACCTATACACAAGTGTTTCAAGAGGCGAAACACAAGTGCAGTCCAGGGGCAGGGGCTGGAGGCGTGCAGGTCACCTTGGAGGGGCCTGTGCCTAATCCTGTCCCTGAAGCTGTGCCTGCATCAGTATGCACCTGCGGGCATGCCTCAGGCCATACCCATCTGCAGGTAGCGGATGAGTCCACGTAAACTGACCTGCGGACGAGGCAATTTGTGACAGGGTGGAGCCCATGCTAGCCGGTATCGCGAGGCACACAGGCTTGCACGTCATCACAAAGAGATCTGGGCCCTCATGAACTGGCTAGCTCAGCTCATTGTCGTGGGTTTGCTACGTGTGCTGGGCACTGCTGCGACCCCCCTTCTCCACTTCCTCCATTATGCACCAGTCATATTCCATGCCGCCTTCCAGCCCGTCTGCCACCAGGGGCCCCTGTGGACTTGTCCCAACCACAGCGGCCAGTCTGGTGGAGACCACATCCCTGCCACAGTCGGGAGTCGGAGGTTCAGCAGAGGTGGTCACCCCAGCAACAGGAACAGTGGCAATGGATATTGTACAGGCACCTTGCAGCAGGGCACGTGCACTACTGCCCTGGGGGTTGTCACCCTGGAGGCAGTCCTGGAGGCGCAGGCACAGGGCTTATTGGCAGCAGCAGGCTCGACATAGGAGGCGACAGGACTCGTGGCCATCAACATCAGAGGGGCAGGTATCGAGCAGGAGGGAGACGTGGACGTTGGCCCAAGGATGTCTTCAGTGTTGCAGCGAATGGGCGTGCAGATTGGTGCAGAGCGGCTGGGGGCACAGGGGGCATGACTCACCATGGCCAGCGCGGAGAACATCCAGCGTCGGGCAGAGAGGCGGGTGGAGTTCCTCGAGGAGTCTTGCAGGGAGTTTGTGAGGAGCACGAGGGAGTCCCTGCGGGCCCTCGAGGAGTGATATTGATGCAAAGTTTGTTGGTGCCCTGGCCGAAACTCTTGGGGGAAATGGTGAGTCATAGGACTAGCCCGCTGCCTTTGTAAATAGTTGTTTAGTGGTAGGTTTCCTTTCTTTTTGTTACGATTTGGAGTCAATGGACTTTGCTCCACATTTTGTAAATAGTTCATATTTTTTGGGGGGGGGTTTAGGGTGTATTTATCTTTTTTGAGATCATGGACCCTCGAACACTGTACATAGTTTGAGACATTAGCTTTTTCTTTGCATTTTATTTGCATTTTTTGACACCATGGAGTAGGTTTTTCTTTTTTTCTGGTTGCTATTGGACGACATTCCTTGAATATGGACCACTTTTTGGAGTTTACACTTTATCATACCATTTATTTTATTTTTCTATTTCATTTTCATTTTCATTGCATTCTCTTTGATTTTCATGGTTGTCTTTCAGTTGTAGTGGATTTTACTATTTAATACATTTATATTCCTTATGATCAAAGTGGTGTCTGCTCTCAATGGTTTGGTGCATGTGTCACTCTTCCTTGGCTCTGTTACGTGTCCCTGCTGTTGATCAATGTTGGTCATGTGTGTGCAAACATGCATGTGAGAATTTGGGATTCCCATGGAAAGGGGCATATACTGGGGAGTAGGACCAATGGATGGGAGTTGCGCTGTGGGGGGGCAGCGTGTGGTGGCATTTTAGTGGACATTTGCTACATGATTGCATGTTGGAACAATGTGTTGGGGGGACATGTGTGGGGGCCTGCCTGCAGGTTGCCGTCACTGGTAGTGGTGGGGGAACATGGGTTGGGGCCTGCCAGAAGGTTGCCGTCACCTGCCTGCAGGTTGCCATCACTGGTGGGGGTGGCGGGGACATGAGTCAGGACCAACCCCACAGGCAGCCCACGCCACAAGGGAGCCCCCATCACCCGTGACCATACCCCGCAGGCAGCCCACACCACATGGGACCCCCCAACACCCGTGACCATACCCGGCAGGCTGCCCACACCACACTGGACCCCCAACACCCGTCAACATACCCCGCAGGCAGCCCACATGGGACCATACCCGTAGGCAACCCACACCACATGGGACTCCCCCCAACACCCATCACCATACCCTCAGGCAACCCACACCACAAGGGACCCCCCCAACACCCGTGACCATACCCCCCAGGCAGCCCACACCACAAGGGACCCACCAACATCCGTAAACATACCCAGCAAGGAGCCCACAAGGGACCATACCCCGCAGGCAGCCCACACCACAAGGGACCCCCCAAAACCTGTGACCATACCCCGCAGGCAGCCCACACCACATGGGACCCCCCCTCCATCACCCATGACCATACCCCGCAGGCAGCCCACATGGGACCATACCCCACAGGCAGCCCCCCATTACCCGTGACCATACCCGCAGGCAGCCCACACCACATGGGACCCCCCCATCACCCGTGACCATACCCCGCAGGCAGCCCACGCCACAAGGGACCCCCCTCCAACGCCCATGACCATACCCCGCAGGCAGCCCACACCATAAGGGAACTCCCCCATCATCCGTCACCATACCCACAGGCAGCCTGTGTTCACAGCTGATGGCAGCACGCACGTCCCTTTCCACACGATTTGGCTTGCGCGAGCGGGGTACGCTTGCGCTGCTTCTGCGCTGGATTATATGAATCGGGCCCTTCGTAATGTAAGTGCTTTTGAAGTTTTTGAATGGGTCATAATGGAATATACGTTATAAATTGTAATTGTAATGTATTTTTATGACATCTATCAAAATACTAAACCTGTTGAAGCTTTATCTTGTAACATTTGTGGTCTTAATCACCCCCTAAAGGTAATAAAAGACAACGTTTGCCAAATGATAAGGATGTAATCGATATTTCTCTTCCTATTCTACCGAGGTTAGGGTCATGTCTGTCCTAAACCATCGATCTTGAGTTTCACATTACACAAACTTCTACATGATGAAGAAGGAATGGCACTTGTGATGTCAGGAGAGATTGATAATCCGACTATAGCACTTATCAATACATTTGAACCCAATACAGATTTGCCCAAATGCAACGATTGGATAGCAAGTGGCTTGATGAACTTCCTTGGCGCAACAGCAATTTGGGGAGTCAACTTGAATACAATTTTACCTATGTATTTGGATAGATCTAATATAATTAGGAACTTGGCCAAACCTGCCAAGTCACTACTACAGTTATGTGAGCTGCATGAGTTAATTGATGACTGGAGGGACAAGCACCCAGGAAAAAGAATGTAAATTCTATTCCTCTGTCTAGAATGTCGCACCTTGGCTAGATAATTATTGTATCTCTGGGCAGGAAACTCATTGGGTCAAGGGCTGCTCAATATTTGCATGTACCTTCTGTGACCAATCACTGGTGCTTGTCAATCTATAGCTAACCACGATCCCATGCATTTTAAACTAATCTTGGATCTGTATATTTGTATGCCATCATTTGGGAAACATTTCCATGTTTTATCCAGGGCATGTACATCTCTAAAGAGTCTGGAGTTCTACCCTCTATTAAATCTGACCTAGACAAATTGGAGCTAAAACTATGGGTTTAAGAAGGAAAATATCAGGCAGATGCTGATAATAAAACATTTGCAGGGCTAAAATGTACACCACAGCTGTTTCATTTGTTAAAGACTCCAATCAAGCAGTCCCACTAAGTCAGTGCCTTGTCTGGGATTGCTCAAGGGAAGCCCTTATTCATATATTTTTATGTCCAGTTCGTGTACTCTGGATGACAACCCTTATATAACACCCCTCTCTTAGAATCCCCCTGACCCCACTGAGCCAAGAAGTAAGTTTGTTTTGCAAATTTAAAAGGTTTATTTGAGAATTAAACAATATATATATATATCACACTTTTATAATAAATTCATAATTGATATCACACTTGTGAATATGAGCAGTAATCAGTGATAGGTAATCCTACAATAGCACAGTTCTGGTGACTTATGACTAGGAACAGGGAAATAAGGTATCAGAGAATGCTTTATGGTTTCAAGGAGATGCAAAGATGAATAAGAGCAACACAGGAATAAACTTGATATGATTTCAGCAAAACATAATATAATCACTTTTCCCCTTTTGGCAATTCACCCCCCCTCTATGCAATGTAAAGAGGTGGAAGTGACACACACAGTTCTTCAGCAATACAATCACAGTACAATCGCAATTTAGTTCCCCCCTAGCAAGCTTAGATCAACAGGGATGATTTTAAACACAGGCAAAGTACTTTAAAGGTGGTATGCAAAGAAGTGAAAAATATGCTAAAATGATTTTAATTCCCTCTAGAGGTTCAGGGTGGGTGACAGCTACTTTGTATTCGTTCAGGATCACTTTAGCAATGCTCTCTGAATGATTGTCAGGTGGCAAACAAATTTCAGCAAAGGAAAGCAAGGAGCTGCTATTTTGCCAAGTGAAGAAATTGAGCCAAATCACAATTCGCGGCAATTTTTCCGAGTGCGTCGAGCGCGATTACGCAAAAAGTATAATGAATAGAAAGTCGGTTCTGGGTTCGTTGGAAAGCCCAGAATCTTAGCTTTAAGATGAAAGTTCGTTCCTAGGACAAACGGGTCCGGAGATACAGACGATTTCGTGAAGGTAGATTCTCAGAAGAAAAGTCAAGCTCAGAATGACAGATGACAGTTTTCAGGTTTGAGATCACAGAAGGAACACAAGATTTCTAGGATGCAGTTCTCAATAGGTTAAAATAGTTTGAATTAGATTATTTTAAACTAAGAGATTGAGTTTTGCACAGTTCTGGCGGTACTCGCACTATATTTTGGACAGGAATGCGACTTCGCCACGGATCGGGTCAGGATTGGACTGCGGTTCCCTCGCCATGGACAGTCTCTGCCTGGTTCTGCTCACAACGATCTGGGTCAGCTCTGCTAGCGGCACTGCACAGCGGTCTGGATCTCTCGTTCTGGCAAAAGGTCTTGGCACTGCGCGGCGGTCTGGTCTCTGGTTCCGGGTACAGCTCTGCTTTGTGGGTGTTTCTAGCACAGGGTTTTAGGCCAGAATCAAACAGCTCAGCCCGGCTGTTTTACTCTGATGTGCCCCTTGGAAGTCTGGGGTAAATCAGTTTGTAAAAGATTTTGAGGCCTGCTGACAAATTCTGAAGTCTGAATTCAAAGTTCTAGTCTCTGTCTGGATTTGAAGTCTAAGTGCTGGATGTGGTGTCTTCTGGCAAAACGCTCCGCAAGAAATCAGCTTGAAGTGGGAAGTGAATGTCCCTACCTGTCCTGCACAGTCTCCTTTTATGTGTTTAGAAAGTGGGAGGGTCGGCTCATCTTCTATGCCCAACCCTTTGAACTTATCATTGGCCAGTTCCTCCTCTCTCCCTTGATTGGGGGAACTGGGTTGGGAGTCAGAGTGATGAGGTAGGTTTATGGTCAGAGGATCCTCCCCTTGTCAAATTGCACACAATCTATTTCTGATCCAAATGCATATTTATCTATGTACCCTTTTTCTAATATTATATGTCCAGTTAACATATTTTCTGTAGCACCAAACTATCCGATCCCTGTCTTTGTAAAATGTCGTGTCCACCAATGACAGAATTCTGCCCTTTTCATCCAGATAACCTCTAAACCTTTCCAGATTTTACACAAATGTGCACCAGGGTATGGTTTTCAGATGATAAAGTGTCAGATTTTTAACATGCATACATTTGGAGTAACAACCTTTTTTTCCGCTAATATCCCCAAGAACATACCACAGGGTCCCAACACCTCTTAAAATGTGCACAGAAAAATCACAAGAATGATGATGTTATTTATATAATTTTTACAAGTCCGCACTATGAATTATCCAACTTTTTAAAATTATGCTCTGGCCCCAAAGGGGTGTGGTTTTCCAAAGCACATGGTGGAATTTGTGGTTTATCCACTTCCCCCAAACTCAGCTGGCTCACAGATGCAGTGCCCCTCCCCGATTCCTTCCAAGAGGAAGCCATTTACGACCCCCCTAAATTAACATTTGCCTGGGCCAAGGATAGTGCTTTGTTTAGTTTCCTGTAGTCCCCAGGTGCTCCTCCCCTGATTCAATCAGGGAGGTGTCATCTCCTTTTGGTGGGGGCAGCAGAATGCAGCCAGGCCTGGGAAGAGTGGCTGAGCAAGTTTCACTCCTGTCGGGGGTAGTTGCCGGGCAGAATTCACTCTCTTCAAGCCAGGCTTAAGCTAAATGTCACTTTAGTTCCCAGTTTTCTACATTCAAATCAAACTGACAATTTTTATACATGCAGCTAGAACGCTGATTCTAAGTTCAAAACTATGACATTTCAACAGTTGCAAACTATGTGATACTCAACAGTAGGTCACTCATTTATTTTAAACATTTAGATTTTAGTGTCTTTCAGTCCAATTTCACCTCAGCTGCTGACATCCACAGCTCAGCCAGTTTTGTTATAAACATTGTTTTGGGCTCTTTCTTTTCCAAGATTTTGTATGCACACAAGTCTACCTTCTGCCAAATGTCTGCTGGTGTTCATTGAGATTTTTGAATATCTTGCAATGTTTAAAATAGGCATTTTTAGCTTGCATTTCAAAGAAACAAAGGTGATTGCAAAGCGCTTTTTGAGCCAACCGGCACTGCTGTTTTTCCTTTGGCACACATTTCACCCATGGCACTCCTGGCCCCTCACGCTCGCACTGGTGGGTGGCAGGTCAGGGGACCATTTTGCTGTGCGAAAAACTGCGCTGTTCTCCAGTATTCTGGCGCAAATGTGGGCTTTTCTGCCCTCTTGGATTTCCTAAGCCCACAGCACCAAGTGTTGCAGCATAATAACTTGAACGTGGGCCAAGACACCCAACACATGTAACTGCATTGTTGGTTATTTGAAACAGTCAAGACAATATCATCTGCTATCCTAACACGGTATTTGAAAGGTGATCATGGCTTCTAAAATAGGAAACTATTACTGGTGAAAATGTATTTTAATTTTAATCCCAAATCTGAGTGTGAGGATGCAATTAAAACTGAGTTGGATACCATATTAATGGAATGGAAAAGTAAAGATGAACCCCCACTTGTAATCTGTGCTTTTGACTTTAATTGTTGCTGCCCCAATTTAGATAGTAACTGGGACACAAACGAAGCGGTTTTACCAGCCCAGCAGAAATTGCAACTTTTCGAAGCAAGTCATATTAAATCCATAGGTACACACTGGGCAGAATGTATGGGATAATGGAATGTAATAAAAGCAAATGGAAACATAACGGGGGGACTGCCCCAGCCGACCAACCTGGTTCCGTGCAACTTAGCACTCAACCCTATGCTTTATATTTATATCTGAATATCTATTCCAAAATGCCATATTTGTAAAAATGGTTAAAACATTGAAAAAGTGATCATGCTAATTTAATCTTGGAAGTGAATCTTACTTTTGGTGAACTAAGAAGAAAAGGATGCAGTTACTCCAATTGATGTGTAAAAAACACTGTGAATAGATGAAGCTTTTCCCAAACCGCTACATTATGGTTAGCAACAAAGCAGAGTGTACAGTGGGAACATTGGGGATCAAAAAGAAAGATTAGAGGTGTTCTCCAGAACAATTTAAGGAAACCACCTGGGAAAACATCACTCGACTCACATTAAAGAACACTGTTAATTCTTTATCGTTTATTGTTGCACATAAACATCAGTTTGATTTCAAAATTAAGAACAATAAAAGGTTGATGAGACCGGTGATAAGGAAACTGAAAAGGGATAGAGGTGTGCAGATGGCAGAAAGCATTGCCCTGATAAAGCAGATCAAAAATCAATACAAAAGCTGGCGAAGGCAATATATAACGTTGGATTGAAGATTGAGGCTAGCCAATGTATGATCAAAACTGTTTGCTAATAAAAATACTAGGGGAATCTGGAGTATCCTCAACAAGGATGTGGAAACCCAATGTAAAGTACAATTAAACCAGATAGCGGAAAACATATGGTTGACACATTTCCAGAACCTTTATTATACTCACAACAAAACCTCCTGTTTGAAGTTTGACAGCACGCCTAAATGGTGACTTTGATAATGAAGATATACAAGTTGCCTTGTTACAACTCAATAACTCCAGAGCATATGGTCCGGATGGCATCCCTAATATAGTGTGTAAATCCAATCCTATACTTTGGTCCAAGCTTCTTTGGTCGTTCTTTACACAGATAATAAACACCATGAGGAAGCTACCATCGTGACCATCTTTGAGTAAAGCTACAATAGTAACCATTTACAAAAAGGGAGATTGCAATTTGCCACTTGGTTACAGGTCAATCTGTCTGACACCTCCAGCAAAATTCTTACATCCCTCATATTAAAGAATCTCACAAATTGGGACAAAAAGTCCAGGTGCTTATCCATGTTTCAAACTGGATTCATAAGGAAAATGGGGACTACATTAGATAACTTTATCTATGGGCTATGCCAGCAAAGCTTTTTAAGAAATATAAATGCTGCTCTACATAGAGCTTCTCTTGATATGACAGCAGTATTTGATAAGGAATAACTTATGTCGGAAATTGCAGGCATTGAAAATACCGACTGGATTATTAAACCTGCTCCTAATCTTTCATAAGATTAATAGTCTTCAAATCAAATTAAATACAGCAGGCACCGTAAGGATATTAAAGTGAATGTAAGCCTATGACTGGGGTGTGTATTAGCTGTATCTGTTTAATTTATATATGGCCAACATGAAAGAGGCACAAATGAGACCAGACTCCCCCCCACCCCCGCCGCCTGAAAATTGGTTTCATCCAAGTTGGATGGTTATTCTAGGTGCATGATATAATACTGGTGGATTTAGCACCCATAGGATTACAGAGAAGTTTAAAAATTACAAATTTTAATTTATTCCAAAGAAGTTTAAACTTTAAATTAAAGTTTCAAATTTAGTGGAATTTGTAAAAGAATAATAGCTCAGAAATGAAATCCAACATATCAAAAATAATTTCCTTTAAGAACAAGAAGAAATTGGTATGTTTTTTCAATAATATGGTAAAGGAAGTGGATACTCTGTTTTATCTAGGTTTCACAATCGCAAATCATTTTTTTAGAGATAGTTAAAGCTAGATCAAATACTGAAATTGGGGCCTCCTGGGTCCAAATTAAAATAATCTTCGCAAAGTATTGTACATTTTCACTTCTTCCACTAATCGAATTTTTCAAAACAAAGGTTACTGCAAATATATCCTATGGCCTTGAGCCAATAAATGAGACAAACTTGAAATGGTTAAATGCATTACAGGATTTCCTATGGCGATCAGTACTGAGCCCCTCCCCTCCTTCAGTACCAATGTCAATGTTCCGATTAGAATTCAGATTACGGCCCTGGATGTATACTGCCCTAAGAAATAGGTAAAATAATATGTTTCACGCTTTAAATAAAGTAGCAGGGGCGGATTATCCTTATGTAATCTATTATGAAATGTGAATCCATGTTGTTTGATTACAATATAGACACTACAGTAGTGAGAGAAATCCCTACACCCCTAAAAAGGAAACTAAAGGAACAGGATAATCTGCAAAATTGGGATCATTTAGGAAAATGAAAACTGTTTAAAGAATATTCAGAGTCCCTCCTGCGGTTGCAATCTCCAAAGGCTCATATAAAAGAATTTCCCTCGTCTACATTGAGGTGGCTTTTAAGATTGGGTTTGAGTGCTTTACATACACTGGAAGTAGTTGGCCTGCCTCACAAAATCCCACAAGGAGATCGTACTTGCAGAATCTGCAAAGCTGACTGTGATGAAACACTGCAACATGTAATTTTAGACTGCCCTGTGCTTGTGCAGAGACGTCAATTATATTTTGAGAATTATATTCACTCAGTAAGTGCAGTCTGTACTGAGACTTTGTGATCAAGATTAATGACACTGCAGCAAATCGCCTTATATTTAGCTCTAATAGCATTCTCAAGAACATCTACCAATTATTGGGTGGTTTTACATACCATCTGAACAATCAGACATGAGACCAATTTAAATACTATTAAAAGCGAATAAGTCCTTTTTAGGTTAAGAAAACAGACACGTGCAATTGAAATACTGTAGGCTTGACAAAGGAGAGGCTCAAAGATTGTTTACTTTAACAATAGCACTTTACTGAACTTGTTTTTGGATATGTGTGATTATTAAATGCACTGTTTGTAAAGTAATTATTTATTGTGAGTTAGTTGTTTAACTCATTTTTATAAGTATAAAGTTTTGTATTTTATCCATATATATTAATAAAAGAAAATTAAAAAGAAATTGTGGGGGGTGTAGAAGGTGTCTTGGCAATGGGCTGAAGGGAAGCGGCACACTAGGGCCTTTGCCTGGCTAGCTATAGTTGAGAAGCCATTTTCATTGAAACAATTTAGGACGAGACTGGTTAACTTTTGTACAGTAATGGAGGAGCTATCTCTAAAATATGTACACTTTTATTCCAGGCTATATTCATCTTCATCCAAAATAAGCAGTAGTGAGTGCGAAATGGATTCATTTCTTGGTCATGTTGGACTTTATTGACTAGAACCTTCAGATATTGTCATGATGCCTACCTCTAAAGAACCAGGCCCGGCCCAGCAACCCCAGAGGCAGGCACCATTTCCCCCAGGAAAGTCTCAGCGGGCCCAAGTCGGGGCCCTTTGGACTGAGTCCTGGCGCCTTAGGCACCAGGCTCATATTGGACCCCAGTCCTGGTGCCTTAGGCGTCAGGCTCATATTGGACCCCAGTCCTGGCGCCTTAGGCGCCAGGTTCATAATCGAGGACATGTGTTTAAGTGCTTGGGTGTACACTTACCTGATGCAGACCTTGCTGCAACATCCAGGCCCCCTTGAGGCCTGGATGGGACTATTTTGTCTCTAGAACTACTTAACCACACGGGTGTGGCCTGAGGAAGAATACATACCTGAGTGGAAGGATACATACCTGGGACTTCTTGAAAGGCTATTTAAACCACGCCCGAACAGTAACTCACGCTTCGCGTTGTTCTGCATCTAGCAGCTGGACGCTCACCGTGCCTGCTCCTGCTCCTGCTTCTTGACTTCTGCCACGCCCGCCTGCATCCTGTAACACCTGCATGTGGAGAAGGAGAGAGAATTGGACAAAAGAAGAGCCCTTACCTGTTTCAAACTCGTCCAAGAGTCGTCCCGTCGGCGATCCTGAAAAGGAAAGACTTTCATTTTAAAAGGTCAACTCACCTGTCGCTGCAGCGCCGCATTTCACTCACCTTGCTGCCAGCCTCCATTGCCAGCGGCGCTCGTCCAGATTCGCTGCATCAACCCGGCTCCTGTGGAAAAAAGACAGAAAACAAAGGTGAGAGTGAGAAGAGCATAAGGAAAGCCAGTGCTTCCATTTAGACTTACCTGTTTGGGTCATACTTCATTTCGGGTCTCTGCCGCATACAGGCACCTGCAGACCCCGGCCCCTAAGGGGAAAAGAAAGACAGCGGAATTAATGAGAGAATGGAAAGACATAATAAAAACTCTCATTAAAGACTTACCAGAACTTACCTCTCGTTTCGGGTCTATGCTCGTTCAGCATTCTGACCCCGGCCCCTATGGGGAAAAAGACATCTGCATTAGCGCTTAATATTGCACTCGGAGGAAAAACATTCTTTGAACACTAACCTGAGCATTCTTCATCGTTTTCATCGCTCTTCTCGGGATCCACGTTCTGCACCTGAAAGAAAGACAACAGAGACTTCTTATTCCGGGACATTAGCAGAACCAACACCGATGTATGAGAGTGAATCCAGTGATTAACTGGGTTTCAACGCGCCCCTGCACCAGAAGCAGGAAGGAGAGCTCGCCATCACAAAACCAAAGAAGGACCGGCCCTGCCATACTCTGAGTCCAGCGCCTCACCGGAAGTGCAACTTCATTCCAGTCCTGGTCAGCGCCTCTGTGGGGGTCAGGTGAGCGTTACAGATATAGACATCCTTAATGCACCAGTTACAGAGAGTGACACTCTAAAAGCTAGATCGTTTTTGGGTGGGAAATCTATGGGACCTGATGGTTTTTTTGAGAAATTGTGCAAGGAATTTGCAAACATGTTTGTCCTGCATCTACGGAAGGCTGGTCAAGAGGTAATATAGAAGAAGGCTTTACCACCTACAATTAATGAGGCGATAATCACGCTTTTGTTGAAACATAACAAAGAAGCCTCACTTTGCTTGGCATACTGCCCTATATCCCTCATTTAATTTAGATAACAAAATATGTGTGATGATTTTATTCATTATATTACTACCTCCTATGGCATATCCTATTCCTAGCAAATCAGTTGAGATTCATCCCAGGCCAGACAACAGAATATAATCTAAGGTGCCTTTTTCAGCCTCTTGCTTTGATACCAGACCTCTAGGTTATTGCTGCTCTACTAGACACAGCAATGGCCTTTGATTCAGTTGACTGGCCCTTCATATCTGTGGTTCTTTGCAAAATGGGTATGGAACAACAATTCATGTCCATGCTTTTTTTTCTCCCATGGTTAAAATTGAAGCCAATGGCCAACTATCTAGTAAATTCAGAACTTGAGATGGGCATTAGTCTATTTGCTGCAGCGCTGCAACCATTAGCGACTTTGATCTTTGATTAGAGAAAAATGCACAAATAGGGGTCTGCATGTGTACTTTATCTTATATTGAATGTGCTAGGTTTGATTGTCATTTTATCTTGTTGGATTTTTAACCCTTTATTTGTTATGGGGGATTCTGCCCCATGCCTTTCTTGCTAGCATTCTGCGCACCCTTCTTACCCCCTCGTCCCACCCCTATAACTCTTCCGCCCCAGACATACATATGTATATCAAATCTCAGCGATCAAAACATGACAATAAAAGCTATCACATTCTATATCAAGTAAGTTGAAACAACTGTATACCTTCTTGCAAATTGGTCATTCTTTTTTATGCTGCTGGCATGATCTTTATCAAAACCCATTGGAAGGCTGGCACCAATTATGTCTCACATACACCATTTTGGGAAATAATCTGCTCTAAAAATAAATACCTCTAAATCTATACTATTTTCTCTTGACTCTTTAAAGAATTTGATGATGGTCTGCTGGCTTTCCGGAAAAGGACCTCCAGTAAAGTACCTGGAAATAGTGGTTGCCAACTAACCCTCTCCCTTGTTTACAGAAAAGTTTGGTAAAGCTCTGAAGACTCTTAGATCCAATATTATGACATTGGAAACTCTTCTATTACCCCTGATTGGCAGAATATCTCTAAATTGCTCCTACAGTTTTTGAATGTGCCAATATGGTTACCCGGATACTTCTTTTTTGATTCTCTAAGGAGTATGCTGATAAGCTTTCTTTGAGCGAATTAACAAGGGAGAATTAGTTGATGAGACCTAGCGGTCCCGCTAGATGCCGGAGGAGTCCTTCGATTTAGTTGCACAACGCCAATATCTGTACTCTTGGTTTTCACCACAACAAGACCACCTTCATGTTTGAATTGAAAAAGCAATAGCAGCAACAGGTGCCCTTAACGTCTGCCATATTGCAAGAAATAAACATAATTGAGGGAAATGTAATGAAGTTGCGTGCACATTTATTATACTAGGTGTGTATTGCTGTACTCTCCCTTCATTCCACTGGTAAATGTGGGAGGACTTGGTATCACCTTTGAGGGGTCCTGTAAACATACTGAGGGAAAAAATGTGTATTTTTGGAGAATTCTTTCCTGACGGACAATTCTTATTCCTGACCAGATTCAAAGAAATTGAATGAATGTCGGCCTTGGATTTGTTCATGTATCGTAGGATTCTTAATATGTTGAACAGTATTTTTCCAACATTCAGAAAGAAACCACAGACAGTTCTCTATACACCAAGGTGATGAAAGAATGTCCCCCAGCTGGAAATTCAGCAACAGTGCTTTGGTAGAAAGTGTTGTGAATAGGTTTAGATTGTATACAGTGAATCTACATATGCGCTCAGGACAATTTCAATGATTTAATAATCATTTTAATATTATATATTTCAAATGAATTCTACTATATTACAGGCCTCCATAGCTCAGCAAGTAGCATCCTTGGATTTCTCACACCTGTGCCCGATGTAGATTATGTAGACTTTACCATTTAGCATGGTAGTGTTGCATTTGTATGTGCATTCTGGGAAAAGGCATTTGAAGTAGCAAATACAATTCTGGATACAGTCATAAAGTAGGTCTCCTGGGAAGCATGCTAAACATTTTAAACACTTGCAGGACTGTTTTGTTTGCTGGCACGTAGGAGTATTGCTAACTCCTGGTGGAAGGGTCCTGTGAGAACTGTAGACAGATGGTTGAGAGATGTAGCCTATTGTTACAATAAAGAAGACACCTCACAGGCTCCATGGTATTTTCTGACAGGCCTAGAGACATGTGGGTCTCCTATCGGTACTATCTGGTTTCAAAGGCAATTAATGCAGACAATAACAAACCTGATGTTATTGGAACTGTAACGGTTGATGTGCCATCTGCAAGGGATATTTCATGATGTTAAGAAACCACCAGTTCATTGTCGAGGTGGAGAACTGGTTTGAAGAGTTGTTTTTCTTTTCTTAATGTTTGACAATGGGGTCATTGATGCAATTTCATGGATTTTATGTGACAGGGATTTTTATATGGACAGTGAGACTGCTTAAAGGACTTGCTTAAAGTGTATTTGGATTAGAAATCTTTTAGAAAGCAGTTTTTGAAGAGTAATTCAATATTTCTGATATATAGTATTAGGAGTGGGCTTCTGCTATTACCTTTGGTTTTTTAAGTATAGTGTCACAGATGGCTCAAGACATCTGACCTTACCGACGGTTAAAAGGTTTTTATCAAGATTTCACAGGGCCCTAGGGCCATCCTTTGCACTCTCCTCTATAGAAAAGCACTCCTTCCCTAACCCCAGGTGAGTAGAAATCAATTATGGACCCCTACTGTCTAGGTTCTAACTTGTACTATAGGTGAAGATCTAAAGGCAAAAAGATGTATCTGTCTGCCCTATCTCACGGTCTACCTAGACCCTCCCTACACTATCCAGTGTTTAGTGTCTCAAAAGGGTTGTTGGATTGTGTTTCAGACACACTATCTGATTCTCTCGCTTTCCAGTCATGCTCACATATTCCCCTCCCTCTCCAACTCTCCATTCCCACTACTCTACTACACTCCTCCCTTCGTCTCCACCTATCTGCTCTTCCTATGTCTTGTGTCCCCCCTCCAATGTCATTCACTCCTTCTCATACTCGCCTCCATCCTTTTGTTACTACTCTCTCCCTCCACAAAACTTGCACTCTTCCTCCACACGCCTGATCTCTCCATCCTACTACTTCTCCCTGCTCTACACTACCACTGCCTACCCTACACTAATACTCCCTCCTCAACCCTACTGCTCCCTGTGCCACACTACCAATCCCTCTCCACTATACTACACCCACTTTCTACTCAGACCCTCTTTTCATTCACACAAGCACTTCACAGTCCTTCTTTGCGCTCCTTCACCTAAGCACAATCGCCACTCTTTAATGCACACTTAACATGCGGTACAACTTGCACTCACTAACCAATGCCACACCTGCTTCAAAGGCACCTCCAAACGCCACACCACTTTCCTTCCTCCTGCTGCTTTTTTGGTCTGTCACCACCTTCTCCGCTGACATTACCCAAACAACACACAAATTTCTATTTTGGGGGTCTCTTTTAATCCCCTCCTTGCTATCTGGTTGGTCTTTTTTCCCTGGCCAATGTGACCCTGTCTTCCCCATACAGCAAAGCTTTGATATGTAGTACTTAAAGCCTGCCCCCTTTCACTGTGCCAGTCTGCCACGGTAAAAACATGCAGTGCAATGTTCCCGTTCCGTTAGGGGGTCTGCTCTTGCCCCCCTGAAGGTCGGGCCAGTTTTTTTTTGAAGACGGTTGTATACTAATTGACCTTTTCACAATTGACCTCAGGAGAATTGACCTCAGGAGAATTGACCTAATTTAGAAGGTCAATTAGGACATATATGCGGGGGAAACCCCCTGCAATCCCCCCACCGAATCGAAACCCCCCTGCAACTCCCCACCTAATCCCCTTATATTATTTATAATCCAAAACCCTACCCCAATACA
Organism: Ambystoma mexicanum; assembly: GCF_040938575.1. Lineage (NCBI taxonomy): Eukaryota > Metazoa > Chordata > Amphibia > Caudata > Ambystomatidae > Ambystoma > Ambystoma mexicanum. The sequence goes on from NC_090932.1 coordinate 1,382,239,886, forward strand.
TATATCAAATAACTAAAATAATATAAAGATCAATTGGGCAGGAGGTCAATTAGGACCACTATAATTAGGTCAATTGTGCAAAAGGTCAATTGTAAAAGGTCAATTTGGGTAATACCGTTTGCTGCTCTGCTTTACGTTGGGTGGGCTGTAAATCACTCACGTAAGATTCTTGCTGGATGAACGGGTCCGATTGCTCCCTTCTCGCTCGGTTCTCTCTCTTGGAGTGTTCCAAATGATTCCCATGGGACTCGGATGATTTTTGGGTGCACTGGTGTTTTCCTAGGTTGGCTGTTTCTCTAAAATGAAAGAGAAAACCTGGCCATTATTTGTATTCCATGTAATGGAGTGAGGCAATTTGGTACTGCGCATAAACAAAGTGGCACAGGGTGAGGCGATCGGAATTGTTCCCCTCCCAACACCCACAGTCCATCCGCCTCTGGGGTAGGATTGCCTGTGGATTCCTCTATGGTATGCCTCCCACCCGAGGCTGAGAGGGATTCCCAACCCCTCTCAACAAGGTCAGGGTAGTGACCTTGTCACAATAGGCAAAAAGTAAGCACAAAAGTGATGGGTGGAAGGTTTTGAATGAATCTGAACCTCTGGCATTGCTCTGGGCAACCTTCCACACCACTATTATTTAGCCCGTCTGCGCCATTGCAAAAGGGGACCAGCCATATGCAAATCAGTCAGGTACTGCCACCAATGGTAGCAGCCCAGCCCAAACTGCTAGGCAAGGTCCCCTCAGCACGGAAACACAAGTGACCCCAGACATGTTTCGGCCTTGTTGGGCCTCCTCAGTGAGGTGCAGCTTGGTTCCCTATGGCGCAGCGAGCAAGAGACCCACGTCTGGGCATACCCTCTCTCACATAGTGAGACAAACAGTAAGCACAAAAGTAATGGGTGGAAGGGTTTGAATGAATCTGAACCACTGGCATAGGCAAAAAGTCTGAAATGTATTAAGCACCTCGGCGAGTATTTAATTTATTGAAGTGGTAAGTATGACTTTAGTCATTATTAAAATGGTGCATTGTCAATGATATGTTCATACTCTTGTGTCTTCGAGAAAATGATACTTACACCTAGTTAAGTACAAACAAAAACACCTTTATATATGTTATATTTGTACATTGGCCTAATAACTTAACATTTTGATGATTGTAAAAAGAGGCTGCAGTAATCAATCTCGACCGATGAGCGGAAGCCACTATTCTGGTATTTATCTTTAATAAATGCCATTCTCAGCACACTGACATTATAAAGCATCCAAACATCTAAATTATAAAACACTGTAGCTTCATGTAAACAGCCTCTTTTGGACAGGGAAATACATACAGCGCTCTCATCACATTTCAATATCTATGCAAGTGGTTTATTTTTGTATTCCATTATCCGAAATTGTCATGTTTTAGTTTAGGCTTGGCTGTATTTTTTTTGTTACATTTGATTAATTTTTAATGCATCTCTTACTTTACGGAAAATGTACTATTTGACAAGTATCATCCCGTTTGTAAGAATCATGTTTTTCTCTACCGTTTTCTATGCTGATTTCGTTATGGTATACTACATATTCCCATGAAATTCTGAAAACTTCTTTCTTTCTTCCTGTTAAAACACTTGTTTATCTGAAAAGATTTTCTAGGATAGTTTTATTTTTGTTTCCGAGTGTTTTCTTTTTCTTTCCACTTTTAGATCGTTTGGGGTGCCTATGTGACCTCCTCTTCATCGCTTCCTTCCTTCCCTTCCACGTTATCCTGGTCAAGAGATGAAAGCTCACGAAGGGTTAAGTACCTTCTGAATGACCTATTTTACAAAAAAGATGTGCTCTACATGGGAGTCTCATGCCTCTGTCCTTCCTCCTCTGTCTGCAAACTGCCCGCCACTCCTGCATGAAGTAGCTTTATCAAACACAGACACTGGCTCACTCTAATATAACACTGAATTGGCTCAAATATTTATACAAACAGCAAACAATAGGCTTTTTGAATCGTTGCAATGACTTACTTTTTCATAGAAATAATATGCTTACAATACTTGCTGCTATTGCTCACAAAGCTTTTTCTTGTTTTTCTTACTTCTGGGTGATGTTAACATTGAAAATGTCTGCCAGTGTAATTCTTCAAATGCAGGTCTCAATTGTGAACCATAATTCAGAATCTCAGGTTTCCAGTGCCCATGCATGAGAAGGCCATATAGCCCTATTTTTGCTTTGAATTCTGGGACTTGTAATTTTCCTAAATTTAAAATGGGAAAAGAAAACTACAAGTCCCTTAATCCAAAGTGAAAAAAACAGTACTGGATGGCCTTCTCACACATAGCCAATGAAAATTAAGACATCTACATAATTTAGTTGACAATAATTTGGAAACAAGGTGTGGGGCTTGATGCGCAAGCCTGGTGTGCGTACATTTCCCATCAATGAGGAAATACATGTATTTTTGTGAAATGACTCTGCCTATGTTCATGTATGAAGAATTTTAAGAAACAAGTTTATCTCAATGCATGAATACTCGCTAAATCCACTCTATTTATATGGGCAGACTAATAACATAATGTATGTTATCCATCAGAAACTAAAATGACATTTTCACTAACAACATGCTTTTAAAACTACATTTCCCAAATAACCGGTCTAACAAAGCATGTTTGTACGGGACTGTATATGTTGGTTGATTATGTTAAGAATTTTGAAATATTGTGTAGCCAATAAAACCTAGAAAATGCAATGTTCAGTCTAAAAATGTGTATGGGTTTTTTCTCAAAAGATTATTAATGTTATAGTTACTTTTGTCTACACAATTATGGTTCAAACATAACATGCAATCCCACATATGGCTTTCCTAAAACGTTTACCTTCCTGAAACTATTTGCAGCAAACAATAATTCTGCCCTGACAGGTTAAGAATGCCACAGGTGTGAAAGTCTGGGGATGGGAAAGTTAGAAGTGGAGATAATAGTGAAAAACTATTTCAATCATTGTTATCGAAGGACATATTTGGTCCTGTTGATCCAAACAACCTTTACACTAAATATTGCAGATTCGAATACTTTACTGTGAAAGTGGCGTCTTTGTGAAATGGAGAACATTAGTTTGACTGTTCTTGTGAAAGTTACAAATTAGTTGTCTAGGGCACTTGGCGTATTACTACTTTTTTTGTCCGAACCAGGGAAAATCCACATATCCTTGGTTCCTTAGTTGCTTAATTTGGGGTCTAAAATGCATGAATGCACAGTGGCACCTAAAGAAACTGAAAGGGGTGAAGTGAGAGTCTGGGAGGGGTGGCACAGGAATGTTAATTTGATCAGTATTAAATAGGTTATAATTAATTATTTTTTGTAAACTTAGAATAAAAATGTTATTCATTAGAGTTTGTACCTCTTAAAGATTTCCAAACCTAGGTTTCTATATTGAAATTAGTCAAATTACTCCTGTATAGACAATTATTAGTGACTTGTATCAAGGCTGAATATTATATGAAACATGGAAGTTGTTTCAGTGTTATAGCATCTCCATTAAAGGGACAGCTGTCCCTAAATAGAATATTTGTGTAATTAAATGCACAAATAAATCTGTATCAAGACGTGAAAGCCAAGCAGAAATATTTTAGTCTTAAAACAGGCCATATTGTACACCTTCACCAAGGGGAGTGGGAAGAAGAGCTTTTCAAACTTTTGTAACTGCACTCCTGAAAAGCCAAGCCACCCTGCATCAGGAGGAGCCTCCTTATTAAGAGGATGAACATGCGCCCAGAGCACATACGCTTATGCGCCCTTTAACACAGCACTTGAAGCTCTTGATGAATTGGCTAATTTTCTCTGCTGCGCTCACTTGTATTTTAGACAGAAACTAGAGAAACCTCCAGTCTGCCTTGAAATGAGACACAGATGTGTGTCATCAGAATACTGGGGAAGGTGAAGACCTTGCCTTTGAGTGATGTCCAGCAGTGGCCTACACATTCAACAATAGAGGAGAGAGGACCAATCCATATAGGTCTCCATAATAGAAAGGGCCAACAGATGAGTCAAATGGAACCATGCTCATGTGCTGGGCCTGTCCTTTGGGAAAGGGTATCCGTTTAAGAATGATACCACAAATCACTGCCATTTTCTGGTGTCAGGCCACAATCTACTGACAAAGATCATAACGGGAACTGAAATGCAATCCCCTGCCATGGCCATCAGCAAATCATTCACCATTCAGCTCAAAGCAAACTCTGTTACATGACCAGTTTGAAAACCAACATCGTCTAAACAATTTTCCAAATGGATGAATACTACACTGCCAAGAATCTTGATAGAAAGGGACACATTTATGAGTGGGTGATGGGGTGGCAAGTATGTCAGCACATGTCATTTTAGGAGGGATTTCACCAGGCATTTCCCATAGCACCCAGATCACTCCCATAAAAAAGTATCTGTTGAGGAATGGTAATGACTATGGTGCCAGTATTCCAAACTTGGACATAATCTAAAAAAGTAATCCAGTTCATGATCGTTTTAAAGTTGCCATTGGGTTGAGCCTAAGACTTGATACTGAATCTTAGGGGTATCCCCACAGATGTGTGCAATGCTATATTCAAGGAACCAATGGAAATCCTTGTTTCATTGAAATCTAAGAAAAAGTAATCATCAGTCTATGAAATAATCTTGAATACAAGCTTTCATTTTAGCAAGTGGTGTAAACATCAGTGTAATAGTGCCAATGTCAGAGGCTGACGTGCAATAACATTTGTTTAACACTGCAGAATATCCCTATAATATGACATTTCATTCAGATCAGCCTCCATGAATTCTCACCAATTATAAAGGCTCTCCCATTTTGGTAGACTAGTTGTATCTCACATATCATACGCCATTATAATGTTCTCTCACTGCGCACTGTCTCTCTCAAATATCTATATTTATATCCCACTCTCTCCCTCTTTATTTCTCTCTCAATTTAACTCTCTCCTTCTCACTATTTCTGTCTCTTACTGTTTGTGAATTACCATTTCCACATTGAGGAATATTACCATAGGTAACTAATTAGTTCTTTTAACAGATACATTCCTTCCACGCGCGTTGAGCAAAGTCCGAGCAGTATTTGCAGGAGTTTTATCTTCCCTGGGGATTAGGTACTCGGCTACTAAGACTTAACTGGTAGTCTTAAATCCGCCTGGTGAGTGCGTAAGGGTGCGCGTCGAGCAAAGTGTAAGCGGTATTTGCAGTCCTTACAGGACTGCAGGCCCAATCTCCATCCTTACACAACATCTTGAATGGTGAGTCAGAGGAATTACTAATAATATTCTGCCATTACTTTCTAAATTAGCTGCCACTGTTGCCGCTTTCGACAGTGTGACTGCAAGTTTGACTGTTACGATTTAGAGAGTAAGTCAAAGGTAGCCAGGTCCATAAGAGCAGACGCCTGTGAAGCATCAACCTTGTTTTCATCAACTGGTTTACCATTGATTCGTGCCTCTTCAATGGAGGTCGCATTTAACATTCCTGGTATACTTGAAGTGAATAGAATCTCGTCCCTTGCGGCGCAGAATATGACTAAGCAATCTTTCAGTTACAGATCAGTGCTAAACCTATCAGTGAACAATGTCAACAGAGTGATAGCTAACCCTGTTACGGTGCTGGAAGCCAACATACTATCCCCCGTTGCCGGGGCTCAGTTTATTTCACATCATATGCTTCCATCTACTATTCTCTATTGCTCGCCTTCTTTGTTTGCGTTAGAGCCATCAAAAATATGTGAACCATCATCCTTCTCTTATTATCCATCTTCACCTACGCCTTCTAATCACCTGCCAACATTAGGGAACTTTGCTAATCCCCCTGGCTCTGCACTTCATGCGTTAAATTTTACATTGAACTCAATGGTGAAAATGTATGAAATGGATCACAGAGAATTTAAAGAACAGAACTGTCTTTCTTCCACAGTGGTTTCTAAGCTGACATTCCTGGAAGGTTTTATTTTTGGCCAGAAAAGATGATCTGACAATGTGTTTGATGTTTCCTTTGGGGACGGTGCATTTGGTGATATATCCAGAGCAGTATCACTTATTTCTGATGTATTAGTTGATATGGATAATGGCACATGGGACGCATAGAAGGATCTGCTTTGGTCCCTGCAAGAGCTAACAATCAGGCAGTAGAGGCGTAAATCTCGGCCCATTGTGGTACGATTTTATAATTATCATATATCATAAAGATCCTAGAGGACAGGGGAGAGGTGAATCCATCGATCATCGGCTTGTCAACTTTGCATGACAATTTGCTGACCAGTTCTTCTATAAATATAGTTCCATCTGTGCTTTCTGTAAATTCCCCCCAGGACCATGCAGAAGTTCCTGGGAGAAAAAAGGTTAAAAAAATCTAAACATCACAAATCCTCCTACACAAAATAATAAGGGTTTACGTACATTTTTATGCAAATTAAAGGCTTGTCCTTTGGCCAACAATGCAGATGATGTACAGCTAAACTAAGAGAAAACAAAATTGCCCTGCAACTGGTTGGAATGCTATAGCCCATTTTTTAAAAACCTGTCCAAGGGGATGATCGGCTGCTCGATCCGAGCATTTTAACCATTCTTCCTGATGGGGATTGTAAAATGATCGAAAATGCGATTGATGATCCCTCGATAGGCACAAAAGAGGGTAAAAACAATATATTATCACGCACAGTTGGGTTGAACCCCTTGAACGACAGCACTGGCACTCTTTTACCAATGGCTCCAATTTTTCTCACCCGTGAGCAAATAAAATGAAGAGTGCTAGGCCTTTCCTCCGACGCTCCAACTACGAGGCGTGAGACATTTCTTCCACCTCAGTCTGGTCGTGTCAAGGATATTTTGGATCTTCACTTACCAAGTGAATCTGGGTCTGGTGTAAATCATTTTTATAATTGGCCAGCCCCTCTTTTTCTGTAATTTTTAACTTTGGAGGCCAAAAAGGCAGCAACTGATGGTGTACCTGCCTAAGTGGAACTTCAGAATAGGAGTACCGTCTGACTAGTGATCTGGTTACAAAAATGTAACACGCTAAGATTTGGCTAGTGAATATAAAGCTTTGTTGTGTGAGCCATTAAAAAAGCCAATGCCAGAATCGCCTCTTTCTCATATTTCATATTTGGAGAGACTATTTATGGACCATGATTATGTGCCACTTAATCGCCAGCATGTCTTAGCATTGCTATTTGAAATTTCAAATCTAAGATTGGTTTGCACTAAAGATCTAGCTCTAGTGGAATTTGTGATTGATTCTTGTCTAGACTTGGGGTCTCATCACGAGTTGGGCGGTAACGCCAGCGCTATTAGCGCCAGTGCTAATAGCCCTACCGCCAAACACCCCGGCGCTATTAGCGCCGGATCACGGGTTTTGGCGGAACGGTTAGTGGCCATTCCCCATTGGGCCCATTCGGGAATTCCTCATTCACCAATGGTGAAAATTCGAGCTATTACCGCCGGAGGATTTCCCGCCGGCGGTAAATGCGCTGAAAATCGTCAAATTTGCAGAGGATTTCCCCCCAGCTCAGAGCTGAGGGGATATCCACCAAGGTCATGATCAGACGGACACTTAAATGCGGTGGTAATAGCGCTACCACCGTATTTACGGGTTACCACCAGACTCATGATGAGGCCCTTGGTGCGAGTGCACTTCCATTCTAGAATGATTAGGAATGCTATTATGGCTGAGGCCGCTGCCCTGCTCTCACTAGGATATGATGTGTTTGATGTATTGAGGCCTTTGTATATGAAGGGGCAATCTATTGAAATGAAAGATAGGCTTGATGAAGAGGAGCTGTTGGGCCCATGGAACCATTAAGAATTAACATAGAGGTAGCAAGCAATGCCGCTCGAGTAGTCTCACATTTATCGGCTGCTATCCCCTTAAATAAAAATAATTATGATTGGGCCTGATTGTTGGCTCTCTGCATAGAGGAAGTAATAGGTTGAGGGGGATAATTGATATTCCACCATCTCCATTGTTTCATAGAACACTAGCGGTTACTCTCACCTGCATCGTCCAGACCCAACTTTATGTAATTACAGTATGAGTTGTCCCCAAGAGACCTGGATTGAGGATCAGCCCATTGTTGACGGCTACACTATTTCTTTCAAAAAAGCTTTGAAAGGCATGCGGGCCGACCATATGGGGGCTTACTTTGTTCCTGTAAAAACGACTTGGGTTTCTCTATGGAGCGATTAGAAACTAACAGAAAGGATATCTTGATGGTTAGGATTGAATACCTGGGCAAGGGTTGTTTGATATATCACTCTTGTGTTCTGCTGAATCTTTATTTTAACCCTTGGAATGTAGCATTATAGCCGTTTTTGGCAACTGTTTCTGATTTACTATTTTTTTCCTACATCCCGTCCCCTTTCCTCCATACTGTATGGGTGTCCCTCGCTAGGGACAGGAAACAGAACATTTTTCACCAGAAAATAATTGTCTTCCATGAATCCGGCCACCGGCGCCACTCCCCAGTCCTCTTTTCTGCGTCAACGAGAACGGACTGCTTTCACCAGCGCTCCTGGGTTAGGCCTCTGGCCTTGTAATTCCACACGCTCCTCTCTGGGATATTTTCTTTTCCCCTTCTTTCTCATAGCAATTATCTGAGATAATACTCAGACCTCTGGTGCCACGCTCCTCCCCGGCGCATGTTGACGATGGTGGGTTTCAGCAGGTGTCTGGCCTACAAGGGTTCATTCCCCAAGTCGTATCCCCACGCACTCTGCCTCCGATTCTGTGACCCCGACCACGGCTTGGACGGCTGTTCTGTGTGCAATGCATTGATCTCCGCGCTCACTGAAGAATCCTTTAGCCAGGTGGTGGGAGCTGTTCAGATCACCACCACCAGAAGACATCAAGGCGTACGTGAAGAGGAAGACTAGGTCTAAGGTAGGTGCCCTCTTCTCCTCTGCACCCGCAAGGGACGACTCCTTCCCTGGGAAGTAACCAAGCGGGAGGGGCCTCCCAGGTCCTAATACCAGCAAGGGGGCGAGGCTCTGAGAGCTACCGAGCAACAGGCTGTGGGGTCCCAGGATCCTTCTGGTCCCACCGCTGAGGGGCTGCAAGGCTCTAGTGCCAGGGTTCCCCCCGAGGGACTCTGCTCTAACACTGGGCTCACTCCCGAGGGGGCGCCTATACGCAGCAGTAGCACTACCGGCGTAATGGCTGAGGGCACCGCGCCTCCCTTGTCTCTACTTGAGGTGCAGGGAAGGTCAGAGCCTTTGCGTCTAAGCGTGCAGGCGGAGACTGGGCCTAGCTCATCAAGCACCACGCACCACGCAGCAGGCATGGGGCATGATAAAATGGCCACCAGGGCAGACAAGATGGGGGCACACCCGGAGTCTCCTCAAGTGAGCGCACATCGAGATGGGACTGGACATCGCCAGTTACCGGGTCCAAGTCTTATGCCACCACATCAGCACAGGGGCGGTACACAGACCCCAGTTTAGTGCGACAGGGACCGCCAAGAGCACAGCAGCCACAGGGCCCGACTCCTATGCAGCCAAGCCCTTCACCAGCATGCAAGCATAGGTTATTTGAAAAGTTCCTTACTCTCATAAAATCACCTCAGATGAGGACCATTCTCAGGGGGGTCATCAAGGACATGCTCCCTCCTGTACCACCTCAAGCTCTGACTGTGATCCAGACCCCAGTTCCAGTTCAGGCCCTGGTTTCCGTGGTCACACCAGTCAAGGTGGCTCCGGCCCCGGTGCAGCCCCCTCAACAGCCCCTAGCACTGCCCGTCAGCATACTACAGCTGCCTGCACCCAGCACACCACCGGCAGATACTGACCTGCAGAACACAGCGACTGACATGGACAAAGAGGATGATCAGGATATTCCATCCTCAGCTAAGGCTTTCCACAAGAGGCTGTCAGGTGTGACCGAGTACCTCGGGATCCCGCAGCCACAAATTGAACAACCTGAGGCGGGGGTCTTGGCCGAGGTGTTGACCATCTGCCCATCCACAAGAACTAGCATCCCTCTACAAAAGTATGCAGAATCCTTGGCCAAAAGGGGATGGGTAAAGCTGCATTCCACGCAGCCTACAAATAAGCACCTGGATGCCAAGTATAGGCAGGTAGAAGGGGACTCGCTGAATAAGTGCACCCCCAACCTCATTCCTCTGTTATAGCGGCCTTCATTTATACTAAACCGCAGGCTTCATCTGCCCCCACGTCAGCCCTCCTAGGGCACAAGGAAAAGCTGTTGGAGTCATATGGCAAAAAGATATACTCTAATGCCATGCTCCACCTGCGCCAGGCCAACACGGACGCCATGTTGGCAGCAGTGAACCAAAAACTTTGGCGGGAGATTATGGACTTCCTCCCGGAGCTCCCCTCGCAAAGTCATGCGTGATTCAGGGCAGGGTTGGCAGAGGCGTACATAGTGGCCCAGGATATCATGGAGTTCACAGTGGCACACATTGACACAGCGGGCAGAGCTATCTGTGTCTCCGCCGATATGAGGAGGACAGCTTGGCTTAAGGTGACCAAGTTTAACCCTGGTGTGCAGGAGCACATTCTCGACCTGCCATTTGAGTGGGGGGGCTTGTTTCACTCGACCACGGACGAGGAACTTGACAAAAATAAAAATAGCTCACAGACAGCTAAGTTTGTGTCAATCTTGACAAAATCTGCACCAATGCCTATAGCCAGAGTCACCAATGCTCTGACAGAGGTCGTCCCTTTGTTGACTTCAGGGGCTGTCAGGAGCACCAACCTAGACAACCCTACAGGTCTCCTAGCCAGCACAGGCGCAAGCAGCACAAATCTTCTGACAACAGGTTTTTCAAGCCCCCCCTCCATGCCTGGCGATCAACGTTTGCGGACCCATGGATCCTCTCTAGTTTCCACGGGCTTCTGTCTGCCAATACCTCCATTTCCTCTTTCCTCCCCTCCACTCCCACAGATTGGGACGGCAACTCTTCTGGCGGAAATCCGCTTGCTAATTGTGAGTCAGGGGGTGTAGCAGGTTCCAGCTTCACAGCGAGGCATGCACTTCTATTCCCGGATATTCGCCATACAGAAAAAGAACCAGGCTGGCCTGAGAGTTGTTCTAGACCTTTCTTCCTTGAACCTTTCATTACCCCTTCAAAAGTTCAAGATGGTTACGCCAGCACTCATTGTAGAGACACTGTGTGGGGGAGACTGTATGTGCTCACTGGATCTGAAGGATGCTTACCTGCACGTCCTGATTTGGGAGCCCCATCGTTTCCTCCTAAGGTTCAGGATCATGGGCTTTCACTTTCAATACAAGGTCCTCCCGTTTGGCTTCAATTCAGCATTGAGTGTCTTTACAAGGTTAATGAACTCGGTAGCAGCCCTGCTCAGTGCGCAGGGCCACCACCTTTATCCATACCTCTGCGACTGGTTCGTCGGAGCGGAGTCACCTGAGGCAGTATATCGCTTCAGCACTTATGCACATGCTATACGATCTGGGGTTCTCTATCAACCTCAAGAAGTTGCAGTTACTCTCCACTCAGTTCTTAACATTCCTGGGGCTAGTTTGGGATACCAGGGTGGAGATGATCTTCCCCTCAGCAGACAAGATCACGGCAATCGGGAAGGCCACACAGCATTTTCTCAGCAGACTTGTGACCTCAGCATGGTGGTACCAGCACTTGCTCGGAGGAATGGCGGTTTGTCTCCTGGCTATACCAGACACAAGACTCAAAATGAGGAGGCTGCAGCTACATTTCTCAGCCTCTTGGAATCAGGCGACAGGCTCCCAGGAAGCTCTAGTCAACATACCACAGCAACATACCACAGCACCTCCAACAGGATCTGGTGTGGTAGAGCTACCGGATGGCAATGAAACAACCCAAAACGAAAGGGAACCAGCCCACCATTGACGAATACGCCAGGAACTCCCAACCTACACAGGGCCCCAGCAACAAGGAGAGGAGCCCACAGACAGACACAGGACCGACGAAAAGCGAAAAACAGATCCTAGAGGCAATGCAGACCTAAAGGTCACGTGGGAAACTAAACTGGAAGCAGCCATGGCAAACCTGAAGACGTCTCTTGAATTCAAGATCGATGCAGTACAAGTGGACGTCAACCTACTGCAACAAGACGTCAAAGTGATAGCGGAACGCACAAGCGAGGTGGAAAAAGAAGTTCAGACAAACTACCACTTGCAAGGCGAACGCCTCTGTGATTCATACACTGCGCCAACAAGTGAGCAACTTGGAAAGCAGGGCTAAGGAGGCTGAAGGCTGGGCCCGGAGGAACAATGTACGTATAGTAGGGCTCCCGGAAGGAGAGGAAGGCTCAAACCCTACAGACTACATAGAAACCATGGAGCTGCAAGAGATCAAAGGAGGGGCACTATCCCAAGGATTTGCGGTGGAAAGAGCCCACCGCGCTCTGACACAGAGACTGGCCCCAGGAGCACCACCGAGGCCGATCATTGCCAAAATACTAAATTATCAAGAATCCTAGAATACTTTCGCAAAGGGGCACCATAAGGAGAGCATCTGCAGCAATAACAGTATACCCGGGCTACACACTCCAGGTGCAAAGACGCTGACTAAACTTTGGAGCAGTAAAAAGGAGATTGCGGGAAGCGGGCTTCAAATACATGCTGATGTATCCTGCGAAACTTAGTCTTTCATAAAAAAAAGGCATTGTTGTTCGAGACCCTGGAAGAAGCTATGGACTGGCTGGATGCATAGAATAGTCCGCAGGAGGTGAAGGAGCCAAGCGAGAGCAGAGACAAGAAGTGAAGCATCGGCCCGGAACGCTGAGGTGCTGTATATATAATGACAATGCAACTTGAATATAGCTCCGCATAAGCTTGGGAGAAGTTAGGATGTACAGACACAGGGGCAAGGCAATTTATTTGGAAACACCAGAAGAAGCTGCGAGTTGGCTAGGCGCTCAGGGCTGCCCAGCAGACGCAGAAGGCTTAGAGCGCAGGGAACGGGATAGGTGAACCTGCTCTGCAATAAGGTCTACTTAGTCTTTTGATTAAAATAGTGGTAAATACCTGAACTGATATTCGGGCTAGTATGCAAGGGGTAGATATTGGCTGTCTGCCCAATCAACATACAGACTTCTGGTCTAGAATATACACAAGGGCAACGTCAGGCAGTGGGCGGACGTGTGCAACCAAATGAAGCTTATTATAGGAGATACCAGGGTATCGCGACCTTACCCCCAGTAGGTAGATCAGTCGAATCACCAGTAGGGTGATATCCCCCCGTTGGGTCCCGGGTACGGGCAGTGCCAAGAAAGGGCTAGATGGGGGGGTCGCCTGAGACCCAGGGATGGAGCTGGGCATCAGTTAGGTGGGGAGTGGGAGGGGGGAGGGTATTGGGAGGGGGAGGGGAGGGAGTTGGGGTGTTACAGTTGGGGCAGGTGGGTAGGGTGGGGGGCAGGAGGGAGGGGGGAGGACTGCAGTGGGGGTTGGGTAAGATATGGAGTGGTGGAGGGAAGAGGGGGAGGGACGGATCAATTAAGATGACACAGGAGCTCAACGTGGAAGGTCCACAAACACAACTAAATCTGTACAGGAAAAGGTGGGGAGAAGGGCAGGAGGAGTAGGATATAGCTGAAATGGGGGACCTCAGAATTGTGACCTGGAATGTACGCGGGTTAAATACCTATATTAAGCGCAATAAGGTTATGATGTATTTACACAGGCAAAAGATAGATATAGCAATGTTACAAGAAACCCACTTAACTAAAGAGAAACTAGAGTTGATGACGAGGAAGTGGAAAGGGACCATAATGGGAGCCACATATTCAGTATACCCTAGAGGGGTCCTTATATGGATCGCGCCCCACGTTGCATTCAAGCTGTTGCAACAAGAGGTAAGAGAAGATGGGAGAATGGTGCTAGTAAAAGGGAAAGTGGGCAATAAAGTGGTCAACCTGATTAACATCTATGCCACGAACAATGATACTGCACCTTATTTCAAAAATCTGTATGCCAGTGTTAGCCCATACGTGGAAGGAGCGGTCATAATAGGAGGGGGCCTTAACTGTACACTAGAGCCCAAGTTGGACAGATCAGACGACAAAATAACCAACCCTAGGCTGCAAGGTCCCTGACCACACTCATACGAGAATTCCAGCTCACTGAAATATGGAGGAAGCTCCACCCCAAATGTAGGGGATATTCACACTATGCAGCCCCACATGATTTATACACCAGGTTAGACTACATACTTGTGTCTAGTCCCATGGTGGAAGAGATCATAGGGGCGGAGTACAAGGCAGCAGTACTTTCAGATCATACCCCTCTCTTGGTGACATGGCAGATCTCGCCGCCCAGGCCTAGAATTCTGACATGGAAACTTTGTGCAGAGGCACTGAGGGATACCATGTTCAGGGAAGACCTCAGAAAAGCAACACAGGAATACTTTGAACTAAATGCTGAAAGTGTTGAGTCAGCTGGCACACTCTGGGAAGCATTCAAGGTAGTAATAAGAGGGGAAATGATATCAAAATCAATTGGGCTGCTGAAAAGGAGATCGAGGCTAAAATGCAAGAGGGTCCAGACTCCCCCGAAAAGACTTAAGCGGTGAGACACCTGACCGAAAAATGTAAATCCCACTGGGAGAGATTATGTAACCTCAACTGTAGGAAATATATAGAGAGACAGCATGCTGAAGGGGATAAACCAGGCAGATTAAAAGTGAGACCCCGAGACAGGTGATTCGGGAGATGCGCCGCGAGGATGGCGCACTCGAGGACACACAAAAAGGAGTAGATTAGTGCTTTCAGAGATACTACTGCAAATTGTATACTGATAAAACAGAAGTAGAAGAAATTGACATAAACAAAGTGCTGGAGGACATTATCCTACCCATGCTAGGGGAAGCCGATAGAGAACGGCTTGAGGCACCACTGGAATTGGAGGAACTGGATTCCTTAACCTACCCATCAATAAGGCGCCGGGAGCTGATGGCCTCCCGAGTGAATTTTATAAGACCTACATGGCGGACCTGCTCCCACCACTGCTGGCCATGCTAAATGAGTCGTACGAACAGGGTAGGCTGCCAGAGACTCTGAGGGAAGCGGTCATCGCTCCGCTCCTTAAGCCGGGCAAAATAGACACCGATTGCGGATCCTACAGGCCGCTGTCCATGTTAAATCAGGACAGTAAGATCCGTACCGCGGTGATGGCAAACAGATTGAAACTACTGATAAATGCCCTGCTACATCACGACCGGACAGGATATGTCCCCCAGCGGAGTAACTCTGATAACCTTAGGAGATTGCACAATGTTATAGACCAGACCGCTGGAAGCTCCCAAGAATTGGCGATAGTCTCACTGGACGCAGTCAAGGCTTTTGACTCTGTTAAGTGGCCCTGGTTACTAGCGGTCCTACAGAAGGTTGGGATAGGACCGGTATATCTGCAATGGGTGTAATTATTGTACAGTGCGCTGATTGCCAGAGTCCGGACAGTGTCGGTGATATCAGAAAGGTGGACGCTAAGCAGGGGAACCAGACAGGGCTGCCCTTGGTCTCCGATGCTGTTTATTCTAGCACTAGAGCCCCTGGCGGCATACCTCAGATATCAATATGGGGAGGTGGGCATCACAACGAAAGGCGGACAGCACTTGATATCATTGTATGCGGATGACTTGCTATTGTACCTAAGTTACCCTGAAGAAAACGTACAATATATACTGGAGGTACTAGATCGATATGCACTAATATTGGGTGTAACGGTAAACTCATAGAAGTCTATGATATTCCCACTAGGGAGATATATAGGAATACCTCAAGACAGGTTACCGGTGTTACAGATTGAATGGGCAGTAAACACCTTCAGATACCTGCGGATAAATGTGTATCACAGGGCGGGGGATGAACACAGGAATAATACAGAGCAAGCAGTAGAAGGGATTCAACGCAGTATTACATTCTGGACTAGGCTGCCCCTATGCATGATGGGGAGAATGGCATTGCTTAAAAATATAGTATTGCCCAGGCTGCTACACAACTTTGCAAATGTCCCTTACTTGATACCTAAACGCTTTTTTAATAAACTCCACAACATCTGTAGAGGGTTCATCTGGCATAATACTAGAAATCGGGTAGCCCTATGGAAATTACAAAACCCACTTGATCGGGCGGGTATTAAGCTACCCAATTTTGAGGTGTATTAGCTCGCGGGCCAATTGCAATATGTAGCTAGATGGCTCTCCGAAGACACCACTACGGAGTCCAGACTATTGACAGAATGTTTTCCCCTGTATTTCTTAAATGAATGGATGTGGGTAACTGAGCCCCCGAAAAGTAGGAGGGCGGCGCTACTGACCCTGGGTAGGAAGATCTGGCATAGTACTTGTGTATTGCTGGGAAGCCGGACACCGTGCTCCCTGCAGGTCCCTTTGGTGACATTAAAGGGGATAGATGATCAATTGGGACGGGCTATAAGGGAACACTGGGAGCCGGTAAGGGTGACAACAGTAGGAGATGTGTGGCGAGGAGACGGCAGAATAGAGTTTGATAGCTTAAGCGAAGACACAGGTCTACATAGCAGGCAGTATATAACGTATGTGAGATTGATGGCAATGGTAAAAAAAGACATGGTCAGAAGTAGAACTGACCCAGCAGCCAGACAAGGCTATAGAATTGTTCCAAACAGTGTCAGACGGGGGCCATGAGGTCTCCAGAATTTACAAAATACTGATGTCTAAAGTGGGAAAGGAGGTGGCTCAGAGGAGGCAAGGCTAGGAAGAGGAAAGCGGGGAAACAATGAGCGATGGGTTATGGGAAAGGGCACAGGGGTACCACAAAAAAGTGTTGAGGAATGCCCGATTACAACAGATTCGATTGTATATTACTCATGGAGCATATATGACCCCAAAGAGATTTGCTAAGTTCACAAATGCGGCTACACAGCGATGCCTGAAATGTGGGGTAGAAAATGCCGGGATGGTACACATGTTCGAGGGGATTGGGTCCTCCGACGTATTCCATATCTATGGGCCTCATTATAACTCAGGCGGTCCAGAAATAACGGTGGCGGTAAACTCGCCGCCACCGTTGTTTCCGGACCGCCTGATCCCGACTCCTGCAGGCGGGAGGTGATGTTCCCGCCAGGTCTGACCTGGCGGGTTTAACACCGCCCGCCTGCAGGCGGCCGAGGAAACACCGGCAGCATTACGAGATGCTGCCGGTGTTTCCATGATCCCCATTCCCATCGAGTCCCATAGGACTCGATGGGAATGGGGATTAACACCATTCCGCCTCCGTGATTCCCGGAAAACCGGGGTTGTAATGCCCCGGTAATTCCGGGAATCACGGAGGCGGAAATGGTAATACGAGTCCGGCGGTAACCAGGCGGTTTTACCGCCGGACTCGTAATGAGGCCCTATGACAGTAATCACCACAGCTGTGCTGCTTCGGAAAATCTTTTGGCGCCTGCGTCCTGCGTCGATGACGTCGATACACCGTCCTCTAGGGCCTCCGTCGAGCCGACGTCACCGGATGTTATAAGTAGGACGCACGACGGCCGTAGCCTCAGTTCTGTTTTTTCCGCGAACGTGTTCGCTTCGGAGATCTCGGCACGCCTCGATTCTACTGAATCCTGTTCTTTCGGTTCTTCGAACCTGTTTCTTCATTGCTATCGAATATGTCGTCTTCGGCTTCTTCCACCCAGCAGTCCGGGTTTAAGAAGTGTCTGGTGTGCGGGTCCAAGATGTCCCTGACGGATACGCACGACGCTTGCCTCTGGTGCCTCAGGGAGGACCATGATACGGACGACTGTGTCGACTGCCAATCGTTCACTTCGAAGGCCTTGCGGGAGCGTAAGAAGAAGCTGTCGGTCGTTCAGGTGGCCAAGTGCTGGAAGTCGCATTCCACTGGTCTTTCGACAGACGATTCGAGGGGCAACTCTCTGCATCGTCGTCTTGAGTCCGGGGGTTCTCGGTCTGGGAGTCAGTCCCGCCATTCCTCTGCCTCTTCGAGGCACTCCAGGAAGCGCCATCACAGGTCGCCTTCCCCATCCTCTTCCGAGGACTCCGCCCGCAGGCAGGTTGCTTGTCCCAACAAGCATTCCACTCCGGAGGAATGGGATTCGTTCCGAAAGGAGATGTTGGCGATTTTTCAATCGCAAGGCTCCGGACCGGCCGCCGTCTGAGGACGCCGGTAGAGGCCGCGCAAGAGACACCGCTTGCCCGCCTTCGGGCTCGAGCAGTCGTCGCGACCACCGGACGCCTTCGAGGTCCCGGTCGGACAAGGATGGTCGCTCTAGGCATGCCCGTTCCAGGTCCCGGTCCTCGACGCCATTGAGACCGCGAGACTCTGTGTAGTCTTCGAAGAAGACATCGATGCCGTGGCGCCGTAGTCGTCGACGGACTCTCTCGAGGCCCCGCCTCCGAGGAAGTCATTGACGCCATCGACGCCTAGGCTGTCGAGAGACACGCTTGGGTTCTGCCCTCAAGGCCTGTGTCGACGCTGTCGGCGCCTCGCTCGACGTCGACGCCCTCGACGCTGCCTTGTCAGAGGTACCCCGTGGCACGGTGGCACCCCCAAGAAAGGCAATGGCCTAGCCGATAACAACAATAGAGAGGCAATCCTAGAACAAAACCCTAGACAGAAAAATAAAGAGAACATAGTGTTTGTTTACACTTATAGTAACCTCTCAAATAGAATACAGAAGATTATTCATCGCAACTGGAGAATCTTGGAAAAAGGAAAAGTACCGTTACAGAGCCCATTGATGGCATTCCGAAGAAGTAGGTCGATAAAAGATCAGATTATGAGAAACGACATTACTAAATTACTAAACAGATTAAACCACAGCAGACCCTAACAGAAATGTGGGGACTGCGGGCTCCAGAGGGACACTATCCATGTGGATCTTGTGTCTGTTGTCAGCAAACTAATAAAACAACTGAAATTGACTTGGGTTTGAAGAACCCATGGAAACAAAAAGTGCTGATGAACTGTAACTCCAGTTTTGTAGTGTATGTGATCTGGTGCTCCTGTAAAAAGATTTATATTGGGAAGACAGAAAGAAAAATCAAAACACGCATCACAGAACACAAAAGCTGCATAAAAAATAGAGTGCATTCCGCCCCCTTAGTGGAACACTTTATAGAGATGGTGCATAAAGTGGAAGATCTGAGATGGTCAATTGTTTATCTGGTGAGGCAAACGAATGATTCTAACCTTGATAGAAGAAAACTAGCTCAAAAAGAGAGAGAACGGATTTTTCTCACTAAGAGCACAGAGTTGGGTTTGAGAAAAACAGAATGATAACCGACCGGTCCCCTAAGACATGGGCAAAACAGCTAAAGGGCACCACGGTAAAAAGAAAAAATGGATAGGGGGTCATAATCTGTTTTTTAAAAAAAAATCAAATTAAGGACCAGATCTTCAAAAAGTAAATGTGGCTATAACCATTTTTCCTTGTACTCTAGGTGACTTAGAGTGAAGAAATGTGGAAGCCAGTCTGGTGGACATAAGTGGAACCAACTAAAATACATCATGTGTGCATTATCACGAAGTATCCTGTAGTGAAGAAAAGAATGAGCCCGTAATGTTTACAGAAGTAAAATAAATTAGAAACATCTTTTACGACATACCTTTGCCGGAGGTTCGGACGGATGTCATAGCGTTAGAACCATGTCAAGTGGTAGCTGTTAAAATATAACTTCGTGTTGCAGTGCCAGCATAAGGGTACATTGAGTACAGTGTGCAGAAAGGCGGTTCATAAAATAGGATGGCTTGAGAAAAGCCACGTAGGGACCGTAGCAAACGTGGACGCCGCGCTGTCTTTTTAGAACGCGAGATCGGCTTGCGTCGCTCTACCCAAGTTGCAGAGCTTTCGAGTCGAAAGAGCAGGGGGCCGAAGGCAGCCAATGCAAATAACTGAGTTAATAAGAAGGTGAATAGTGGACGTAGCGTCCTTCGATCAGGTGACAAATTAGTCACATGATCAGAGTAGCAGTATGAAAGGGAAAAGGCAACCAAAGAAATGGCTACAGATGGATCGAGACGCCATTGGTGAAAGAAGACGCGAAACAGTCCTGGAAAGACGGGTCATAAGTTGAATCGTGGAACCCGGAATGAGCGGGGGAATAAAAGAAAAGACACAGGTAACAACGGCAAACCGGCACAGCATGTTAGCTATGAGACAGGCTTGTAAATGGTACACAATGCCAAAAGAGTGAAACACAGTGCCCGCTGTGTTTTTCCATTGTAGAAAACTAGATGCGGAGCGCATGGCATTAAGGGAAGTATTGGAAGACCGGTTCAGGTCCAGCTAGCAGAGAGCTAGACTGCAGAAGCTGGTAGTAAACATCACTATTAGGAACCAGATCCACAATAAGACCAGGTTAGTACGATAAGTACTAAAATGACGCAATGTAAGACGGGTTTAAATAATGAAAGAAAAATGGGCTATTAAATTGTAAAGATAAACAAGTACTCTCTTTTCTAAATAGGGAAAGAGCATGGATGCTCCCCCAGATAAATCTGGTAGTCAGCACCTAGGGCGACATAGCAGAGTAACTATCTAAAGGTGACAATCCAAGAAGACTTAAAAGAAGAAGTGAACAACATTGAGGTAATTTGAAGATAATTAATCCTAGATAAGTTATAATTGACACCAATAACTTGTCGGGTGAGACAACATTGAGAATTATTGAATGAAGTATTTAAAGCCTACCCAGCTTTAGAATATTTGATGAGTGACCTGCACTGATTAAGATGGAGAAACAAAGTGTTTTCAATAGATGTGTAGAAGGAGCTAATAAAATAATTTACTCCTTTGTGCTGCTAGTTAATGTAGCAGGTTATTCATAATAGAAATGTAAACCAGGATGTGATTCGAACACTAAAATTTGAATATCCCATTCTTGCTTCACACAGTTATCCGTTTGATGGTTGGACCTCATGGAAGGACAAATGGAACTTCATTGATAGTTGATCCTTAGAAAAAATTCTAAAAGAAGACAAACATAATTGTACATGGAAATAAAATGTGGTTTAAAAAAAGTTTTTACCCCTGAAGAATTTCCTTGTGAGTTGTATGAAATGTGTAAGGAATGAAACATGCCGGGTATGGTTTGAATGCAGTATGAAAGTAAGCATGGGTGATATGAATATAGAGTGAATTGTTTGATGGACTGGGATGTACTTCTCTATGAGAGAGGAGAGCAACCAACAGATCCTTATGAAATGTTTATTCTGAAAAATTGTTAAATAATGAAATACTACAGGTTATTAGATGTGCATAGTGAAATTGAAAATCATTGAGATATATGTTTGTTGTTTAAAAATTGTGTGGCAAATTTCTACAATTGTAGAATATAAAATTGTAAAAAGAAAAAGGTGTTTTATTAACAATGTGTCTAAAAAAATAATAAATGACTATTTTTGATACTAATTGGTGTGGTATATGATAATATAATGAGTATAAATCATATGTAAAAAAGAAGAAACCACAATAGGATAGTTGGGAAGCAAGTGACCCTGTAAACATAGTGTATTGTTTAATCAAAAAATCCGATGGAGGGCTGTCTATAAGTGGTCGGTAAAAAAGTACCTCTGGTCTCTTTAAGTTGATTGTGATGGCTAAAGCTAAACATGTCTTTGTGCCTTTTTCTGTACCCTCTTTCCAGCCTCTAGATTATATTTCTGAGGTGGATGAGGGGTCTGAGGAAGGTGAGGTTCCTGCATTGGTTCCTGATGATATTGTTTCCGGTCACAGTCAACTTGAGGACCTGTGTCAGTCGCTGCACGATGCCAGTGGTCTAGACACCTCTCTGGAGGTGGAGTTTGGTAGGCCGTTTGTTCCACCATCTTCGCAACTTCAGTGGCCCTCTCGAGTGAAAAGTCCATGCCACTGGCTCCCTCTCTCCACAGAGCTTCCCTAATCTTATGATCAGCACATCTTATCATTAACTGGTCTCTAATGTGCTCATCTCTGCAGTGACTATAATCGCACTTGGTCGCTAGACCACAAAGAACAGTGACAAATTCTTCAATCGATTCTCCAGCTTTTTGATCCCTTGTGGCGCTAAGAATTTGTTTTCCTTGACGATGAAGTGCTTGTCCAATTTTAATAAACTTTATTCAAAAACAGACAGTCCTTCTGCTGCCTGACTCTGCAGCTCTGGTAACTTCTTGAATATTGCCTGCCCTCCTGGCCTAGACCGTGATATAAAAGTGAGTCTTTACGATCCGCAGTAAAATTGCTTCCATACACTCCATGCAAATACCTCATGAATCCCTCCTTCCAGTCTCCCCAGTTGACCTTGGGCTCCCCTGTGTGGGTCAAGAATAGGGCTGGCCCTGGAATGTTCATTGCGCCGGTGTCTTTGTCCTTAGAATGATACGCTGTTATTATATGTTCATACATATATCAGGTGAGCGCTTCTAGCATTCCTTCCTTAAGTTTTAAAATGCAGCAATGTTAATTCTTTTGTTGAGAACACAATGTGTCTTGATTGCTTTCTCAGTCATGGGCTTTTCATGGTTCATTGCATGGCTGTGCTGGTGTTTTTCATTGAATTGTTATACTGCCTGACCTTAAAATGTCAGTGCAACTAGTTTGTATGGGTCTTGGCCGTTGGTCCGTCTGACCTTAAAATGGCAGCTGCGACATCGCGCAGGTTTTCGCTTGCATTGCAAAAGTATGCTCGGCACTGCTCTGTGTCCTCCCCATGCTTCCTGCACACTGCAGTCCCTGCAGGGATCAGCCGTCTTAGGTGCTTGGTCGTGTGAGGTTACTTGTGCCTCTCCCAGGGACTGACCCTTGTGTCTTCACTGTCCCTCATGGCAGCTTTAACTGACCTCATTGCTGGGTCATGCGAGACCGCCTGTACCTCCCCCACGGAGCAGGGATCTGTACCTCGCAGCTTCTCCGTTCCTCATGAGCAGGGTTCTGTCCTGTGCAGCTTCTCTGTCCCTCACGACAGTTTCATTGAATGCTGCAACAGCGTTTCACCGCTCCGGGTTACCAAGGGCTCCACGATGTTGGAGTCAGGCTGGAGCTGCTGTCCTTTGGATCCTCCTCGCCAGTATTATGAAAGCAGGCATGCCATGCAGGTGCGGTTTCACAACTTAATATCTTTATTTGCTTAAAGCATTACTATAGCCCTAGACCCCTGCATCCAGAGCTCAACTGCCTCCCTCTTCTAAAACAAGCATTCTCTCCCTGCAACTGTGACATGTCTAGTGCTCCATTATGGACCACTAGCACTGTACATTTCTTGAACTCAGCATAACTAGATTGCACCTTAACTATATACACTTCCTTAATTATGTACATGCATACAACAGTTGGCTACTGAAAGGCTGAGATAGATGGAGTAGGACTTATCAGGTAACATCCTTGATTTGCTCCTTTCAATTCTGAGACCCGCTACAAAATCTATTTATGCTTGTAGGTGGTGCAGAGAGAGGAAACATGACAAGCCTTTCGTTGGTGCCTGTGCTGGGAGGGCTGTGACTAAACAGACCCTGTCAAGGTGGATCATTCTCTGCATCTCGGAATGCTATAAGGAAGTACCTGTTGGTCTCCATTCTCATTCGACCAGAGACGTGGCTGCCACCTTGTCCCTGCAGAGGGGTGTTCCTGTCCTGGACATGTGCCAGGTGGCAACGTCGGCTTCTCTGCACATGTTTGCTAACCACTACTACTACTACTTTGATTCCCTTTCTGGTCAGGACATCCATTTTATTTTTAAGCCAGTCCTCCAGCGTTTTCTGGGTGGGGCCTTTGCTCTCTTCCCTTCTCCAGAGCCAAGTACTCCTGTGGGAGTGTATCCTAGATGCGGAATCGGTGGCTGCGCCTCCTGTGTAACAAGCAAATGGCAAGACTGAAGATGAACGACTGGGTGTCACGGCGGTGGGCGTTGGGTAGAGGGACACAGCGAGGATGCCCTGTCTCCCCAATATGGTGCTAGAACCACTGGCGGGGTTTCTCAGAAAAGAGATGGGAGAAGCAGGCATATTGGCGGGAGGTGTGAGGCACATGGTCTACCTATATGCCGATGATTTGTTGCTATATGTGGGGAACCCGCTGGAAAATGAGACACTCCTATTAGAGGTACTGAAAAACTTCTGTATCAATAAGGAAAAGACATTACTGTTCCCGTTGCGGGGACTCCGTGGGAAGGATCTCCCTGACCTCCCGGATTGGGGAATCAAGTAGGAGGCGGAGTCATTCAGATACCTGGGAATCAACATTTTTCATAGTATTGAAGATAAATTTGTGTGCAATACAGTTAGAGCGCTGTCGGGTATAGGTGAATAGGTCACATTTTGGAAGAAGCTGCCAATGTCTTTGGGTTATTTTGAAGATGTTGGCCGAGCGGGTTGCAGAGTTACTATGGAATACGCAGAGGAGAAGGGTCTTGCTGGCAACCCTGCGACGCCCGCACCTGGAAGGGGGCCTTAACCTACCAAACTATGAATGGTATTTTATGGCAGCACGATTGCAAACGGTATTAGTGTGGGCGGATACTGAGGGGGAATTACTGTTAGACCTACAGGGGAGCCTGCTGGCTCATCGGAGGGGTAGTAGAATTACTGTGGGGTATGTTCGGGGAGAACGTGGCTACTGTTATATTTCAGGTGGCGCAAGAGGTCTGAAAGAAACTTTTGGGGAAGCTGTGAGTGCCGTAGCTGTACAGTGCAGACCTGCAGTGGAGCACGGACTCAGGCGTTTGGTCGGCAGTACGACGTATTGGTTTCTTGGACCTGATGAATAGGAGGTGTGGTTCAGTGGGGGATCTGTTTGAAGGGGGGACATTGATGTCGTTTGAGGAGTGGAGAGTGCGGTATGGGGTTTCTAGAGGGTAGTTCCTTACCTATAGGGCAGTGACTAAACGTTTGGCCACAATGTGGACGGGTATCCCGGAGGAACCTGCTGCAAATCTGTTAATGCAGGTACTGCTCATGCAAGGGGATGGAGGGGCCAGGATCTCTCGAATTTATCAGGCAATGCGAGGGCTGTTTCCTCTAGAGGAGTTGGCAGTTAAGGCCAAGTGGGAAAGTGATGTTGGGGACCAGATCTTGGCGATAGACTGGGGTACAATGTGGGAACAAGTCCGAAAAGTTTCAAGGAATGCCAGATTTCAACTCATGCAGTTCAATATCTTACACAGGGTGTATGTGACCTCCACGAAACTGCATTTAATTAATAACACCTTGAGTACGGCCTGTCTGAGATGTGCGACGGGCCGGCGGGGATCTGGCATATGCTGTGTGGATGCTCAGCGATCAAACCCTACCGGCAGATAGTAATATCCAAGCTTAACGGACTGCTGGGTTACAGTTTTGAAAATAGCCCAACAGTATGTTTATGGGGACTGCTATTGAGTGGAAAGCGCTACAAGGTGAGGAAGCGATTAGCTCAACTTATGTTGATATTAGCGAGAAGGGTAGCCATAGCCTGGAAGAAACTGCAGGGTCCATCCTTGATACAGTAGATGGGGGAAGACAGAGTTAGACATTCTACAAAGAACCCGGGACCCAAAGCTGGAAGATGGGATGGTGGTGGATTGGAGCCAGCTGTTAAATGAACTACATTCCTCAGCAGACTTGAAACCTCCCTGAATGCGGGAGGCGGCGAAATAAAGGTCTGCAGGGTAGGGGTGCAGGGAGGGCGAGGGGAGTGGAGAAAGGGGTAATGGGTAATTGCGGTATTGTTGGGAGAGTCACTGTTCCGATGTATTGACTGCATGCTATTTTGCCTAATTGGACTTCCTATCCTTGATCTCAATGGATATGTTTTGTAACCGTCAACTTTGTGCTGTAATTCATATGCATAAAAGGAAAACGTTGAATAAACAGAGGTTTTTAAAAAAATAGATGCGGAATCGGTAGGAGGAAGGAATCCATTAGAGGAACCAATGAACAAAAGAAAGAAAATTACAGAGAGTTAAGTAATTTGTATGTTATATTTATCCTTTGCAAAGATATCAGTATCAAATGCGCATGAGTGAAAGCTGAACAATGACAAATTCTCTGTTGTTTTTTCGTTCATGCCTGATCCTGAAACAACCCCTCCTTGAATTATTTCACTGTCACTCGCCCGGAACAAATTAGCATTGTTTTTATTGAATTAATAGAATACTTTCGGCAAGCCCTGTATAAAATCCAAACACAGTACAATAAAATGAGGATTTACAATGATGATAAAAGGTTAATTAGAAGCGGATGGAAGAAACGTTTCCTTGAGACATGGACAAAAAAGAAGATTGCGATCAAATAGTTTAAGGCTATTCATTCCATTATTTGGAGCCAGAAGAGATTAGGAACAAAAACGACACTGAACACAGGGGTGTTTGGAACCATAAAGAGGAAATGGAATTTAAACCTGAGAAGGCAAGTAGGGCGATAGAGAGAAACAAGAGAGGAGAGGGAAGAGATGGGTTCCTGCGAATACAGTCTCAAAAGCACTGGGATAGAGGAACTGTAAATTGAACCAAGAGAAGAAAGTTCATCCCAGGAAGACTACTGATGAGTGCCGAATAATATTCTAGACAAGAACAAATTAGTGCTAGAACAAGACGTTTCAGTGTTAAAACAAAGGCATGAACGAGCTTTGCGAATATCATAAAGATGGAAGCAACAGGAGAGGCAGAGAGTAGAATAAAAAATAACACTAAGATTGTGAGTAGATGTTAAAAAAAGGAGAATTTCAAAGGAGGGGAGGAAAAGAAAAGGAGGAGAAATACAGGGACGAATAGTAGCAAATATAATTACAGTTTTAGTAAGATTGAGGTGAAGTGAATGTTAAGACATGTTTAAATAGCTAAAAAACAATCCGAATGGTTAGAATCTGTAAAAGAGTAAAAAAGAGCGAGTTCTTGGCATAAACATAAGAACGATTAAAAAGGTTATTAGGAAGTTGGGTACGTTTAAAGCGAGAAGAGGGCCAAGAAGAGATCCTTATGGGACTCCATATAGAAGAGGAAAAGATGAAGAAGATGACCTGGCTAAGCGACTCAGTGAGTTCTGTCAGGAATATCGGAACAAACCCATTGAAGTAAAGAACCAGAAAAGCCCAGATGAGAAAGAATGGTAAGGAGAATAGACTCATCAACCGTACTGAATTTCAATGAAAGATCACGTAAAACAAACAGAAGAATCTCAAGAGTGGCAAGCAGAGAGCTAATAGTTGGCACAATATAGTAAAACCTATGTAGAATTACATGTGCAAATTCCAAGTAGTGAAGATGGTTAAGAGAATGAAGATAAGTAACTTTAGTGTATGCCAACCTTTCAAGAATTCTAGATGGGAACGGAGACGAGATATTGGATGAAAATTAGATGGGAAAGAGTGATAAAGAGAAGTTTTATTAAGAACTGGAATGGTAATAGCAAATTTCAACTCAGAAGGAAAAGTACAATAATATAGGGATGTTGACGAGATGTGTCAATGATTGAAATCGAGAAGGGTAGATCTTGGGAATGATAGAAGATGTTATACAATCAGAGGGGAGGTAGTAGCTGCAAGCACATTTTAACAATTTTGCACCATTCGAGTCAATTAGAGGTATAAAGGACTCGAAGTATGGAGATAATAGAGAGAGATCGAGATGGAGGAGAAATAGCATAATAAAAAGTATTGGCATTCAAGGATGAGAGAAAAGAAGAACGAAGATTTGCAGTTTTGGAGTTAAAGTCGTTAACAAAGTTGACAGAAGAGAGCACAAACGACAGATCAGTGAAACAGGGTGGTTAGGATAAGTTTGAGTAACTCAAACATGCAACAAGGTTGGGGAGCGAAGGAACAAAAAAGATCAAAGTAGTTAATTTTTTCATTATTAGTAAAGAATGATCAAAGCAAGTAAATAGCAAAGACAGAGAAATCAAGATCAGTAAGAGAGTCCGTTTTCTTACAAAGTTGCTTAGCGCAGTGGAAATTTGATAGAAGAGAACCAAGAGCAGGCATAATCCATGAATGTGGAGGCTTCCTCCAAGGAGTGAACATCCTAAAACAATAGTGAGAGTCGACTGAAGAGCAGTCAAGTCTGCTGAAAAAGAGTCAAATTCAACAAGAAGGGGGAGGAACAAGGAGAAAAAAAGAGAGAAAAGTAGAAGTGTCAAAGTTACGTAAGTCATGTGGGTGGGAAATGGAAGCACTGGCAACTAACTTGAGCAGGGGGTAGAAAAGGAGACAAGGAAAATGACAGCAGTTGATGATCAGAAGTGGGAAGTTTGAGAGGAGAAATGAAAGGAACAGAGGGGGAGGTTAAAATAATATAAAAAAGAACCTGCGACATGGGATGGTGTAGTAAGGTGATTTAATATAAAGAAAGCAGCAGTTGAATGATAGAATGAAAGAGTAAACTTATGGAATGTTACTGACAATGTGAGTGGCCCCATTGTTCACTACTTGCTTATAGGTTCCTGTAAGAATAGAATGGTATATGTCTTCAAGTATATGGCAACTAAGATCGTAACTCTAGAACTCAATTCCTGAGACTTCAAATTGTTGTGCCAATGTGCTAGTTTACAAGTCATAGTGGCACGATGAGGCAGTTGTCCATATTTGGTAGAGCCATCTGTTGCCCAGGAAATGTAATGGGTTTGGTCAATACACACGAGAAGGAATCGCTGCACATCATGGATTTGTGGTTTAAGCTTCACTAACTCACTTTAAAGTCTCAAAAAAGATGTTGAAGGTTCTTGTGTAAATAATATCAAGGTGAGTCTACAGATCACCAGAGGTAATACTGATGTGAAAACATTTCCATTTGGTCACATATTAAATTGGGGTGGTTTTGTATGCATCTGTTCATTCACATTAAGTTGTTGCACTTTATTGATTGCTTTTCTATTTGCTAACTCCAGTTTTGTTCATTTTAGGCATCAAAATTAGAAAAGCAGAGTAGCATGCCAGAGAGTGATTATGATAATACCATCAACAACTTAGAACCTGATGATACAGGGTATGGTTTTCATTTCACAATTTATATAAATGTGTAATTGGTAATTGCAAATGCCAATTTGAAAAAAGTATACTGTGCGCTTGCTTGTGTATTTCAAAGGCACTTTGCAAAGAAGATGTACTTCAGCCCATGAGTAGTCATTTTTAGTTTTGGTTAATGCACCACCTTTGAAGTAAAACTAATTACCTTAAAAAGAGATGGCATGTGAGGATGGAAACACAGCATGCAGGTGTTGGTTGTCTATGCCTCTGCCTATGTGCATGCTAAAGGCAATTATATTTTCTGCCTGCAGCCTATCCCTACCCAGACCATCACACAGACTCTCTTTAAAGTAAGCTATGTGCTGTTATAGTGCTGCCATTGTTGGCTTTAAACAGTTTTCTGAATGATAGCGGCTTAATTGCAGCTGTAAATCAGCTCCTGGTGTTGTAAACATGTTTAAGCAAGTGTGCCGCCATCAGCTACTTGGTTTATAAGCAGTGTCTTCCTGCAACTAGTTTAAACTTCCAAAACCTTCAGTGTACATGCAACTGGACACACATCCCGCTACTATTTAATGGTACACTACTGATCATGCATGAGCAGTTGTGAAAGCAGTCTTAATGTTATCTTCCAACACACATAACAACAGCACAATTCCATAGGCTTATTGCAAGATTTTCAATTTTGAATCTTTACCAAAGGTTTAGTGTGCTTATGGAACTTCCCCCTTCCCCTTTCACAGAGAATTCAGTGTTTGGGTATATAAACAACTAGCAGATATGCCCGGTGTTGCCTGGGCTACAAAGTAACCAAACTTTTAATATTTACCATTGCTGCCCTGACTGTTTCTTTAAGCTGAGCATCGGATGACTGCATGTTGCCAGGCTTGTCTTTCTTCTGGTGTGTCTTGCTGCCTAATTGCTGCTTGTCTGTTTGTGCTTGATGTCGTTGTTCAGCTGTCTCTGCTGCCCTGTCTACCTGTTTACGATGAGCATCAGATGACTTTCAAAAAAAGTGGATTGTCTCTTGGGTGGCATGATGATTGAGTTACAGGTTTTTTGTCACTGGAGATGTGTACTCCTTGCGTATCAATGAGACACATTTTCCGGATCTTCTTGTACTATTTTTTCCAGATTACCTGTACTCATATTTTGCGCATTTCTAGCTTTTGTTATCATTTGTTAAGCAAATGTTTAGCTTTTGTTGTGGTTGTTTGTTCAGGAAAATAGTTATGGCCGTTCATTAAGCAATATCTGAATCAGTTCCAATTATATCCATCGGGGGAGCCACTTAAGCAACTTTCAACCACACTATTAGATTCCCTGTGAAATGTTACCCCTGTTTAGACTCCTATGGATAGTTCCCCCTCTATTTCTATAGTATATCAAATATATATTATAGGATTATAGGCGCGCGCATTCGTGGAAGTGCTCGTGCAGTGCTGTATGTGCTGAGTAGACTGCCTACTGTTTACGTGATCAACCCGTGGAATACAAGATTTATTTCCCTTAGATGTGCCTTTGAACGTGACTGAAAAGTCCCTGACTGTGCGGTAAGGCAAGCCACGCCCCCTCAATCCATCGAGCTCCTTAAATCCAGCATGCGCGCGCATTCGTGGGAGTGCTCGAGGAGTGCTGTATGTGCTGCGTAGACTGCCTACTGTTTACCTGATCAACGCGTGGAATACAAGATTTGTTTCCCTTTGATGTGCCTTTGAATGTGACTGAAAAGTCCCTGACTGTGCGGTAAGGCAAGCCACGCCCCCTCAATCTGTTGAGCTCCTTAAATGCATTAGTGGGAATGCTCTAGCTGAACAGCTGACCTTGCCCTCATTTGTGCTCCCGCGACACCTTGTCTGCTTTGCCTTGCTGGGTGGGAGTCCTTTAGACTCCGTCTGTGCTGACTGCTAGCAAAGACTCTTTGCCATCTGATTATAAAAACCATGTGATTTCTTTGCAATTCAAGCAGGAAGCATCTTGTGTGATGGCTACATACACCCTGAAATCGACATGCCAATGCACACTGATCCATTTAAGAAGAATCAACGAGTAGAGGTGTCAACAGACACTTGCAATACATGGCAAATCTACTGGTAAGCAGGGAAAACGTTCTAAATCTTTACATTTAGACATCAGAAACTTTTGCCTTGTAAAATCCACCGATGGAACTAAATGCTTGACTTGCAATGAACCCGTATTGAAATTGGTTACTCTGAAGAAAGAGGTTTTGCTGAACTTGATTGAGTTCACCCAGACAACATCTTATATTACAGATACGGAACTCTTAGCGCACCCCAGTCAATCAGAAGAAGACCCAGTGCAGGAAATGGTGGTGCAGCAACTTAAACCTCAGACCCCTAAGTGACAAGAAGAGGTTTCGGTATGCTATGCTCAAATAAATCAATGCATACGCATGAATGCTCCTATGTTATACTCACAAGTCCTTAAGAAGGGAGTTCAAGTGACCCCACCCATGGCCACTCCTACCCATCAAGGTTTTCAAGGTGGGGTGCAAGAACGGGAGTTGGGGCATCAAGAAGTGGTAAACTCTGAACTAACAAAGAAGTGACATTGTTAGAAAGTCAACATGCCCCAACAGCTATTTTACAATTAACTAAACTACTGTACCCTGACTCACCGAATACATCCTCGATTTCCTCTGCCTCCTTGTTAATGTCCTTTGCTAAACCCACTCCGAGACCCTCTTTTGGGTTAAATCCAAACCCGCTTACAGTCTATGAATCTACCCTAACTGCCATGAATAACACCTTTACACCTTAACAAAAATGTATGAAATTGTGGACAAAAAGACAGATGCACACACTCTTATGTTAAAACCTTTGACTAATAAAGTGGATTGGATCGCTACTGAAATAATTGAAAAGCGTTAAAACCTGCAGAAGTGAATTTACTGAGTATGCAGGTGGTATTCCATACTAAGCAGCCGCAAAGTCAGACCCCCAGAGATAATCTCGGAGGGGGCATAGGAGCAGTAGAAAATACAGTACCGGAAGGTGTGGTGGAGCAGAGTACACATCTTGACTTAGACCCCCAGTCCCACACAATAGAAATCCTTGACTCTAAAGAACAAATACATGAGGTCTTTCAAACAGCTGAACCTAAAAAAAGACAGCTGAAAATAATTATAACTCAAATATGAAAAAAGCTAACAATCAACCTGTAGGAAAGAAAACGGCTAACACAAAGCGAAAAACGTTATAGTGAGCTTAACAACACCACTGAGAAGTGTGGGCAAAATTAAGAGACCAAACCCAAAGACACAGGATCTTAACGATCATCAGAAAGATTCGTTATCTGTTTTGCAAATGCCTGCCCAGGTATCTATCCCAGAGAATGATGATGTGGGGGTGGATATAGAGGAAATTATGAATTACTCAACATACTAAACCTCCTCGCTCCCAATTAGTTGACAGGAACAAAACTTGCTAAATCAGACTGACAAATGCCTTAATCTTGCCATACATCGACAAAGGGGTGAACCAGAAAACAATATCTTTACCACATTGGAACAAAAAAGAGCTCAAATTAACTTAAGCAATAGGAACCCCCTGAGAATAGAAAAACAGATATAAGCAAAAGTCTCCTATGCATCTATTTCGGGTTCAGGTAGGCAGTTGAGAGATCGGGATAGATCACCAAAGCAGAGTACAGATTGTAAAGAAACTGCAAGAAAAAGTGTATTCACTGACAGAACTAGCTCAAAGTTGGTTGCAATAGAGAGGTCCACGAGAGGGTCTAGTAAGAAAAGGGAAATCACGCTGCACCCTCATGATATATTAAATATAAAAATGCACGACAGACAGAGAGGAGATCCTTGCCCAAATCGAGCTACTCCCTTGTCAGTTTTCTCGAACATACCAAATTTACAATTAATTGACTCACACAAAATTCAAGAGGTCTATCTGGAAAGAACTCGGAAAATGGACACAGTAAGTCTAACAATTCGATCACAAATTGTTAAACAATTTGGAATGAAAAAAAGGTCCTAACGAATTGAGGTTTCACAATATCGATTAATAAAATGTGGGACCCTGCTAAGAGCCTAACCCAGCCGTAGCGAAACATGAAAGAGAAAACAGCACATTGAATATCCAGAAAGAAACGCGAGCTTTATCAGAATGCGTTGACTCATTGTTTGTAAATTGTGAGGGTACCCGCGGTAATCTAACCAGAGCGGTTTATATTGATAAACCTATACATCCGGAGAGAGAAATTACATGGAACTGATTGAAGACAGCTTTAAAAAGATGCAAAACACAGCAGAAACTATTAATGCCAATCCCACCCATCCAGGAAGGGTGTTAAAATAGCCATATGGAATACCAGGGGGTTTAAACGCCTAATGAATGCCAATACTAACCAACAAGTGTCATCAAACGATATAATTATGCTCCAGGATACTTGGCTAACAAAGGTCCCCGTCTGGCCAAATTATTCGCTTGTTACCATCCCAGCCATTAAACAAGCCAAAGGCAGACCCAGAGCTGGTATGTTAATTGGCATGAAAATAGATTTAAATGTAACGCTTTTTGCATGGGCATCCCCCCAACCTTGCATCTAACTTGCAAACTGATATTTACTGATGCTTTGAATTTCAAAATCTCCCATGTGGCTATTTTAAACCTTTACTGGAATCCTGCTTTGCTCAAGGATGATGATTTCTTTGACTTTGTAAATCAAATGCTGGATTTAATTGCTAACGAAACTAATATTTACAAAATATTAATTGGAGGAGACATGAATACATTATGTATTCTGACCAGGGGTATTCTGCTTAAGGCAAAGAGATGGTTACACCTCATGTACGAAAGACAACTTACCATCCTTAATGGAACAGTCCAGGGTGATATACCACCGCACCCAACCTGGAAAAGAGACGAGGTATCAGCAATCATAGACTACTCTTTTGTATCATCTGAAGTGATCACATTGGTTGAACACTTTAAAATTGTACCATCATGCCATAGTGACCACAACATCTTCGAAATTACATGGGCCCAGACTGAACCAGTTGCGAGACCATATCATACCCCACAGTGTAAGGCAAACAAAGGGCGCAACCAAATTAAATGGACAGTGCCGTAACTAAATCGATTATGCGCCAATCTTAAAACAAGATCTTATGAGTGGCGTACGGATACTAAACCAGAATACACGCAGGTACTCTTGTTTTTGTGGAAACTCGACCCCCCTTTGGTCGGCCAGTCTTTCTCCATAAATACCTGTTTGACCCCTATATTAAGACATCTAGAGCAATAATGAGGGCAGAAATAAGACATAAGAGCTGTGAATGGGAATGATTATAAAGCAAAATCCTCGAAGATTCGTTCTAAGTACAAAAACACCATTAAACAGCGTAAGGCACAGAAAATACAAGAAGAAAATGTGAAGATGCTAGCAGCCTTAGCATCTAAATCCAGTGCGAGCATATGGAAACTCCTTAATGAGAGCACGTCCACTGGCACAAACCCGCTCTTCCTCAATATAATCCCAGAATATATAGGTATCACATTTCCTAAAGCTCTTTGCAGATCCAAAGAATTTGGTCACAGAAAACATACAATATAATGATTTCTCCCCCCTACAATTTTACATGATAGATATTTTGATACTAATTAAAAAGCTAAGCCTATCTCGGGCCCCTGGTCCGGATGGCCAGTCGAATGCAATGCTAAAGGCACACCCTGAAGAATGGGCTAAGATTCTTGGTGTAATATATCAGGAGGTAAAAACTACAGGACATATTTCGGACACGACACACATACACGCACATCACTCCTCAAACATAGAAATCATATAAACCAATATCATAACACAATCAGCCTGGTAAAAGACAAGCCTTAGGAATCCCAATATATTCAATAAACAGTGTGTATCGAACTGTACTCTCCTGATACCCTCCCACCAATAAAGTCTTCAGCTCTTTTCTTCCTTCACAGCTCGTCCTTCAGTTGGCCAATGGCTCCCTAGCCCCACTTCTTCTTCAAGTGTTGAAAAATTGTGGCTATAAAGTCAAACAATAAAGGAGACGATCCTGTCCATGCGTCGGTGGCATCTCAGATGTGCCCCTCAGAATTCCATAATAAAGCATCGTCTTTTCTTTTCCTTGCCCACCATTCCCTTTTGGTGAGAGCTAGGTGAGCATAGCAACCTACAGCCATATAGATGTTGTGTAGTTTAATGATCCTGATGTCTCAGGCCACCACTTATCATGTCCGCTCCCAGAAGATGTGCTACAGTGGGATGTTATTACACAGGAGAGCTTGTTTGTGCACAGCTTCAAAGCTCGCTGACTTGTGTTAACAGCAATAAGTTTTATTTTTTAATTAGCAATAATAATATATCTGTCTTTATAACTAACAAGAGGGCAGGTAATAGAAAAGATCACACAAGTTATGTTCATCAGAATATGCCCTATGCCCTATGTACATATTTATAGAAATCACAGGGAAAGCAATGCATTTTTGGTACAAAAATGCTTACAACGTTTACCATTGATAACAGAGCGGAGAGGACATGGGTCTTTTACAATGTGTTGAGAAAAGGTGACTTGAAGAACAGATGTTGCACGGGAAGGTGGACACATAAACCATGGACGAGAACAGTACAAAACAACAAAGGAAAGGATGGTGAAGGAAGTGATAAATTAAGAATGGCGGGGTGACAGAAAAATGTGTTGTAGGGTTGTCTGTGAAGGGTAGGGAGAGATGAAAACAGGGTGCTGTAATAGCATAGAGTTTTAGGAAACCGTTTTTTCAGAAAAAAGGAGGGCTTTGTGGTCGGATTTAAATGGTGGTAGAGTTGGAGTAGTAGGGAGAGGAAGAGTATTCCAGTGAAGGGGATGATTGTAACAAGCGAGGAGGTGAGTAAGGAGTGAGATGAGCTGATGGGTTGGGTGGGGCGAGTCCATCGATAGTTTTGAAGTTGATGAGACAAAGTTTATGCTTGGCTCTTTGTTTTATAGATAGTAAGCCAATATGGCAATGGGCAGAGGAGGTAGATGTAAAGCGAGAAAGGTTGAAAAACGTGTGTAGACTGCAAATTTGAGGACTTTGTCCAGAGGTTAAAAAGCATATTGGGGAAGGCCATAGAGGAGACTGGTACAGTAGTCCAATCTAGAAAGGGCTAAGGAGGAGATAAGTGTCATGATCTCTGCTTCCAAAAGGTCCGGGTTTTCCCAACTCCCTTGGAAGCAGATCCATAACCCAGGTTCCGAGTGCCAACCAGTCCCAATTGGGACCTTTTGGACCCAGTCCTGGCGCCAGTGGCACCAGGCTCATAAATATGCCCAGTCCCAGCGCTGGAAGCGCCGGGCTCATAATGCTTGGGTGGACTTACCTGCAGCAGACCATGCTGCTTACTTGCCTGCCAGTTGAGCCTCTGATCCTCTTCTGTTTGGAACTACTTTTCCTGTTGGGTGGGGCTGGAGCCACTCCCTAGATTTAGAACACTGGAACTCTTCTGGAAGGCAGGAACTCTTTTCTTACCAGGAACTCTTTTCTTACTGAGGCGTGGCTGTGGAAGGAGACACCTAAGCACTACAGGAGGCTATTTAAACCACACCCGGTGGATGAATCTTGCTTTGCGTTATTCTGCACCCTCTGCAGCAGGACGCTCATCGTGTCTTCTGCATCCAGTCCTGGGCCTAAGGAAAAAGGCTTACCATCCTGAATCCAGTCTTCAGCAACACCTATAAAGACAAGAAAGAACAGGTTAGCATTCCGGCATCTGAAAGGCAAAGGCTTACCTACTCTTCGTGCGCTCCGGAGGTCTTCATACTGCATTCCGGCATCTGAAAGACAAAAGCTTACCAACTCTTCGCACGCTCCGGAGGCCTTCGGCGCTGCATCCGCATCTGAAAGACAAAACAAGGTGCGTTTAAAGACATTGGGGAACTTTAATACTCACGTGCCATTACTCCTTTCCACATCTAATCCAGTGGGTATTCCGGCACCCTGCAGCCGCTCCGAACTCGTACCTGCAAAATAAAAAGACAGTTAGAGCGCATCGTGAAACAGGCAACAAGCGCTTACTCACGTGCTTCCAGGCGCTTCTATTCATCACACGGGCTCCATCTTCAACTCACTTCAGCCCGTCATCCGCCATCGCCGGAACCCTGCAAAACAAGAGACATCATTACTAAAGACTTTAAAAAGACATTTGAATGACTCGAAACTTACCGTTCGTGCAGTAAACGACGGACAGCAGTCCTCTGAAGTCAAGAGGCCTGTGCTACCTATCCAGTGAAGAAACTGGCTACAGCACCCTGCCCCGAGGCAGATGGAGAGCTCGGCATTCACTTACCTAAGGTGAGAGCGTTAACCTTTGGGGGTCTACAGGAGAGGAGAAGAGGAAAGAGATAGGGACACCCCAATATCCCCAGTTCATTAACCCCATATTTTCTATCTGCAGACATCTTACTCTACACGTCAGGCATACAGTGCACAGAGGTCCAGCCCAAAGAGCCAACCGGGTGCTACACATCACCTTTGAAGATACGGTAGTCGACCAGT
Source organism: Ambystoma mexicanum (assembly GCF_040938575.1). Taxonomy (NCBI): domain Eukaryota; kingdom Metazoa; phylum Chordata; class Amphibia; order Caudata; family Ambystomatidae; genus Ambystoma; species Ambystoma mexicanum. The sequence continues at coordinate 1,382,277,280 of NC_090932.1, forward strand.
CAAGACCGGCGCCTCTGCGAGAATCAGGTGAGCGTTACAATAAGCTGTTTAACAGTATTATTATTTTTGGGGGGGCGTGGTCTGCACGCATGGTGTGAAGCCGCGAATCCGCCGTGCTCCTGCCCAAGATCCTGAAGCCGGCGACACTACGGTGGCAGAATCGAAATAGCAGCTCTAAAAAATTAAGAGGCACGTAGAGGAACCTTATCGCTCCACGTGGCCGAAATCCCAGTGGAAATTGGAGCTGGCAAAGAGAATAACGGAGCGTTTGAAAAAGCTCCCCTATGGCATCCAAAATGGCGGCGGAGGACCACGAGGGCCGGACTGGGCGGAAGCAGATGAGATTGTGAACGTTTGCCCTCCGGATCGAGACGCATGGCAGAGACGCGGAGTCTTGGGCTGAGACCCCACGGGGGAGAGCGACCCCCGCCGGAAGCCTGCCGAGGAGCTGGAGCGGAGACGGACGGAAGGAAAAAAGCCTACCCCTTCGGCACTGTGAGGCGAAGAAGATCGAGGTGACCGGAGTCAGACGACTGGGGCGCCAAGATTGCTGGCGGCTGAGGAGCGTGGACGGGCAGGTACACGAGCAGTCCCGAAAGGCTCGACACAGCACAGGGTTCCCTATCACATACAACTGGGCCCTTATCTCGCACCTGGAGGGCAGACAACAGAACTGGGATTAGGATTAAGACCTGCAGCCCGTCCTGTCCATCTGGAACCCTCCAACGGGGCCATGTCGCCTCCTAAGAACAGATCAAAGGCCGCCACGATGGACGCTTTCACAACTGCATTCCCGAGGCAGCAGCTACCGCAGGAAGCAACCCCGGCGGCGGACCCGGCATCCTCGGCGTTAGACCCCCGAGACGCGCAAATCTTGCAAGCAGTTGCAGCGCTACGCACATCTATGGAAGGCATGATCGGAGAAATCAGGTCAGATATACAACTGATGAGACAAGATGCCCGCAACCTGACGGAAAGGGTAACTAGAACTGAAACGTCCCTGCAAGAAACCAGCGAAGACACATGGGAGCTAAAGGCGAAAGTCCAGGAACTGGAACGGACAGTGGCTAGACTAGAATCCCGCTCAGAGGACGCGGAGGGACAGGCCCGCCGCAGCAATGTCCGTATCCTCGGGGTTGCGGAGGGCATGGAAGGCCCAAACCCCACCGAATTCATCAAAACATTGCTGCTTCAAGAAATTGGGGCAGGCTCACTTACCCAGGGGTTCTCAGTGGAGCGGGCCCACAGATCCCTGCAGAAAAGACCGCCGCCGGGCTCGTACCCACCCCCGATAATTGCAAAAATTCTGAATTTCCGTAACAGGGAGGTGATATTGCGGTTCTCAAGAGAAGGAGGGGTGATAAAGAGGAATGGCTCCGTAATCGTTATATACCCAGACTACACCCCCACGGTGCAACGATTGCGGAATTCCTTCATACCTATAAAGGCCAGGTTACGGAAACTCAACCTGAAATACATGTTGTTGTATCCGGCGAGACTTAAGATACTATATAAAGGGAAGACAGTCTTCCTACAAACGCCAGCTGCCGCTAATATGTGGCTTGAACATAATAACCTGGCCGACGACACCGAAGAACCTGAGAAGGGGTCCATATGACTAAGGATTGACTGAATCTATGGAAGGGACCGCACCAACAAGCTGGAGATAAGGTCAGCGAAACATCACTTAACGCTGCAACAAGCTGAAGTCTTGATTGGGCAGAAGCACGAAGGCCCAAGCGCGAGACCGTCCACCCCGCTGTCAGACTGTTCACCCTCACCACCCTTCTCCTCACCTGTGGCTTCCTCTGGCTTGTCCTTGGAGTGTTTGGATGATCTTCGGGGAGTTCTGGTATCTTCCTTTGTAGACTTGTCTCTGGACCTCCTGTCATGCAAGTAGGGTCTGGCTCCCTCGGAGGCCACCTCGACAGGAGGTGGGACCTGTCTTGGGGGGCCCCGAGGAGCCAAAGCCCCGCGACAGGGAAAAAAACGATGGGCGGTAAAAAACCCTGTGTAGTCTTCCAGAGATGGTATTGAATGGGAGACTCTCCAATGGTGGATGTGGTAGCGAGTGATCCGGATTGAGACCAAGAAACAAGTGGATCAAGCGAGTTAGTTCTGTCCACAAAAATGAAGATGGCTTGAGGAAAAGAAGGCAGGATCCGATCCGTGGAGACTTGGCCGGATACAAGGTAGCAGCAACGAGAAGCAATTAGGGAGGGAAGAGAAGAGGGAAAGAGCCCGGAACGGGGAACACTGACCGAGCAAAGAGGGAAAGGTAGAAAAGGAGGAAGAAGCAGTTAAAGTCCCTACTTACCAGAAACGGTTGGATCCACGAAAGGCACAGAGAGGAACACGAAGATACGCGAGGATGGCGGCGGACCGCTAGTACGAGTGGCAAGAAGCCGAAAGCAAAGGGAAAGTCTGAAAAGGAGTGACGGACAAGAGCCGTGAAAGGACAAGGGAGTATGGAAAGGCGGAGTAAAACAGAGGTAAGGCAAGTGGGTAGGAGTAAGCACTACGGGGGGCACTGAAGGAGCTAAACGGAGTATTTAGCTGAGCGCTGGTATAAGAAGGAGTAACAACACAGATACAACGCGCCGGGAGGTGGGCGGGGCTTGCTTAAATAACAAAGGCAGCCATGTTGGATGAGGACTGGACTGCTAAGTGAAGGTTCTCCGCGGCGAAAACTTCCACTTCTGCCATAGCTTCCAAGAATGGATCCTGACACCCGCCTAGAACAGTGCAGGCCAAATGCCTACACACCACCCGTACCGAAAGGCCTGGAGAGGCCCCCGAGGCTCGGGAGCCCCTGAGCGTCGCGTGTTCAAAACGACTGCTGGGGGGGCAGTTACTTGTTTTGTTTTTCAGTTAATGCATCCTCCATGTTGGAGGATGTGAAGGTTGGTAAGTCTCCGATGGTTGAGCCTACGACAATGGACGGGAGGACAGAAACTCTGAAGATATTGGACCTAAGCCTATTACAAACGGGGAGGGATGGGGACACAGCCGCATCAGCATACAGCCCTTGCAGGAGTGGGATTGCTTCCAGACCCCCTAAGAGACCACCATGGTTGTACAAATTAAGATTATGACGTGGAATGTGCGGGGCCTGGGCACATATCTCAGCAGAAACAGAATCAAGTCTCTGCCGAGTTGGAGGCGAAGCTCAACGAACACTGGGTGGGACAGGGTTTTGGGGCCTCCTATTCCAGATTTGCAAGAGGGGTCTACACCTGGATCGGCCCCCACGTACCCTTTGAACTCACTAAAATGGATAAGGATCCTGAAGGCAGATATGTGGTACTATGGGGGACACTTGAACAAAGGGAAGTGTGTATAGTGAACTCGTACTTCGCCAACAACAATATCCCACTACACCTGAAAGATCTGAGCTCCAAAATGCTACAGTACAGAGATGCCTTCTTTTTATGGGGAGGGGACTTTAACTGCGTTCATGATCCAACGCTAGACCGGTCCAGCCCCACAACGAAGGGCCCTTCAACGGCCACCACATCCCTGAAAACCACGACCAATGATTTGGACCTGGCGAACGTCTGGCGGGAGCTGCATCCAGGTGAGAGAGGTTACTCGTTTTACTCGTCTCCACATGCCCTCCATACCCGGCTAGATTACCTCTTCGTGGGCAGGGAACATTTACCTCAGATGGGGAACGCGCAATACCTGGGAAGAACTATGTCAGATCATTCGCCACTGTTAATTGAATGGAATCAGACCGGCCCGATACCACCCATCCCCATGTGGAGGATGCCTGCGGAGGCCTTGGGGGACCAGGCGTTTAAGGATGAGCTACACGAGTCCATAGACAATTTCATAACCGAAAACACTGGGAGTGTAGAACGCGTCAGCACGCTATGGGACGCCCTGAAGGTAGTGGTGCGGGGGGAAGTCATTGCTAAAGCGGGCGGTATTGGGAGACTTCTGCGCAGCGAGCTAGACAAGGGAGAATTGAAAATCACGGCACTGGAGGCAGCCCCGATAGACACCCCAAAGAGAGAAGAGGATCTTAGAACTTTGAGGGAGAACTGCAACGATGCATGGAACAGGCTATCAAAATTCGATTTTATTACTAGAACCAATAGGTCACACGCCGAGGCAGACAAACCCGGCTGACTGCTAGCTTGGCTTTGCAAAAAAGAACACACCAGACATATAACCACGGTATTGAGAGATGAAATCGATGAAACTCGCAACACTCAACAGGATGTCAATGACACCTTTAAGAATTTCTATGAACAATTATATTCCCATGCGGGCCAGATCCCCCGAGATCAAATACAGGACACTTTAGATGAGATATGCTTACCCAAATTAACCCCTGCACGTTCTGAGGCTTTAGATGGGGACATCACACCCGATGACATTACGGAGGCAATTAGATCCCTGGCGACTTGTAAGACCCCGGGCAGCGATGGGTTGCCCCCGGAGTTTTACAAGGCATTTGAACCCTCCTTGACGCCACTACTGCTTGAAGTCCTCCGAGAATCCTATGAATGTGGGACCCTCCCCATTAGCATGAGAGAAACTTTGGTGGTCCCCATACTTAAACCCGACAAACCCACAGAGAGGTGCGACTCTTACCGCCCGATTGCGATGATAAATTACGATGTTAAAATTCTTACGACAATCCTAGCCAACCGACTAGCCAGAGTAATTGGAGACTTAGTGCATGAGGACCAAAACGGTTTTGTACCCGGTCATAATACGACCACGAACCTGCGTAGGCTCCAACATATAATAACCCATACCGACACAAGCAAAGAATGCTATGCACTACTGTCCTTAGATGCTATTAAAGCATTTGATTCAATATATTGGGAGTGGCTAGTGGTGGTCCTGGAGCAGTTTGGTTTCGGTCAGCGGTTCATTTGATGGATCAAAATACTGTACAATGGACCGAGGGCACGACTAAAATCTGGGAGATATGTATCAGAGTCGTGGGATATCCGCAGAGGTACCAGGCAGGGGTGCCCACTCTCACCCATGCTGTATATACTGGGCCTGGAGCCCATCGCTCTCTTTTTTAGGCAGCAATTCTTCGATGCAGGCATTCGGGTTGGAGGGGTAGACCACATCATCTCCTTATATGCCGATGATGTGCTGATATATGTCAATAATCCCCTTCTCAATGTACCAACAATGCTGGACGTTTTAGACAATTACGCCAAGGTCTCGGGCATAAAATTCAGCAGAGCCAAGTCCTGCTTGTTCCCGCTCGCGGGACTGAAAGGAAAGGCCATTACGGAACTTCCTCTGGTGGGTATAACCTGGCAGACCACTTCATTCCGATACCTTGGGATTCAGATTCTACACACCCCAGAACTAATGCACGATCATAACACTAGAGCGAAGATCCCAGCGCTACGTAAGTCTATGGGGTTCTGGTCTAAGCTGCCTTTATCCATGATGGGCAGGGCCTCCATAGTCAAAATGATTGTCCTCCCCGGGTTCCTGTATGTGTTCCAAAATGTGCACTTCTATATTACTAAACCTTTCTTCCGTTTGCTGGATACAATAATCCAGGATTTCCTATGGGGGAGATGCAGGCACCGGGTGGCCCTGTGCACATTAGCCTTACCATACAAATCGGGTGGGATCCAACTGCCTAATTTAGAGAAATACTACCTGGCCGCCCAGTTGGGCTTTGTATCAAAATGGTTAGCAGACGAGGTCACTTCAGAGACCCCCCTGTTGCAGTCCATGATCTCCCTGTTACGCCTAAAGGAATTGATCTGGGGCCCTCAGACCCTGATAAGCGACCCACCCTTCCTGGTGACCCTGGGTAGGAAAATATGGTACAGAACCTCAGTGATTATGAAATTAAAGCAAACATAATCCCCGGAAATGCCACTGCTCTCGGGGTTGAATAAGACCGATACCGATCTAAATAGTGTCAGGCTCTGGGAGGGAAAGGAATCTACACGTGGGGAGACCTGTATGAAGGGGGGACCTTTCGGGAGTTCTCAGAGTTACAGGCGGAGTATGATATTCCCTCCAGTCAATACCTATGATATCGGAAGATTAGACTGTTTGCCCGAATGAATTGGGAAAATTGGCCAGAGGAACCAGACATGAACCCCTTTATAACGCTGCTTTATAGTTTGGGAGAGGGTGGAAGAGTGGTGTCCCAAATATATGGCCATCTAAGTGACACACCTAACCCCCGAAGCGCAGAACTACGGACCACATGGGAAACAGATATAGGGCGGGAACTAACAGATAGCGAATGGGACAGGGCACTGTCATTCTCTGGAGAGGTCTCTAGAAATCACCGATTTCGACTGATCCAGATCAACGTGCTATACCGCACCTATCTGACCCCGAGTAGATTGGCCAAATTCAACAACAATGTGCCGCCAAACTGCACCTGGTGCGAAGCTGATAACGCGAACTTAATCCACATGCTATGGACCTGCCCCAAGACCCAGACTTTCTGGTCCAAAATAAAACAAATGTGCGAGGAGGCGGGTCACACCAGGTACGAATGGACCCCGCATGAGTGTCTCCTGGGCACCTATCCTAGGTTAGCTAAACTCAAACATTCAGTCAAACTAATGGATTTGGCATGCATAATGGCGAAAAGGACTATGGCTATGTCATGGAAAAAACCCGCAGGTCCGATTTTCACAGTGTGGCGTAAAGAACTTGAGAAATGGGCGAACGCCGAAACAAAGGCTTGGGAAGAGAGCGTAACCAGGTCTACTGAAGACTCGAGTATGGCGCTGGTTGCATGGAAAGATACCATGATAAAACTGTTCAACTCCCCTGATGATAAACCCCCTTTAATAACCCGCAGGATGCACACCCGACCACTGCGGAAAAAACACACCAGCTTCAGCAGGTCCATCGTGAGACACAATGACCCCCTGGTCTGGTCGATGTCCCCCCCCCCCCCTTCCCACGACAGGAGCATCCGCCCTGTCAGTCATTAGTGAAGCTGGACTTGGCTCGACACCGGAGATAGTTACTGTTCATTGTTGTTTGAACTTATTGTTTAACATATTGCTGTATAATTATGCAGACTTGTTTATTGATACTGAAGCTGGCACCAGAAAAAGGTGCAGTGTTTGTGAATATAACAAAATGCCAATAAACACATTTTTAAAATAAAATTAACAGTATTATTTTCTAATATTGGGGAGGTTGAGTCTGGCTGTAGTGGCAGATTTGGAGATGAAGAAGTTGTGTTATGGGTCGAAGAAGACACCAAGGTTACGAGCGCATGCAGAGTAAGGAAGGTAGTCAGGAGAAAAGAAGGGGGGGAGAGATAGCGTATTTGACTAGGAATTAGAGAACTTCAGTCTTAGTGGAGTTGAGCATAAGCATGTCTCTCCGCCATCTAATATTGGCAGACAGAGAGACAGTTTGAAATTTTTGACAACAGCTAGTCATATAAGGAGTGAAAGGAGGAGAAGATCTGAGTGTCGTCAGCAAAGAGTTTATAGGCAAAGCCGTAAGAGATCAGTATACCAAGAGCTGAAGTATAGAGAGTGAATAGACGTGGAGCAAGGGCAGACCCGTGGGGAACTCCAACAGTAAGGGGGGCGAGTGGGGAGGTAAGGCTGTTCCAGGATACCTCAAAGTTTCTTGGGGCAAGGTATTAAGCAAACCAAGCAAGGTCCTTATCTGTCATACCAAGGAGAGATAATGTAGAGAGAAGGTCAAACTGGTTGACGGTATCAAAGGCAGCCCAGAGGTTGAGAAGAAGAATATATGAAAGGTTTACATGACGAGTGGTAGAGATACGGTTGCTGTAATTTAGAGAGCTATCTCTGTAGAATGCAGACATTGTGAGTATAAAGGATCTCAGTGAGTCAATTGAATACTTCTCGCTCTAGGAGTTTGGAATAGTGTGGTAGAATAGAGATGGGGCAAATATTGGCAGGACATTTGGGATCAAGATTTAATTTAATTTATTTGTAACGCGCTGGGATGCCGGCGGTGGGCAAAGAAGCTCTGGGACAAGACTGACAACTATGAACAAAACAAATAAGAGAAAATATATATCAATCATGCCAGAGAGTCCGGGGGGATGAAAGTGAGGCAGGTATGGTAGGTTTATTCAAACAGAAGGGTCTTCAGCCTACCCCTAAAGATTGAAACCGTCCCCCACACAATCTGAGATCCGGTGGAGGGGCATTCCATAGCCGGGGTGCGGCTACTGAGAAGCAGCTATTTTGAACGTGGTAGAGCTTGTCAGCAGGAGTTTCCAACAGACCTGTGTTGTTGGTTCGTAGTGCTTGCTTAACCGGCAACCACCTAATCCTTTTGGTTAGATTTGCCGGACTTTTTCCATAAAGGCATGCATGCGTAATGCACAGTGTCCTGAATATAATCTGTTTCTGTACTGGCAGCCAGTTGAATGAACTTCTTCCTGCAGACACGTGCTCTGTTCTGCAAAGACCAGTCACTGCCCTGACTGCATTATTCTGGACCACCTATAGCCGATTAATATCTGTCTTTTCAATACCCTGAAGGAGACTGGCACAGTAGTCAAGTTGGGAGCCAATGGTTACACGGGCCAGTGTTGCGCTGTTAGCCCTATCAAGAAATGGTCTTGCTTGTACCTATAGCAAGACCAGGTTTCTTAAGGAGAGGGATGACAGTAAATGTTTTATAGGATGAGGGAAAAGTGACATTTTTAAGAGAGGAGTTGAAGAGGGAAGCAAGATGTGGAGCAATACTGCGAGCTATGTGCTTCACAATGTGCAGGGACAGTGAGTCAGTGGAGGCACAGGAAGGGTTAGCCTTGAGGAGTAGGGTGTTAGGGAGAATTCTCTCTTTATGCTGAATTTCCTAACCTGGTGAGTCCCCCAGCAGCTTTGCTGGATTCCTGGGGTTTGTTTTTTTCTCCTGCCAAGAGTGAGATTCTTTTTCTCCCACTCCTGGACATGATTTGTGGTATTCCTTTGACTGGTAATGTGTTTTATGGGCTATGGGGTCCTTTACTCCATAGGGTCTCATGTGTTTTTCCTAGGTGTGTTACACAGCACCCTCCGTGCATTAACACCGGGGTGTCGGGGGGCATGGCTTAATGGCTGCGGTGTAGGACGTGATTCCTGGGAGCTCCTGCAGATCCGCACATGATCCTGAGGATGAAAGGCATTTAAAGTCAGCTGTGAAGTGCTAAAAAAACAGCCACTGTAGCATGAAGAAATGAGGTGTGCAGCAGGCTGAAGTTTGGGATAATTAACAGCCAGAAGGAAGTACGGAGGAAGAAAAAAGCTTGCCGTGTCTGGGCGGTGAGTGAAAACAAGATGGCGCCCACTGAACAAAGGGTCTGATGTGTAATCAGCCGTACTGCCGGGAGAGGAGGTTGCAGAAGGCTAAGGCAGTGAAACCTGTCGCTAATACGAACAATCGGAAAACTGGAAAGTAAATGCACAAAGAGACGACAGCAGTGTGAAAGGCAGCCGGACTAGTGGAAGCCAGCAGCGACGTGGGACAGAACGAGTTGGTAATTGGAAGTAGCGGATGCGTATTCGGAAGACTGGGGGCATCAATGGGAGCAGTGGACACATAGGCGGCAAATACATTATCATTAGAAATCAGCGTATGCAGCCCAATGTTAACACTGGATCAGCTGTGGGACATTGTGAGCGCAGCCGCCTGTAGTCTGAAGCCTGAAGGAGCCACAAGATCAGCTGCTGGGAGGCGGAAACAGTAGCAGTAGCAGTAAAGTCATCAGAGCAAAAGCAATGCAGATTGTGTTAGTTGCAACATTGTGCCAGCACGGAGCTGCGAGGAGCGAGCCTGCAAGAGAACAGAGTGTGAAACTGACATCGGAATGGAAGGTGGTACTCGCGCCTGCTAAGGAAACAAAATAAACTTACAACACAGGCAAGCAGTCCATAACAGAGGATTACAGGTGGAAAACAAAGATACTGCTGGCTCGCGGGGGCACAAATACTACACAGAGAAATGTGGCGAGCCTGAAGCCGCACTAGGGGATGAGTCAATGAAAGTCATGTGAGGTGGCAGCAGGGCAATAACTCATAATAATAGCACCCATCAAGAGAGGTAACTTGTACTGTTGGCGCTGGAAGACACTCGCCCCAGGAGGGTTGAAAGAAGGCAGCGGAAGCCACGGCCCGAGAAGACCACAGAAGTGGACTGCGGTGTGGTCAGTTAAGAGCCAAGCTCCACGGAAGATAACAGGCCACAGTGAGCGGGGACACGCTTGGGCATATCATTGGGAAACAGCGCTGTCTGGGGTGTGGTGCACAGTCCGCTCGGGTCGCATAAGGCAGACCGCCCCTGGAGTTACAAGTGTGGATGACAAGCTTTTCCTAACCGAAGGAATGTCCAGCAAGCCCCTGAGAGCGAAGGCCAAGCAGCCTACGCTGGACGAATATACCAGAACGCCGACTGGCCCCGAGGGAGCCAGGAGCAAGGATAAGACCTCAGCAGGGGGAATGGCCGCTGTGAGTACTAACCAGGAAGTCCTGGAGGCAATCGCAGATTTGAAGGCGGCCTGGGAGTCCAAGCTTCAATTGGCTGTGACGGAATTGAAAACGGCGATGGAGCTTCAAGTGGGGGCGGTACAGGAAGATGTGAACCTCCTCAGGCAGGATGTTAGGACTTTGGCGGAGCGCACGGAGACCCTGGAGAAGGAGATGAGCCCAACTGCTGCGGACTGTGCTGCACACAAACGGGAGCTACATGCCCTGGTGCAACGAGTGGGCAATCTGGAGAGTAGGGCGGAGGAGGCAGAAGGGCGCGCTCGAAGGAATAACATTCAAATCGTCGGACTGCCGGAAGGGGCTGAGGGCCACAACCCGATGGAGTACGTGGAAACATGCTGCTGCAGGAATTCACCGGGGGAACCTCTCTCAGGGATTTGCTGTGGAAAGGGCACACAGGGCCTTGACAAGGAAGCCACCGCCAGGTAACCCGCCCAGGCCAATGATTGCCAAGATTCTCAATTATCGGGATCGCGAGCGAATCCTTGAACACTTCCGTAAGGGAGGAACTATACAACGTGGCGCAGCGAATATAACTGCCTACCCGGACTATACCCTGCAGGTACAGCAAAGCCGCATGAACTTTGGATCGGTCAAGAGGAGATTGCGGGAAGCTGGCCACAAATATATGCTGCTCTATCCGGCCAAGCTAAAGGTTTTTTACAAAAACAAGACGCTGTTCTTTGAAACTCCAGAAGACGCCATGGGGTGGCTAGACATGCAGAGCTGCCCCCAAGAGCCAGATGTTCAGAAGGAAGATGGAGCTGGACGAGACAAGTAAAGTGGTGAACTGGTGGGATTGAGGAATGTGGGACTTGATTATAGTCATTGATGCAGCTGGACGGCTGGAACGCCCTGAATGGTGGGAAACATGAGCTGTGTGCACGGAGATTGCTGCGTGAGGTAGGAGCCTCCCGGGGCCGATCTTTATACCCTCATTTAGAGTTTAGTTGGGTCACTGTTAGTGCGGTGACACCCTGCCGGGTTCTCGATTGGGGTCGCCAAGAGAGAGCCAAACGCGGGGATGCCTGAGATCCAGGGATGGAGCTGGGCAGTTAATTGGGTTGGGGTGTTGGGGTGTTTAAGTTTATATATGAGCCTTTGTGGAAGTTCTATTATTGAGAGTCTGTTTGGTGTGGGGGGGAGGGCTGCGTGGGGAGGGGAAGGAGAACCATCGATAGACCATGGGGGACCTTAAGATATTAACATGGAATGTTAGAGGGCTCAACAGTTACCTGAAACGTAATAAGGTTATGTTGTACTTGAGGCGACAGAAGATAGACATCGCCTTGTTGCAGGAGACACATCTGACGAGGGAGAGGATGGAGATGGTGGGGAGGAAATGGAAAGGGATAGCGGTGGGTTCGTCGTACTCTGCCTATGCAAGGGGAGTGCTTATCTGGGTGGCGCCGCATGTCCCATTTAAGTTAACTGAAGAAATTGTGGATGCAGATGGGAGGTTGGCGATAATTAGGGGGCTGTTAGAGAACAAAGAAGTATGCATAGTAAATACCTACGCTCCTAACCAAAACACAGCGGCATACTTTAGGACACTGTGTACCAAGCTGAGTGTGGGTGTGGGGGCTGGGGTGATTTGGGGAGGGGACTTTAATTGTGTCTTGATTCCAGGAGTAGACGGGTCAGATGGGGGGGCGGCCAGGCCCAGCACAGCAGCCAGGGTTTTGCATAGGTTGCTAGCAGACTTTGGCTTGGCAGATGTGTGGAGAGTGAAACACCCTGAGGGGAGGCAGTACTCGCACTACTCGGCCCCGCATAAGCTACACACGAGGCTTGATTATATCTTTGCCACCCCGGACGTGGTTGCTGAGAGTACTCATGTAGAATACAAAGCGCGGGTTCTCTCGGATCACTCGCCCCTGGTCCTGGGGTGGCAGTATTGCCCCCCCAGGGCGCGAATACCGACGTGGCGCCTCCGGGCAGAGGCGCTCAAAGACCCCGTTTTCAGGGAAGATCTAAGAGATGAGATCATTGCTTACTTCGAAGTGAATACTGGCAGTGTGCAGTCGGCGGGCACTCTATGGGAGGCCTTTAAGGTGGTGATGCGGGGGGTTGCCATTGCGAAGTCAAAGGGGTTGCTGGGTGGGGTTCTGGCTGAACTACAGGCGGCTGAGATTGAACTGGAGAAAGAGCTGGAGGGAGGTGGGGCAGATACGGAGGAGACATTCAGATTACAGCGGAAGTGCGCGGAACACTGGGACAGGCTCAGTAACTTAAACTACAAAAAATACATAGAAAGGCAACACACGGGAGGAGATAAAACGGGCCGGCTCCTAGCATGGCTATATAAGAGTGAAGCCCCCAGGTCCCTGATTCGAACTGTAACCGGTGAGGAGGGCGAGACGGTGGACACTCAAGAAGGAGTAAACAGGGCATTTGCGGAATACTATACTGCTTTATATGAGGATGATGGGGGGAGCAGCCAAGAGGAGATTGATGAGGTACTGGAGGACATAGGCCTGCCCAAGGTGAGTGACGAGGAGAGGGAGGAGCTCGATGCACCGATCACGCTTGAGGAACTGAAAGAGACGGTGCGGCAGTTGCCCACCAGCAAGGCTCCGGGGGCGGATGGGTTCCCTAGCGAATTCTATAAAATGTATGAGGAGGAGGTGCTCCCACTCATGCTAGAAATGCTCAACGAGGCGTTTGAAGTAGGACGGTTGCCGGAGTCGCTTAGGGAGGCGATTATTATACCGCTCCCCAAACCTAATAAACCGGGACATCGCTGTGGCTTCTACAGGCCCCTGTCAATGTTGAATCAGGACAGTAAGATCCTGACAGCTGTTTTGGCCAACAGAATGCGGAGAGTGATCGGTAAGCTGATTCACCCAGACCAGACGGGCTATGTCCCGAGTAGGAACATCACTCACAACCATAGACGACTCCATCGAGTGGTTGAATGGGGGTGCAGTCAGGACAGTCAAATGTCGATTGTGGCATTGGACGCAGTCAAAGCGTTTTATTCTGTTAAATGGCCGTGGTTGCTGGCGGCCCTACGTGGGTATGGCATGGGGCCAGGCTATGTTAAATGGGCTGGAATGCTATATAGCGAACCGCTAGCCAGGGTCCGTACGGGTGCAGTGGTGTCGGAGAGATGGCAGCTGGGCAGAGGCACTAGACAAGGGTGCCCATGGTCCCCGATGTTATACATTCTGGCCCTGGAGCCCCTAGCAATATACCTCAGGCAACAATATGAGCCGATCGGCATCGAGGTAGGAGGGGAGAGGCATCTCATATCCTTGTACGCAGATGATCTGTTATTGTTTCTAAGGTACCCGGAAGAGAATCTTCAGTATGTGTTGGAGGTGATGGAGCGGTATGCCAAGGTGTCCGGTATAGCGGTGAACCCTCAAAAATCTTGTCTATTCCCGCTGGGGAGGTACGTGGGAAAGCCTGTAGAGAGGTTACCTGTGTTGCAGATTCCGTGGGCGACGGGTTCATTCCGCTACTTGGGGATAGACGTGTATCACTCTATTGAAGAAGAACACAAGCACAACACTGAAATCGCTATAGAAAAAATTGCGAAATGCATGAGGTTTTGGGAAAGGTTGCCCCTAGCGATGATGGGTCGAGGGGCTATGCTTAAAATGGTGGTCCTGCCCCGACTTTTGCATTATTTCAACAATATCCCTTATATGATCCCTATGTAGTTTTTTGTTAAGCTGCACAGTATGTGCAGAGACTTTTTGTGGCATGGTACCCGACACAGAGTTGCATTATGGAAGCTGCAGAACTTCTATGAGAAAGGCGGTATTAAACTGCCTAATTTCGAGGCGTATTATGTATCGGCACAACTGCAGTATGTGGCTAGGTGGCTCTCTGATGAGGAGACCCCTGAACACAGGTTGTTCGGGAGGGACTGTGCTCCTTTTTACTTGCGGGAAATGATCTGGGTGGCTAGCTCGGATATGAGCGAGCGCCCTAAGATGCTGTTGGTGGGATGGAACATGTGGCGCCGAGCCTGCCGCATGATGGGAGACCCTTTCCCGTGTGTCCCACAGATACCGCTGGTCGCGCTGACGAAGGGGGACAGGCAACTGAGGGTAATCATTAGGACTTATTGGGAGTCGGTGGGTCTAATCACCTTGGGAGACATCTGGCAGGAAGGGGCTATTGCGGAGTTTGGGGAACTTGGGACAACGTCAGGACTGCACGGTAGCCAATATGTCACTTATCACAGGGTAGTACAGGAGATTAGGAGTAGGTGGCCTGAAGCCATTTTGGCGAGGAGCAGGACACCGCCGTCGAGGTGATATACGATACATCAGAGGGTGGGCATGAGGTGTCCAGGTTGTACGAGATGTTGATGACTAAGATCGGGGGGGATCTGGTGCATTTGAGATCAGAATGGGAAACAGAGATGGGAGCCCCGATGGAGGATGGGATGTGGGAACGGGCTTTGGGATATCACAAGAAGGTGTCGAGAAATGCCAGGTTTAAACAACTGCAGTTGTACATAACGCACAGGGCGTACATGACCCCTCGGAGAATATCAAGGTTCAGAAATGTGGGGCGCCAGGCTTGCCCCAAGTGTGACGAAGAGAACGCAGACATGATACACATGTTCTGGGCGTGCCCGGTAATTGAAGTCTATTGGGGGAGGTTGCACAGAAGCTAACGGAGAAGGGGGTCACGCTCATAATAGACTGGGCCTGGGCCTGCCTGCTAGGGGGGGTATCCTAGAGCGCGGAAACGCAAACATGTTGGGAAATTGAAAGATCTGGCATACGTGCTCGCGAAACGTAGGATCGCCATGGGATGGAAGGAGTGTCACAGGCCGCGGGTGGAGGTGTGGTGGAAGGACCTACAAAAATGGGCAGGGGTTGAAACAGTTGTGTGGCAAGAGGCTAGTAGCACGGGGGGAGATGAGGAAATGGGCTCCCTCATGGCATGGAAACTGCTGATAGCTGAAATGTTTGGAGCAGTATTGGCCCCAGCAGAATCCGGAAGCAGCGAAGCCCTGACACACGGTACAGATACAGAGGGCGAGGAACAAATAGGCTCATAAGGGGGGGGGGGGGTGCAGTGGTTATGTTGTTGAAAGTTTTTATTTATGTTTTGTTGTATTTTTGTTTTGTTTGAATAAAATAATTTTTTTAAAAAACACAGGGGTGTCATAGTGACACCCCACCATAGACTCCATACCCTGGGACTGACTACTGTCTCCCAGGGCATGTAAAGTCACCATTGGCTTTACTAGTCCCAAATTATTAACAGAAACCAGTACAAACCATCATATTGTGGACGTACTGGTCGGGGCAATTCGATTGGCTGGCGGCAGTGGAAACTACTTTTTATATTCGACCGCGAATATTTTCCTATGGGATTTTCCCATCGTTCGAGGCTACCAACTTTAATTATTTAATTCTCATTGCCTCGAACATACCGCCGGTTTATTTAATTAATATTAATTTCCAGTTGGTATTTTTTGCCAAGACTCGATTCTAAAATGGCGTTTGTGTTCTCTTCTGTGACTCCAACCCAAGTCGAGCCCTTTGTTCCACTTTTTGGCGGGCTTCTCCACAGAAGCCTCCAAAAGTGGTGCCACTCTGTCTGGGTACCACAGGGGATGTGGGATGGGGTTTAGGCACCCTGGACCGAGTTACCTTGGTAACTCAAGTCGCACTCTTGTGTGATTGGCCCAAGTGGTGAGCCGGCCGGCTCCCCACTTAGCATGTTTGAGTGACAGCTAGGCTGAGTGAATGGGGGTTTTCTGCATAAAAGCAGGGCTTTGGGGACTGGAACTTTAGAAGTCACCACAGGACCTGAGAATCCGACGTGTGAGAAGCTGAGCCGACCTACCACGACGACATCACCGGTGGAGCCCTGCAGAACCGACTCACCACTTCCCGACGACAGAGAAGATCTCCTGGCTGGAGAGGCTTCTTCCCCTGACTGGTGGGCACAACCAGTTTACCTTTCTTTCTTCGCACCCCAGCCCAGTTTGTGGTCGAACTGCCACTGAACCGCGAATCACCGGACCGCTCCTTGTACCTGAGAAATTCCGTGGCTGGTTTCTTCCCTGGCAGTGCAACAGACTCCTGTCTTCCTCCACGACGAGATCCTCTCTTCCCCCGGACGAAGTACCGACTTGCACCCGCTGACAGGACCAACTGCCCCCGCCAGAGCGTTCTCACCACTTTAAGGTACCGTGTCCGCCAGGCCTCCCTTTCTAAAGATTGCTACAAGGTAATAATAACCCCTTAACCTTCTGGACTGGGCTGGCCGCCTTGACCCTCTAACTGGTCCCTTTCCTTGGTCCAACTCCTTTTTGAACCGTTACAAGACTTTTGTGCACTGCAACTGTGTGACCTTGGACACATTTCGTTTTGATCCTCTTAAAGCGGATCCGGCCTATTGACTCTGAATTCACGGTGTTACTTTGTCTTTCTCTCTTGTTGTGTTCGTGAAAAAGTGTTGGGATCTGTTTCAATTATTCCTCTGCTTTTCTCTCCCTTTTTAAAAACGAATTATTAGAGTGCCATCTACGTTAAGCGCTCACCGCTGTCTGAAAATAAGTGGGGCTTTACTTAAGACTTGTCTAAAATTCTTTTAAGGGAGTGTATATCTTTTAGTGACCGTGTTTTTGAATTGCTTACTATTAGTGCCTGTGTGTTTTTCTAGATGTGGTTTTAAATAAATAATTATATCTCTTTTACACCAAGCCCTGGTCAGTGTTTACTTGTTCTACTGTGTTCTCTTGACCTATTGTGAATACTCTGTATACTGCCTAACTCTTCTTGAGGGAAGTCTGACTGCTCAGCCACAGCTACCAAGTGAATCTGTGTGGTACAGACTGCTACCAAGTGGGTTTACTGCCAAACACCTGTAGTCCTAAATCTTTTGCAGTGGTCCCAGAGGGAACTGCACAGGTTTCTGCCTAACATAGGGCAAGAATCTCATCAGGCTTGGTATGGGCAAAGGAAGACATAGTAGCGGGAGAGGAGGGTAGGGAGTGGTGGAGAAAAGTGAGAAGGAGGAGAGGATAGAAGGTAAGTAGCGAGGGTATTGTGAATGGTAGATAGACATTTTAGAAGCAAAGTAGAGAGCAAGATCATTTCCAGAACATATTGTAAGAGACAGAAAGTAAAATACATTTTTAGAAAAACAATGAAAAGGTGGAAGAAATTATATTTTTTATTTTATTGTTTAAAGTGCATGCTTGGCTCGAGAGCATCAAATCGCTGTAACAGTGTGGGTAGCCAGTGTATGGACTGGCATCTTTTTAACAGTAGCGGAGTACTGCGAGTCGGTCTGTATATCCATTAGGATTATTTCTTGGTAAGGTATTCATTTAGTCTGGTTCACTCTTGCCAACTTCATTCACATTCGTTTGCAGGATTCACTTCCCTTGCTTTCTGGAGTTTGTAGATCAAAGACTTTAGACTGTACAGGGATTTTGCTTGAGCTCCTGTCTGACCACTTGACCTAACTTGGCAGCTCTCCTACGGCCTTCTGGTTTCTGTAGTTTCATTTGCACAGGGATCAACTAGAGTCTCTCGAGTTAGCACCCATGTGGTGCCAGTTCCCTCTGTAGTTGGTCTCCCCTCAACACTTTTACAGTTCTTTTGAACATAGTTCATTTTGCCACTTTGCGTCTTTCATCCACCACAGCCCAGCTCTATCGGTTCTCCCCTCGACTCACCGGCTGTGATGAACCGCTTGGCTGTCTTCGTAAATAGAGTCAAGGCCGGTACCATCGTAGCAGGAGTTTCCCTCGCTGCCGCTTATCAGCGTCGACACGCTCTGTGTACCGTTGACATCTGTTGCAGGACACATGGGCTATTGTCCTCGGTCTTACGATTCCCTCTGCTGAGGTTTTGGGGGTCTGCGTCAGAAAGGGCAAGGTCGTGTCTCTCCTTGTCAACCTCTCGATATTCGCTGCCTTTCTCCTCCTCTTGTACTGCCAGACTTGGATAGCTGTCGTGTCGTGCTGTCTGCCTTGCTTGTCCGGTGCTCTCTTGCTCGACCTTTTATCTCTGTGGGGAAGGGAAAGGGCTCTCAGCTGTGTGGGATTCTGATCAATTGCCTGACCCTTGTATTGGGGCATGTTGGGTAAACGGCTCTTGTGTTAGTCCGTTCTCTAATGTGTCATGCGAAAGTGTTCATGTTGGAAAAGGGGGGGCAGTGGTTTTCAATGTTCTACGTGGTAGGGTGGGGAAAAGGTGTTGAAGGCAGGGGGATACTGCGTCTCACCCATTGGTGTCCCACTCCCCGAGGACCCCACATCCATGTGATCCTCCCTCACTGGTCCACCCCAGGAACTGCATCCAATAGCGATGGCCGTGTACTGGCCACGTGGATGACAGATCCCCGGGGACTAGCTAGGGAGACACCTTCAGGTTTCTCATAGAGCAATTGTTTTTAGGCGGTCTAAGGGAAAGAAGGGAGAGAATTCATTCGAGAGGGGCACTGGGCATGCTTGAGTGCAGGGGTTGGGGGGTGGGGGGCTAAGGCTGTGTGAGGTTGATTTGATGATCTATCAGATTTTCTTCTATTTTTTCAATCAGAAAGTTGTGGATTCTGTTGCATTTTTCCTGAGTTGCTGGCACCTTGGGGTCAGGTGAGGGTTTGGTATAGTGCTTTACCACTGCAAATAAGGCTTTGCTCTTGTTCAAGGCTGCCTTGACGGTGGTGGAGTAGTAAGTAGCTTTGGCCTCTGTAATTAGAATCGTGTCCTTAGAGCGGAGAGATTTGAGATTGGTGAGATCACCAGGGTTATGTTTTTTGCACCACTGTTTCTCTAGGGCTCTGATTGAGCATTTGTTGGAGGCAAGCTTGGATATGTACCAAGGGGCAGACGGTTGGGTCTTCAGACAGCTGGTTTTTAGGGGGGCAGTTTCATAGCAGAGGTGTTGAATAATTCTAGGAGGATGGAGGCATTCCCTGTGGTGAGGAAGCCTGCAATGTTTGCTTCTAGCTCATTGACCCGAAAGGCTTTGAATGTGCTGTGCGGAGTGAGGAGGTGTTTACCCTGTGAGAGAAAAGACCTTGGCCGTGAGGCCAGGGGTGCGGCCCCCTGTGACTTAGTCCTTTCCATTATGCCCGCAAAGGTTTGCAGAATCCAGCTGGCGCTCGAAGTTTCATGACTAAGCTCATTTCGGTCTGCACGCGAGTGGCTGCAGGAACCAGCCGCCGTTCAGTGCAGCGCGATACTAATTAGGTAAGACAAGAAGCAGACACCATGTAGGCTATCCACCATTTAACTCACATACGCTTGATGACAGTTGAGCTTTTATTTCACAGACTTGCGTGCGTACTTAAGCAACACGGACACGATCGTCTCTGTTCAAAGAAGCATTTATTTTCTCATAAACACGCGAGCAGAAGGTCAGTTACCTGCTTTCATTTTATGACTTTCATGTACAATTAGAAACGTTTACACAAGACTTTCTAGATATAGACATGCATTTTAAGTTTGTTTCATTTCTTTGTTTTTTGTTCGTGTTTGCACAAATTGATGAATCGTTTGATGATGATGAACTACCCAAACATTACCTTCAATGACACCTTAATGGTAACGTACCTCTCTCAATGCCATGTGTATGTACATGAATGATTTTCTACACTGCATATATTGAATGTTGTTTTGCTGGAATATGAAAACTGCTTTATTATTTACCAACTGTTGATAATATATCAACCATGTATATAGATTTGTCCATAAGGTGATCAGTAGATTAAAGTTCACAGGCCCTGAGGAAGGGTTTGTAACCCGAAATGCATAGGCCTTCAATGTGACATTCTCAGCCTTTAAACCACGATACCCACAAGAGGGTTCAAAGCTTATGATACTAATAAGCAAAGAATAAAGAAACATTTAATTTAAGATTACAGCGAATTATTATTGAATTTGCAGAAATTTGTTTAACCACTTCTAAGTGGTCCACGGGTGTGCAGCCCTCTTTTTTCTCACGTTTTGCATAGTGCCAACCACAGAGGCACTTTTCATAGTGGGTCTGCACCCCAAGATTTTGTAAAAACTCTTTTTCCACGTGAACAAGATTACCTCAAAGCATTATACGTAGTGCAAAGCTCACCACAATCTGAGGTGTTTACCCTGACCTTTGTGGGCTGTGGTTGAGTGGGTGCTCAACAGTGGGATGGAAGCATGGTCAGACCACTCACGTGGCATAGCGTCTGCCCAGGTGATGGAGAATTGCGTAAATACAAGGTCTAGGGTATTGCCTTTGTTGTGGGTGGGGGGAAGCCCAATTCGCTTAAGGACCATGGATCCGGTCAGGGTAAAAAAGCGTGCTTCAAGTGTGGTTGTTAAAGTGAGACTCGGGGACGATAACATCTCTGAGAAACACATTATTACTGTATGCTAATTTGGCAAAGGTGAGAAAGTTGGAGATGTCCGCAATGAAGGACTCCTACTCAATCCTGTGAGGTTGTCTGTAAATGTGATGGATGGTTATTTATTCCTTGAGAGATAAAGGGAACCGGAAGCTGAGTGACTCAAAAAAGCTTTCTCTGGGAGAGGGGATGATGTTGCCTGCTTCAAAGGCAATGCAGACTCTCCATTCACTCGAAGAAGAGGGCTCACATCCAAGCGCACATCTCCGGGGCCACTAACCTACGCTGTGCATCAAAAGTGACCAGGGCACTCCTGTGTCGATAACCCAGGCCGGGCGGTGCGATTGCCGCTATGGTACTGTTGTTGGCTCCTGCAAAAAAGCTGCGAAAGTAGAAGCAGCAGAGCCAGTGAGTCGGAGAAACCGATACGAAATCAGCTTCTGTTTGAACCGCGGTTGCAAGAGGCAAAATTGTATGAAGAAATCCACAAAGGACAGTGCTTGAAGCGCATGTGATGAGAGGCACGAACAAGTGGAAACTAAAGGAGTGAATGTACTTTGAAAAAGCGAAGTCAGATACCGTGCACAGAGTAGTCTGGCACCACATGGGTGCTCATTCGAAGGTCTCTGTTAGGTAGCCAACTGAATGGCAACTGCATTATAAAAAAAGAACTGTGTAATGAAGGGGTCCAGCGACGGTCAAGCTAAACCCTGTGCACATTCGAAAGTCTTCGATAAGTGTAAAGTGAACTGCAGTTTGTCCGAGCCCGGCCGAGGGAAACTAATTGAATGTGAATAAGGGATCTGAGCCTGGCTGAGGGGGATCCGGGATGAACCCTGAGTCACCCGAGAAGGAATATTGTTGGAATCGTAAAATAAAGGGATCTGAGCCCGGCTTAGGGGGATCCAGGGAGAGACACCTAAATCATATAATGATAAGAAGAAAATAACTTTCTTTTTTTGTTTTGTACATCAGGCCCTCCGAAACAGGAGACTTTGACGGAGAAGAGACTTCAGCACAGAAGGCCCTGATGCTGGAATTGGAACTGTATTCTCGTGTCAAGAAAGCCAGAGTATGTGCTTGGCTCGGGGGAAACGCCTTGCCCCATGCTGAAAACATGGGGAAGGGAGGCAAATGGCCCGAGTTATCATTTGGTGAACACGTCTTTCTTTTTCATGAACATTACCCCCACACTGTTTGTAAAGTAGCAGTAAGGATTGTTTTTTTAGTATAGGCATTTTTATTTTGGCAAGACTCCACTAGGACTGCATTATTATTATTTGATGGTTGTAGCTGGCTCGCATCTGTAGATTTAGGTTTAGATAGACGTTTTTCACCCCCTTGTGAAAATTAAACACCCTTGAACTGCGGTCACTTGTGTCCGTCTTACTTCGATACCATGCTTTCCTTACAGTTATTCTGCAAGTTTCTCTGTACCTCTCTGCAGCTGCAAAGAAATCAACTGACTGCTACCTGCTGCTAACAAGACCGAGTGTTGAATATTGTTTTTGTTTTCACAGGAATGGCCAAATATCTAGGGTTCACGCAATGTTTTTCTTTTCCTTTTGTTGGTCTGACCCTATTGTACAACTATGACAGCCCTACTGGGTGTGGTTTGCGGCCGATTCTCTTGTGTATTTTGCAGAATATTTTTCAGTTTGCTGTTTGTTTTTCATTTAGTTTTGTCCCTCTGATCCTGCTGTGCATGGCAGTAGCCCAACTGCATATCCGATGCAACAGATATTCTTGTGCAGTGTGCAGAATATTTTTCATTTTTGATTTAGTTTTGTTCCCTGACACTACTGTTCACGAATAAATAGGTGTGAGTGCGGTTGTGGAGCAGAGATGTTTGTGCTTTACTGTATATTTTTCACTCAAAGATACCCACAAGAAAAATCTGTAAGTGTTTACAAGTTGAAAAAAATTATTCCCACCACTCCCTTCTGAAACATCTTAAAATTTGTTTTTTTACAGAACGAGCAGCTCTGGCAGGAAAGGAAAGCAACACAGTTTTGGATGGCCTGGTGACGTCAGCAGTTTGGAAACGGGTGATACCGAAATGGACTCAAGTTCCATCCTGCCCAGCACAGAGGATGTAATCCGGAAAACCGAACAGATAACTAAAAATATTCAGGAACTGTTAAGAGCAGCCCAAGAAAATAAACATGACAGGTTTGAACAAGAACACTGAATGTTGATAGATTTGGAAATACTTTTATGGGGTTTATTGTATCTCTATGAAAAGAAATATGCAAACATAGGAAGATACATATTGTTTTGTGTGAATTGAATAGCCCTCCCTATGAATTATTTTTTACTGTTATGATTGCTAGGGTCTTTGTAAAGTTGTCACATTTATGAATGGTGCATTTCTGGATACCTCTCCAAGATTTCCCAACTGTGTCATCCATCTAGACGCCTACGTTAAGCCAACCTAATATTAAACCTACATCTGCCTGATGTATATAAGAGCTATGTTTGCACATCTGTCCACGCTCCGTAATGTTCTCCCACCACACCTTAACCTGAGACTTGTCAACTGTGGTCAAACCGTGCAATGGCACACACAATACTGACGTTTGGTGTTTAAACGAAAGGTCTTTGTTTCAGTTAATAAAAGTTGGATAAATATCTATTTGTTCTAGGGCAAGGACTATAGGATTTATCCTAAGCAAAACAACAACAGTGACTTTCTTTCCAGCTGGCTTAAACATTCCATTCCATTATCAAATTATAAAGTTCACAACCTACTCTATTAAGTTCTTGTCTCACATTGAGACACCCTGATCTACAACATAAATTTCCAAAGTAGATGAGCAATGACCAAGGCTAACTTCTAATCTTAATAAGTCTTTATACTCCTACGTCCCGTCCCCTTTCCTCCATACTTATGGGACATTCCTCCGTCCTGTGGGACGGGACCGGAGCACTTTGTAAAAAGCATCCAAAAATGTTGCAAACATTTTTAGTCCTTCCTCTCTTTCTGCGCGGGGCCTGGCACGCGGCCGTAACCCCCCCCCCATCTCGGCTCTGCCCACGCATCGCCCATCAGTCCTTTTCTCCGCTTTTTTCCTCTCTGGCTCTCGCTAGCGATCGTGTACCAGTCTGTCTATGTTGTTCAAACTAGACTTTCCAGATTTTTCTTCGTATCACTGACGCTTCGCGAGGGTGGACCCCATCCTCTTTGTCTCGAGTGTTTGGGTCCGGACCACCGTTAGGACTCCTGTTTTTACTGTGATTCCCTTTCGGTCCGGGCACTTCAACTGCGGTTGGAGCACTGGCAGGAGGTGTTTCGATGTGCCCCTCCTTGCATTTTCAAGCTTTTATTGACGAAAAGAAGAAACGCCCGGTAAGTTCTTTACTTTTTAGAGCACCCCGGCCGGGAGATACCTTTCCAGGCTTTTCCCGAGCCGGGAGGAGCGTTAGTCGCTCTGTCACTGGGGATTGCCCTGAGGTGCCTTCTGGGCCTAAACATTGTACCAGAGTTTTCTCTGAGGGTCTCCGTAAGGGGCCGATGGATACCGGACTACACTCCGAGGCCCCTTCTGTGGGGGCGGCTTGCAGACCCAGTTCTACTGAGTCGTGGGGTACTGGAGCTAGCTCTGAGGCCTCTTTATCGGCTTCCCTCAAAAATAAAACAGGGGTGCGCCCCGAAGCCTTGGTTGGGCTTGGTGTTACTGAACAGATGTTCGAGGCCCGTGCTTGTAAGGCTGTTACCGGACCTGGGTCTGAGGTCCCTCGTACAGAGGCTAAAGTTACCAACATTTCTGAGAGGCCTGGCAAGGCCTTATCGGTGAAAGTTGTTGCTCACCGTTCCCGCTCTTGTGGCGACGCCAGAACTGTTGAGGGGGCAGTGAAGGAAAGTTCTTCCTTTACCGGCAGCGCCGAGGTCCTTCCTGAGAAGGCTAATTTGGCTATTGGTATGTCGCAGAAACATTCCAGGCCTCATAGTACCGGTTCTGCCGAGGTTCCTTACATAAAGGCTAAAGTTAAGACCCCTGATCCATCGACGGGGACCCCTGCCTCACTTCCTCACGTGCCGCAGTTCCCCGTAGGTGATGGCAAAATGGCGGCCGTTCCCGCCACGACCACGGCGGCCATTTTCGGTGCTTCTCCTACAACTATGCCATCGGCCTCAGGTGTAGGGCTTGGTTCTGTGAGTGAACATAAAATTCCTTGTGCGCATCCTTTTCTCCCATTTTACAACTGGAAAGCTCGGATGCCCCTTCCGCACAATGTTTCATTGCCTGTGGGGTCGGCACCTTTGATTTTTGTGGCGACTTCGGGGGATGGGCCTGTGTGGCAACCCTCCCCGTTGCGTCCCTGGAATTATCCTCCTCATGAGAGGCCTCCTCCGGTAGCTCCAAAACAGTCCCCGGAGGACGCTTTTTTCGGCGAATTTCAGACGCTCATGCATACCGACCCCATGAGGGAATATTTCAAGGGGCTTTTTAGGGAGATATGTGCACCCGCGCCTCTGCTCCACCTGCTCCTCCGGTGGCTCAGGCGGCGCCGCCCTTGCCTACGGTGCCTCCCCCGATCCTTCTGCCATTGCCCCCATTGTCCCCTGTGGACAAGGCAGTGCCTGACACGGTTCAGCAGGATCCTGACCTGTTGGATGAGGTGCAGGGCTATCAGGACAAAGAGGACCTGCCCTGCTCTATTAGAGCTTTTCATGGTACTGGACATAATGTGCTTCTTGGATGTTCCGGTGCCGGCAGGAGAGTGTACTTTCTGGGGCGTCCACCCTGTCTCCTTTGGAGCGTACCGGCCTGTTCTTGCAGAAGGACGTTTTGGCTGAGGTCCGTAGGGTGTGGGAAAAGCCACACTCTGGACTCTTCGTCAATAAGAAAATTGACGCGCGATACATGCTGCATTCTTCAGAAGAGGTGGCCCTGTCGTCTTGTCCGCCCCCGTCCTCCACAGTGGTGGCTGCAGCCACTTTACAGTCCAGGCCTGCAGCATCCTCTTCTACGACGGCTACTCAGGTTCTGGGGAAGGAGGACAAGCTCCTCGACTCCCTTGGGAGGAAGATTTCCGCTAACTCGGCCTTGGAGCTCCGGCAGGCCAATGCAGAACTAGTGTTAGTGGGGGCGAATATGGGGATGTGGAAAGATCTGTCGGAGTTCGAGGGGTTCATTCCGGTGGAGAAGCTGGAGGACTTTAAGACAGGATTGTCCGATGCCAGGGTCTTGGCCCAGGATCTGCTGGAGGCTGCGGCTCACCACGTAGACACTTCGGCTCACCACGTAGACACTTCGGCTCGGGGCCTTATGCTGGAAGTTGATACCTCCCGACAGGTGTGGTTGCATGCCACCAAATTTTCAAAGGAGGTGCAGGACAAGGTATTGGACCTTCCGTTTGACGGTAAGGAGCTGTTCCATTCTACAACGGATGTGGAGCTGACCAAGACGAAGGACAGCACCCAGACAGCTAAGTCCTTGTCAGTCCTGGTTAAAACTCCTTTTAAGACCCAGAGATCGTTATCGCAAAGCCGTCCCTCTTCTGGTTTTAGAGGTTTTTGTTAGGCAGAATCCTGTGCAGTGCCCTTAGGGACCACTACACCTGATTAAGACTACAGGTGGCAATACAAGTTTTACCTTTGGTACAAGCCCGTACTACTAAGTTATAGTGGTAGCAGTAGCAGAGCAGCCAGGCTTATCTCAAGAGTATATGAGCAGTAACAGAGATTACACAAAGGGACCACAATTACTTTGACTCAAGCAAACACTGACTCAAGGTTTCAGGTAAAAAATATAAGTACATTTATTTTTAAACCATCAGTTTTAAACAAATCCACACGTTACATATACTACAACTAAACAATTCACTTTGTACAGTAAGTCTCAAGGTAAGTACCTTGTGTTGGAATGAACCGGTGTTATGAACAAAACACGATACCGTGGATACGGTTGCAATCACTTTTTGACAGTTCGGTCTACTAAATAAATGCGTATCCGTGACATGAAATGCTACCGGGGCAAAAATACAGTTAGCACCTGAGATACCCAGAGGGAGTTGGAGGCAAAAATCACAGGCAATATTTGGGTTAGGCAGACAGTATCGAGAAACACTCAGAAACAGGAGTTCAAAAGTCAAAGGGTCGGAGCCAGGGTTAGGTGACGCCGGAGACCTGTGCCGAAGATCACAGTGTTAGACAGTTCGCAATTCAGTGTAGCCAAAAAGTACTTGGATATTGTCAATGTTCGGAAGCAAAAGTTATAAGAAGGAAGGAAGACGAGGACGAGCCTTGAAGATGAAGAAAAAGGGATTCACCCAGTTTCCTCGAGTAGAACACAGTACCTTATTCCAACGATGCAGCTGGTGCCCTGGCAGTTGTTCCTGTCGGTTTCCCGCAGACCCACGATTTCTGGAGCTTCGTCGTGAAGGAGGACATCTGAAGGGGGTCTGCACCACACAGGGCTGAAGCCAGCAGCAGCGACAACGAAAAGGTGTGCTCCTTAAAAACAGGAGAGGCTCAGCAGGTGGCTATCCGGACCACTACAGCAGTGTGCAGCGATTTCGACCACGGCGAAGATCTCTGGCTGAAGAAGGTGAGCTGGTTATCGCACCAGGCTCAAGGGAAGACGACTCTGGACTGGATCTCCTCTTAGTCGTTGAAGGGAAGACAGCTCAGGGCTGCAGCAGGGCTTCACCGGGATGGGGTAGTTGCAGCAGCTGTAGTTCTTTCCGCTTCTCTTCGGTTCCTTGTAGTTCCAGAGGCGACTCTGACTTCTAGCCCAAGAGATCTACCTTTTATGCGCAAAACCCCCATTCACACAGTCTGGCTGTCAATCAAGCAGCAGGGGGGTTGTCCAGCCGGGACAACCACCTCAGCCAATCGTGGCAAAGTGCGACTCGGGTTTCCAAGGATACCCTGTGCAGGGGGGGACTACACCCCTTCCCCACATTCAGTCTACCTAGACACCCATGCGCCAAGAGAAGGGCTTCTCTGCAGAAGCCCGCCAAAAGACGGTGAACAAAGAAGGCGAACCTAGTTTGCCGCGCAAAGTAAAACACAAGAAGGACTTTAACAAAAAGAAATGGCGAATAAACCCAACCGGAGCCAAAAGAAAGACGATTTGGTCAAGCGGGTTTATGTTCGAGGTTAATATAATAGCCAAGAACAGTATCATGTTTATCTAATATAAACGTGGTAGAAAAGTAAGGGTAGAGACCACTGCCACCAGCCAAGTCTAATTGTTAAAAGAGCGAAACAATGCACAGGGAGGTACAGACAGAAAAGGGGTACAGATTCGCCCTTTGCAGCACTCCATGTACAATGGGGTGTACTGGGTCTGTTAAGAATGACTATGTAAAGTAAATGGCAACTTTACCTTTCTCTGGGGGACAGTAGTCAGCCCCAGGGAAATGGAGTCAGAGGAAGTCTAAAAGACAACTCTGGGTTACTACACTGAAGGTGCTGTGTAACCCATACAAGAACAGGGGCACTTGGAGTGGTGTGCTCCAGTGCCCAAGATCACACAATGAGTAAAAACACATAGGCCAAAACACATGTAAGAGTGGAAAAAGGATGTACACTCTTACCAGGTGGAAAATAAACTCCAGAAATCCAGCAAAGCTGCTGGGGGACTCACTAGGTCAGGGAAATTAGCCCTAGAAGTAGAATTCTCCCTAACAGTTTTCTAGACCGGAAATCTCGTAGAGTGGATACCCCTTTGGGTAATAACCGCCGGCGGCAGCAACGGACTCAGTTTTTCTCCTGCTCCTCAGCCTCCTCCTCAGGTTCAGGTGGTAACACCACTGAAAAGCCTACAAAATGAGGGTTCTCCGCGCTCGCATGAGACCTCGGTGGGAAGACGCATTGCGTCTCATTGGGAGGCGTAGCAGACCATCACCGAACACAGGGGGTCTTGTCAGTCGCTCGGGCGGGCTTCCGCTTACCCTTACCCCCGACCCCGCCCTTCAACCCTCCTTTCCAGCAGTCGGGGTTGTCCTCCCTAAAAGCAGAGATTCCGAAACTTCTGGATCTCAGAGCTGTGGAACCCGTTCCCCTTGGGGAACGAGGGGAGGGCTTCTACTCCCGGCTGTTTACGGTGCTGGCCTGTGCACCATCCTAGACTTTCCCAGTTCAATCCTTTCCTACCACAAGAGAAGTTCAAGATGTTCATGCCCAGCCAGATACGGTCCTCCTTGCAGATGGGCGATTGGCTCAGCGTGGTGGACCTTCAGGATGCGTACACGCATATTCTGATTTGGAATCCACACAGGAGATATCTCTGCTTCTCTGTGGGAGAGGAGCACTTCCAATTTCGAGTGCTCCCTTTTGGCCTGAGCTCAGCGCCGCGTGTCTTCACGAAGATGATGTTGGTGATCGCGGTCTATCTTCGTCTGCAGGGTATCCATGTGTATCCGTATTTGGACGACTGGCTCTTGCGCAGTCTGTGCCCTTTGAAAGCCGCCTGCAACCTTCAGTCCCTCCTCCAGCTCCTGTTCCACCTTGGGCTGTCGGTGAACTGGTGGAAATCTTCCATGACGGTTTCTCAGGACTCAGGGTTTTCGCTGGAACACGATCGACTGCAGAGTGTTCCTGACCAGGGACAGAATTGCAGATCTGTTGGCCACATGACAGATGTTTGCGCAGTCGGAGAGCATGTCGGCCTGGTGGTTCCAGAGGCTTCTGGGTCTCATGGCCTTGTGTGTGTTGGCTCTTCCTCTTGCCCGTCTCCAAATGAGGTGGATGCAGATGGCTCTTCGGAGTTCTTGGCTTCAGGCTGTGGATCCGGATTCCAAGTTGAGAACGATTCCGGCTTCCATGAGAGCAGACCTGGACTGGTGGTCGTCTTTCAGCAACCTGTCGGTAGGGGCTGGCTTTCAGGACCCAACCCCAATGGTAACGGTCACGACGGACTCCTCTCTTCTGGGGTGGGGTGCGACGTTGGACCTTCTTCAGGTCTCGGATCTTTAGTCACCTCAGGACAAGCTCCTTCACATAAATCATCTGGAGTTTCTGGTGATTTTCCTAGCGCTCAAGGCGTTCAGACCGATCATTGCCAACAAAGTGGTCCGTATCCGCACAGACAATGTGGTGTCGATGTATTACATCAACAAGAAAGGGGGAACCAAGTCTCCCCCCCCTCGTGGACCTGTCCATCCAGATTTGGGAGTGGGCGGTTCTGCATGGTGTCTGGCTACTTGCAGTACACATCCCGGGCCAGCTGAATGTCACGGTAGATGCCCTCAGCCGGCGGACGATGGTCAGCTACGAGTGGGAGTTGAAGGCAGAGGTCCTCTCATGGATTTTCCTGCGTTGGGGCACACCGGAAGTGGACCTCTTTGCTACGACGCAAACAAGAAGCTTCCTCTGTATGCCTCCAGAAGCAGGCTGGGAGCCTCCTCTCTGGGGAATGCTCTCGAGATTCCATGGCACAACATAAGAGCTTATGCTTTCCCGCCTCTGCCTCTAGTTCACCAGACGATTTGCAAATTGAAAAACTCGGTGAACTGTTCTCTTCTACTCATAGCCCCGTGGTGGCCAGCCAGGTTTTGGTTCTCAGAACTTCAACATCTGTCGGTGTATCTGCT
Source organism: Ambystoma mexicanum (assembly GCF_040938575.1). Classification (NCBI taxonomy): domain Eukaryota; kingdom Metazoa; phylum Chordata; class Amphibia; order Caudata; family Ambystomatidae; genus Ambystoma; species Ambystoma mexicanum. The sequence goes on from NC_090932.1 coordinate 1,382,307,627, forward strand.
GATCGGGTTACCGGTGACCCCCAATCTTCTTCATCAGGGGGAAAAGCAGCTGTGGCACCCCTCCCCACAATTGCTCAGCTTGGTGGCATGGTGCCTGAGTTCAAGTCTTTAGGACATCTTCGCCTGTCTGAGGATAACATGCGTATTATCCAAGCAGCCAGAAAGCCCTCGACTAGATCCCAGTATAGAAGCAAATGGCTCAGGTTCTGTCATTGGTGTTTAAACAAGCAGTTGGACTCAAGGGAGGCTACAATTGACACGGTACTGTCCTTTGTATCCTACTTAGCAGAGTCTGGCGTTGACGTTCTGTCATGCAGAACTTATCTTTCGGCAGTTTCCGCTTACCTATCTACGGACCTATGCTCTTACTCTCTGTCTAACCAAGTGGTTAAGAGGCATTTTGCAGGCTTGACTCGCCTTTATCCTCCGATTCGTAGTCTGCACCCGACGTGGGATCTAAATGTGGTCCTGACGGCGCTGCCCATAAACCTTTCGAACCAATGGCCACGGTTGACTTCAAGCACCTGTCGTGGAAGGTGTCCTTTTTGGTCGCCGTTTCCTCAGCAAGGCGTGTGAGTGAGCTCCAGGCTTTGTCAGTGGAGCATCCCTTCTCGGTCTTTCACAAGGATAAGGTGGTCCTACGGACAAATCCTACTTTCCTGCCGAAGGTGGTATCTGAGTTCCATCTGAACCAGTCAATCTCCCTGCCGGTCTTTTTTCCGAACCGTGCCTCAGAGGCCGAAAGGCTTCTGCATTGTCTCGATGTTAGAAGGGCTCTTAAGTTCTATCTGGACAGAACATCTGAGCTTAGGAGTTCTTCTCAACTCTTTGTGACCTTTGGTAACCCACAAGGTAAGCAGGCCTCTAAGGTGACTATTTCTCGATGGATCGCTGCCCGCATTACAGAGTCTTACACCGTCCAAGGGCTGAAGCCTCCTAAAGGTATTCATGCACACCTGGTGCGGGGCAAGGCAGCCGCGGTTGTCTTTCAGAAATATGTCCCCTGGGAGACCATCGCAAAGGCGGCTACTTGGGCCTCCCCTTCTGCTTTTTGTCAGCATTATTGTCTAGACATGAGCTCAAGATCAGATGCTCAGTTTGGTCAGGCTGTACTGAAGAACCTTTTTCAGTAAGGGTTTTTTCCATCCACCTGTAGTTCCTGTAAGGAGTGCTTGGGAATCTCCCATAAGTATGAAGGAAAGGGGACGGGACGTAGGAGTATAACCAGGTTACTCACCGTAGTGACCACCTTACTCCTAGTCCATAGTCCCCTTTCCTCCATACGTCCGCCCGCCGTCCCCTCTAATAAGGTTCCTCTGTTATTGCTAAGAGGTTTTGGACCTAGCGATAGAAAAGGACTGATGGGCGATGCGCGGGGCAGAGCCGAGATGGGCAGGGTTACGGCCGCGTACCGGGCCCCGCACAGAAAGAGAGGAAGGACTAAAAATGTTTGCAAAATATTTGGATACTTTTTACAAAGTGCTCCGGTCCCGTCCCACAAGACAGAGGAATGTCCCATAAGTATGGGGGAAAGGGGACTATGGACTAGGAGTAAGGTGGTCACTACGGTGAGTAGCCTGGTTAATCCTTCTGGCTGCCCTATGCTAGCAATACACAATGTTCTAAGGATTGGACTAAAGAAAAGTTAATAAACTTACTCTACAAAAGTATGACCCTAATCTAAACCAGAAAAATAGAAGTATCTTTCTGGCATGGTTCATGTTGAGGTCACTCAGTCAGGACTGTCCTTCATGCCTCTCTGCATCCACATACCTCTTAAAGCATCATCCAGGATTTCAGGTGTCGTCATATCATTTGTGATATCATCATTATGCTTAGGGGCTGTGCTATGGAGGCCTGCTAGTTAAGGTGGCGTAGCTTCAAACACTTCAGAGGTTTTGTTGCATTAAATCGGCACCTTAACATCACTGCAAGTAAAGCATTTTTTCACTGAATTAATGAGTTCCTAGTAGCATCAGATTGTTTCACCTTGACGGTGCTTCAGTTTAAGATTTTTCACTCAATATCATGGGTTTTGTTATTCTATATCTTCCAATGCTTGTATTTCTAACACTTTTCCTCCTAACATCACAAGTAACATCATATTTATAACTCAGAGATATCTGTTCTCGAGATACGTCAAATGGGTTTTTTACGCAAGCATAATTTTAAAGTAATTTCTGACATTTTGGGTATAAGCTAATATATCATAGGAATAATGATCGATGAAACATCTTACCTCTAGGAGTTCAGTAATCACCCTTCTTACAGAGTAACATAATAAGTGGTATATGTAAGAAACCCAAGGGTTTCTCACGTACTAGTCCCCGGGAATCTCTCTCTCAGGTAGCCAGGGCACAGCATCGCCTTTGTATCCAGATCCTGGGGGTATACTACAAAGACTTGACACAAGGGACGTTCCAATGCATTCAGAACATAGCTGCAAGAGTTCTACTGTGGCGTTAAGCCCCTGTTCCCAGGGCTGGAACGGGGGTTCACGGCCTGGCAGCCGAAGTTATCGGCCTGAGCGAAGCCCAAGTTATCGGCCACTCCTAAATAAGCTAAGTGGGTGGGGGGGGACAAAAAAACTGGGTCAGATGGCGGGGCGGAAGATGGCTGCAGGGGGAGCCGGCCCTCAGAAGGCAGGGAACGCAGGCTGGTATCAGCAGTTCAAGCCCGCGTTCCTAGCCATCTGATTGTCTGGCTTCCCCCGCCTAGGTGCTAATAAGACTTGACAGGAGGAACATTCCACCAATTGTAAGACCCACAACACTGGCTTCCTAACCAGTCACACGGAGAATCTATTTTGGAGAACTCTGCATCACCCATAGAGCTCTTCAGAAGGAAACTCAACCAAGGGAAAAAAATGACCCTATACAAACTAAGTAGATTGCGAAGATACAGAAAAAAAAGTCATCATTAAAAACTGTGCAATATGTCAAAGACACAGAGAATCACCCTTCTCTAACATTGCAGAAAAACTCTGGCACCCCCCCAAAGTAATAAAGTAAAGTCGTAAATCCAAGGTCACCTTACTTTCCCGAAACTTTAGAGATCTGTCTTTTCAACGCACCTTCACTAACCATCAACTGAAACCAGGTCTCACACCAAAGCCCTCTATTGTTAGTATTGTTCTAGGGACCCTTTGTATTTAAGATTTAGACTCAGTAACATGGTTTTTGCTGTAAATTGCCCAGATGTTGTTCGCAGTTATGGCCCAAGATGATATAAACTAATAACTAATGTAAATTTGCATGGAGTGGTACAGGGTGGTAGCTGCTGAACAAACTGTAATTGCAGGGACATGGACACACACGCTGAACAACGAAATTGAGAAATGTAGAAGAAACATTAACAAAGTTATTTCTGCCTTCTTAGCCGACCACAAAATGAAGTGCATCTTCAACAATAACATAAAATACTTCAACTTTCGAACAGATGGTGTCCACCAAACAGATTTTGGGAATGTATTGTTCCTAAACAACATGCAGAAATGCATACTGCAGTTTTAGAAAACCACTTAATGTACTTCAGTAACCCCAGAAGTCATGATCGATGCCAAGAATGCAGATTCCTTCCTGGTATACCTATGCACAAATCCAATCTTTGTGAATTCCTGATGAAATTAAAAACTTAATTTTATGATGTGAGTATGCTTGATTTTGCTGAAGGGAAGGATGTAGGTTGTATGAAAGGGATACATGGGTGGAGTCACTAATGAAAAAGATGCACTGTGCACGTAGATAAATCCACTCTATTTTCCTTGTGATCTCAATTTGAGTAGGGAAGATGCGCTGGAGCTCTAGATCCTTCGGGAAATCATAGATTGAGACCTCAAATGCAGATTGTTGATTAAAGCATAAAAAATGAGTACATGGTTCTATAGTATGAAAAACATATTTTGTAACCAGTAATCTGTGTTAGTAGGTTTTGTGCTTGTAGTTTGGGTTCGAGATCTTAAAATATAAATTGAGATATAGGAGGCGCAGTATATGCAATGTGTGTGGCAGCTGGTTTGTCTTTCTGTTTTGAGATTGAGCTCTGTCACAAAACTGGAACGAGGAAGAGGAAGGTGGGGTAACGCTACGGATTACTATTGGGATACTTGGACATGGAAGAGGAAGGTAGAGGTAATGCAACAAGATCTCAATTCAAAGTATTCCTGTGCGCAGGTCTCAATTCTCGAATATGCCCAATAAATCCAAAATGTTATTTTAAAATGTGATTAAGTTTGATTTGGGTGAAGGGATGATGCAAGGGGTATGAAATGGATCCATGGATGGAGGCACCTTTGGGAAAAGGCGCAGTGTTCACAGAGAGAAATCCGCACTATTTTCCCTGAGATCTCATTTCGGATTGAGACTGCAAGCCACATTGGATTTCTCGATTCCACTCAAAGATCTTGATCTGTGAAAAGGTGAACTAAAAAATGATAGAAAAAACACTTAAGGAATATGACGGTAAGCATACGTGATAATGTGGTTCCTCGTTTTGTATGTTAGAGTTTAGATAATATGAGGAAGATCTCGATTTCAGCACAGGGTGACCTGGAATTGGTTAATGCGCTCATGCTTGTTGTTGAAATCGATATCTGATTGGTTCAGAGATCTGTAGATCTGGATTCACGCATATATCTTGCATTTGAAATAGGGAATTAGTTATCGCTTTTTAGAGAGAGTGAAGTTGCCATTGTGCTTTTGGTTTGTTTGTTTTTGTTGCATTTGTATGTTTCTTTGTATATTTTTGAGCTTAGAGCCCTTTGGGTAACATGCATGCAATGGATGGGGATGTAGAGTAACTCTTGATACCAAAAAATTGAACCAACTCAGGAAGATGGCGAAGTTTGCTGTTTTATTATCAATTGTCTAAAACAGGGAGTTACAACGGACATTCGCTTGAGTGCTCGGCATACTTTACAAAAAAATCACATTTATATGCTAAGAATCTGTCATAAGTGTCGTCATACTACGTGGCAAATAAGAAAAACCTATGAGGGGTTGTGATAGGCTCAAGGGGAAGATCTAAGTATACTTTCGATAAGGGGTGGGTTTGTGATTAGATCTCGACTGTCAGGTGGACAACTCGTGCCTACCTCTACTGCAAGCCATCTTCAACACTATTAAGTACACAGTATGTCATTGGCTCTCAAACTATAAGGCCCTTCGTTATAGGGCCCTCTATAATTGGTTGGCACGCTTGTGCCATGTCTGGAACATTTGGTTCACTTAGCAGCACACAAGCTCATACCCAGTTGCCAGGAAGTGGACTTGACTTTACCTCCCTTCTGCCATGAAGATTGGGCCTCATTATGAGTCAGCTGGTCTGGAAAGAACGGTGGTGGTAAAACCGCCACCACCGTTCTTTCCGGACCGGCTGATTCCGATCCTGCAGGCGGGAGGTGTCATTCCCGCCAGGTCTGACCTGGCGGGTTTAACACCACCCGCCTGCAGGCGGAAATGGAAACGCCGGCTCCGTCATGGACGGAACCTGTGTTTCCATTGTCCCCATCCCCATGGAGTCCTATGGGACTCCATAGGAATAGGGACTTACACAATTCCACCTCCGGAATTCCCGGGGTCGTAATGCCCCGGTAATTACGGGAATCACGGAGGCAAAATGGTAATATGAGTCCAGCGGTAACCTGTTGGTTTTCCCGGCTCGGTTACCGCCGGACTTGTAATGAGGCCTATTGTCTTTGAACTTGGCCTTGCAGAGTATTCTTGTCTCTGTGAATATAAGGGAGTGCGAGCATGCACCATCGTTGTTCTAGAACTCCAAGCTCAACACCATTTCCATCATTGGCTTACGTAGCAGGCGACCACAATTTGGTCCATTTTGCAGCATTTAAATGTTTTAAATGAATAAAACTTGGCACGCTTGGTGTTCTGTCTTTGCACCTTAACAAGGGATGATTCAGCTCCTCACGTTCACCACCTTCAAGAATAGATAACCGGGCTTGGCAGCTTTGACTTTGACATCAGGCCAGACAGCTTTGTCATTCATTTTCACGATCTCAGCGAATTTTTGCTGCCACACAGCTCTCGGTCTTTCCTCTTCATGGGTCCGAGTTTACTAAATTCATGACACCGATATCCAGGTTCTGTACAATGGCGGATCTGCCTGCAGTCTTTTCACTAAGTATAGCCAGCTTCTAAGATTAATCTACTTGTGTTACAGCATCTGTACAGGTATTGAATGGCTTGCATTTTCTGCAGTTTGTCACAGCCACCACCAGCCCCATTACAGGTGACCCCCAGGGACACTGCCAAAGGCAGAACAAGTACCACAAGGAGTACTGCAAGCCCTGCTGCAGCTGGTCTCCCAACAGCCGTACACCACAGGCCAGGACTCTGAACGTCCAGCTGGAACCCAGCAACATGGCCCTGATCAGGGGTGTGTGGATCCTCCTGACAAAGATTAGGAGGGCGACACAGAGGGATCCACGTCTACTATTGTTTTTCATGAGAGGCTAGCAAGTTTGCCAGAGTATTTAGGAACACTGCAGCAAGAAAAGCCAGAGGCAGGGGTCCTGCCAGCTACTTAGGTTAAGTGATGCCGGGAATACCACTTCAAAAAGACGTGGAGGCTTTGGCCCTGTTAGCAAAGGAAGACAGGACACTAAAAGCCTTCGGGAAGAATGTATATCTTAATGCGGGCCTACATCTCAGGCAGGCAAATGTAGCCCCCATGCTGGTAGCCGCTAACCAAAGGCTAAGAAGAGAAATCTCAGATTTTCTGCCAGAGCTCCCTGTACACAAACAGGCTGCATTCAAATCAGGGCTAGCAGAAGCCAAGATGGTTGCGCAGGACATGATGGAAGCAGCTGTGGCCCATATAGACGTAGTGGGGCGGGCCATCTGCATAGCCAAAGACATGAGTCAGAGTCACTCGGCCTGGATGAGGGCCACTAAGTTTAATGCAGACGTCCAAGAGCGTATTCTGTACCTCCCATTCGAGGGGGTGAAATGAGTCCATACTCATAGGTCCCGTCCCCTTTCCTCCATCCTTGTGGCCGTCCCCCAATATGGGGATGGTACTGGAATCTTTGGCAGTGAAAATATTAGCTTCCCCTTTTAATTTAGTATAGCTCTTGGGGCGTGTCCTTATGCGTAGGAATGCCCTGCTGAGGCCCGCCCTCCCGTGTCTCACCTCAGCCCATTTTTCCACACAGACGGTGTCTGACCTGGCAGCCAGTGCTGAGACATTTTTAGCTTTCCGCTTGCTCTCTGTTTTTTTTTTTTTTCAATCTTCTTTAACCTCACCTCCCCAGTGCATGTCGGCCGCAGGAGGGTTAACGAGATGTGCCTCGTGCTACCACTCTTTCCTGGCCTTGGACCGCCACACACTCTGTCTTGAGTGCTTGGGTCCTGACAACCGCTGGGATTCATGTGCGGCCTACCCGCTCTCTCGGTCACAGGGCATTGAAGAATCGGTTGTCGCATTGGAGGGAGATCTTCCACACTTCTCCTCCTCCCCACCTTAAGGACTTTGTCTCTGGGACTTCTCCTCAAGACAAGGTAAGACCTCTGTTCAGCATGGCTCCACAACGCAGGGACTCCTTCCCCGGGGGTTCCCACGGATCAGGGTTCCTCACATTCAGGTTCCGGAAAGCTTGAGGCCTCTAAGGCTACAGGCTCCCAAGGCGAGGGGCCCCTGGGCTCTTCTGGGCAGTCCGAGGGCAGACCTGAGGCCTTCCAGGCTACCGGCTACCAACTATGGGCTCCAGAGACCCTACCAGGCTGTCCTCAGAAAGACAATCAGGCTCGTCCCCTTCTTCTACCCCAGGGGATAAAGGATTGTCGAGTGCCAACTCCGAGTCGTTCCTCTGCTAGATCCAGCAAGGCTCCCAGCTCAGGTGCTGAGGGCTCCCAGCCTACCAGAGCTCACTCAGAGGCAGTTGTCCATGGCATTTTTACTACCGCCATCCGGCTGAGGGCTCAGCACCTACCAGATGGCTCTCTGAGGTCGACGCCTCTGCTTCGGGTGCAAGACCCAAGCTGTATCCTCCCATGTCTAAGGCCTCTCCTAGCTCAGGGCCTTCGCGCCCTCCAGCCCAGGGCATGGCGCATGGCTGCAAAATGGCACCAATTTTGGCTCTGGCTCAGGGCCCTCCAGTCCTTTCACCCATGGAGTGAGCTCTGCAGGACTATTCCAGCCCCCTTCCGTCAGGAAGCGGCAGCGGATCATATGGTGCAGGGTTGTGGTCTCCTTAGGGGTACATCTACCCATCACAGCCCTACAGCTGCGTGCAACAGACGCCTTGGCGTTTCGACCAAGAGCGGATGCCCAGCACCTTGGAGGGCAGGGCCCCTAGTGGCCCAGCGGTTTGTGAGGACCACTTCTTTGAACGCTTTCTCTTCCTCATGCGTTCCCCTCAAATAAAGGGACTCCTAAAGGACATTGTGAAGGAGGTCATCACTCAGGTGGCACCGCCTTGGCCCCCTACTCTGGGTGTTCCTCCAGTGCTACCGGTCCTGCAGTCGGAAACAGAGAGGGCCCTGCATTCTTTGGACCTCAAGAGGGTCCTCAAGTTTTATCTCTGTTGGGCGAAATCCTTGAGGAAGTCCGGGGCATTGTTCGTGACTTTTGGGGGCTTCTCATGCTTCCATCGCTGGTTGGATGGTCCAGGCCATTTCAGAGGCCTACACGGCCATGGGCAAGCCTGTTCTTGAGGGGATTCATGGGCATGCGGTCAGATCTATGGCCACAGCCATCACGTTTCAGAGACATGCTTCTTGGGATGTCATCAGCAAGGCGGCTACTTGGGGCCACTCTGTCGGCCTTCTGTAAACACTATTTGCTTGACACCAGCTCCAGGCACGTAGCAGAGTTTGGACAGGCGGTTCTGAAGAAACTTTTAGCTTCATCCTAGATATTAGGCAGGTTGTCCCAGCTCTACCCTATGTTCTTGTTCGGTGGAATCACCCACAAGGCTGGAGTAAAGGGAACAGGACATGTGAGTAATTAAAATTACTCACTCTAGTGACTAGAGCTCTCTTAGTCCATAGTCGCCTTTCCTCCATACGTCCCACCCACCTTGCCCCTCTGATAATGACTTACAGTTAATATGACTAGCCAGGTGTCTAAGCGACCAATGTGTTGAAAGGGGACTGAGGTGAGGTGCCGGAAGGTGGGGCCAAGGTGGGGCGTTCCCACGCCAGAGCCCACGCCTCTGCACGTTATACTAAATTTGACGGGGAAGCTCACTTTTTTCACTGCCAAAGGGTCCGATACTATCCCCATGTTGGGGGATGCCCACAAGGAGGGAGGAAAGGGAACCATGGACTATGAGTACTCTAGTTACTTCAGTGAGTAGCTTTAATTTCCTCAACAGATGAGGAGCTTAACAAAAAGAAGGCGAGCCCCCAGACTGCTAAGTCCTTGGAGATATTAGCCAAGCCGGCATCTAAAGTCTTTGGTCAGGTGCAAAGTAGATCAGACAGAGGGAGAACATTTGGTGGTTTTCGTGGGTTTCAGGAGCACAGAGCGCACCAACCCGACAGGTCACCTAGCCTGCATAGACGTTTCTTCCCGTCCCCCTCCCAAGCCTCGGCGTCGGATGGAATGAAACAATGAGGCTGGCATCTGGGTTCACAGCTCTCCTGTGGGGAGCACGCTTGAGAGTTCTGGCGTGGGCATTTTCCAGACCCGTCGACCATTTCAGTGGTCTCAATTGGTTTCTGTCTACCCCTACCTTCTGTCCCTCTGTCCTCCCCACCCCTTTTGCAGATTGGGACTCCCACTCTTCTGGCAGAGATCTTGGCTGTATTGGCCAACAAAGCAGTGGAAGAGGTTCCTCCCTCTCAGGGAGGATCTGGTTTCTATTTGAGGATTTTCGCAAATCAAAAAAGAATCAGGCGGGCCTGAGAGTGGTGATCGATCTGTCATACCTCAACCTCTATCTACCCCTTCAAAAATTCAAGATGGTCACGCCAGCGCTGATAGCGGATTCCCTGTGTGGGGGCGATTGGATGTGCTCCCTGGACCTCTACCTACATGCCCTGATATGACAGTCTTATCAATGTTATCTCAGATTCACTGTTATAGGGCTCCATTTCCAGTACAAGGTACTCCCATTTCAGTTGAATTCAGCTGCTCATGTTTTTACCAGATTAGTGAATTTGGTGGCTTCAATACTCCGATCCAAAGGACATCATGCCTGTACCCGGAAGACTGGCTGATCAGAGCAATGTCGCTAGGTGCGGTGCAACTTACAGCACAGCGTCTCATGGACATTCTGTACAAGCTGGGGTTCTCGATCAACCAGTGCAAGTCACAGTTAGCCACCACTCAGTCATTGGATTTTCATGCAAAAGATGTTCACTACGCCAGAAAGGATCGAAGCGTTATGGGCTTACATTAGTCACTTTCTAAGCAGACCAACGACAACCGCATGGTGGTACCAACACTTGGTAGGAATCATGGCGGTCCTCTTTACCAGACTCAAGATGAGGAGAATTCAATTGCATCGTATGTGTTGCTGGAACCAAGAGAAGGACTGACAGTCCACCAGGTTAACCATACTGGCGAACCTGCGCCCGGACCTATTACGGTGGCGAGAACTACCTCTCTGTGGCAAGGCCGTTTCCACAACTAACAGAGTCTGTAATAATAACAATGGACTCATCACAAGAGGGCTGGGGGACCACCCTAGGCAGCTACTCGGTGCACAGTCTGTGGTCATCCATGGACAAAGACAGCCATAAAAATGTGTTAGAGCTCAGGGCCATACAGCTAGCATTGAGAGCCTTTCTACCTCTGGTCAGGAACAGGGGAGTCCTTATTCAAAAGGACAGTTCCACATGTATATGTATTACATCAACAAACAAGGGGGAATCGGATCCCCTCCCCTGTGCAGACGGACGATCCAGATATGGGAGTGGGCCATCTCTCACAATATCCATCTGACAGCTGTCTATCTTCTGGAGACAGCAACGTGGAAGCAGACATGCTAAGCAGACTAGGAGAGGACACTACGAATGGGAGATATGCACCTGGGTCTTGGGTGACATATTTTGGGCGTGGGGCCATCCGTCTGTGGATCTATTTGCCACAGAAGTAAAAGCGATTTGCGAACACTTTGCGTCCTGGATGGGCAAGGAAAAGCGCTCTCTGGGGGACTGGAACAACCTTTGGGCTTATGCGTACCCGCCGACTCCACTAATACAGAGAGTAATGCAGAAGGTCCAAGACTCCAAGGGTCTGCGCCTCATACTAGTGGTGCCTCAGTGGCCAAGCAGAATCTGGTACTCCGATCTGGTACTACTGTCATCTCAGGGGTCAGTTGCACTTCCATTGACGAGAGCCGCCCTACTCTCAACAGGGGTAGGGGTGTGGGGGATACACCCAGCCCTAGAGAAACTATCCCTAGCGGCTTGGGTTCTGAGAATGTAACTCTAAAGCACTTACAGTTATCAGAGGTACAGTTTATTTTATTTATTTTATTTTATTACATTTGTTATACGCCCAGACCCGGGGGTATCACGGCGTAGTTACAGACAATGGGATAATGCAATCTTAGAATGAACATAGAGGTGTAAAGGTATAACAATCAAAAATGTACAATAATAGGAATCAATAATATACACTAATATACAAAGCAGTCAGGTAAAATAGTTGATTGGAGGGGGATTAGTGCACTGGTTCAGTTAGAACTTGTTGAAGAGCCAAGTCTTCAAAAGGCTTTTGAATTTGGGGAATGAGGTTTCATTCATAATGTGGGTAGGTAGCGCATTCCAATGTCTGGGGGCCAGTGTTTTGAAGCTGCTGCCCCCTGCTTTCTCTCTTTTGTATCTGGGGGTTTCAAGGAATGCGTTTTTGTTGGACCTGAGGAGTCTGGTCTGGGGCTTCATCATGACTGTGTTGTTGAGGTATTTGGGCGCTTTGTTAGCCCTGCATTTGTGGGTGATGCTCAGGGTTTTAAATAGAATTCTGGCTTGTATGGGGAGCCAGTGGTGGTCTCTTCTGGTGTTGGATATATGTTCAGATTTTTTGATGCCTAGAGCTGCTCTGAGGGCTTTGTTTTGCATGAGTTGAAGTTTAGCTATGTTGGCTTTGGAGGTGCCAAGGAATAGGATATTACAATAGTCTAGCTTAGACAGTATGAGTGCTCTGGCTAGAGTAACACAGTTGTTGGTAGAGAGGAATTTACGGCTGAGGGAGATGAGTTTAGAGGTGTAGGAAGTGGATGAGGCTAATGTGTTTACTTGTTTAGACATGGATAGTGTGGCATCTAAGTACACGCCGAGGGTCTTGACTTGTTTAAGAACAGGGATTATGGTTCCATCGATGGTGAATGATTTAAAGGCGGGCTCAAGGGTGTTGATTTTGCTGGAGGAACCTAGTATGAGGAGCTCGGTTTTGTCGTCGTTGAGACAGAGGCTGTTGTTAGCCATCCAGTTTTGGATGAGTGAGTAGATTTGGTTAACCAGGAGGGAATCTTGTTCATGGTTGCCTGAGAGAGGAATGAGGATTTGGGTGTCATCGGCGAAGTTAGTATAGATGACACCCAGGGCATCCAAGGCTGCAAATAATAGCTTGGTGTAGGCATTATACAGAGTGGGGGATATGCAGGAGCCTTGCGGCACACCTACAGGGACAGACACTGGGTCTGCTGATTCTTTGCCGATGGATACTCTGGAAGTCCTGTCAGCCAAGAAGGATTTGATCCAGTTGGTAGCGTTCTGAGCTAGGTTGAAGTTGTTTGCTAGAGTGTTACAGAGTTTGTCGTGGTCAACCAGATCGAAGGCCGCTGAGAGGTCCAAGAGCATCAGTGTCACGTCCTCGGTTCATGTCTCAGGCCAGGCCCCATTATCCAGAACTCACTCCCCTCCACATGTCCCCCAGGGCTCTCACAGGCAACCCGGTGCGGCTAGCGCGCTGGCAAAGCAATCGCCGCACGCTGTTCAGTCGCGCTTGCGGCCGTTTCTCCATTGGCAGTTGCCATGGAGATTAGGTAGCCGCTCAATTCCTCGTACCGGGTTGACCCGGTCACGTGACTCCAGTCATCATCACGTGACCAGGAAGTGAACGCATTTAAGCCAGGCAATACCGGTACTCCGCGCTTCACAGCTGACTTCATCGGAGACCTTGTTTGGCGAACTTTCTTGTGCTACGTACCCGGCTTCTTGAAACCTTGCTCTTGTATATCGGACTTCCTACGGATCACGTTCTGGTTACGGCGACATCGGCTCCCCAGTTTAACACGATACTTTGACCTCGGACTGCCTCACGGACTCCCTCTGGATCTTGTTCTTTGTTCTTCCTTCGGACGGCTCTCCTGGCTTTGGACCCTTCCTTGATTCTGCCAACGGACTTCTATTGGATTCCCCATATCACCTCGCTGCACGCTGGGCCAGATCTCACTGGTGACGCTTACCATCCAGTTGTGGGGATCCTCCGGTACTACACTCTCCAGGTGGAGACCGACAAACTACCTCTGGTCCTATCCGGTCCGTTGCCTGAGTGAGTCCTGGAGCCTTCCAGGTCCTGCATCCTTTCCATCCCCGGTAAGACCCTAAGGGTTCTTTTATCTATGTTACTCGTTGTGCCCTGCTTGCTTGGATTGTAACCATTGCTTTCTTTCACAGCCGCCTTGGGGTTCCTAACACTTCGGTTCAGACGTCGGATCTTCTCCACCTGTGGCCTCAAAGGTCGCCTAGGGAGTGTATTAAGTTTCTCCCTGCGCGGCACTTGGGGACGGAGGTCTCTTATATCTCCACGACTTCCAACGCACAACAGACTGTGAAGCCTGGTCGTGTGAGATATGGAGGGCGCAGCTGAAGACCCCCTGGCTGCTATAATCCAGGCAATTACGGTACTACGGGCCGACATGGTTGCTGCTAATACAACCATCCATCAGCGTCTCGACCTATTGCAGAGCGCCCAGCACCCCTTGCCCGCAGACCCAGAACTGGTGGACACCCCCCCAGTTTCTGTACCCCTTGCACAACCACTCCCGGCTCCTGTTCCATTAGTTCTGCCCTCTCCCTTTCCTTTGGCTGCCCCTGAAAAATTCCAGGGGGACCCGAGGAAATTTAGAACCTTCCTCAACCAGTGTAAATTACACTTCTTGTGTCGACCCCTTGCTTTCCCTGACCCCACCACCAAGGCAGCATTTACTCTATCTCACCTAGCTGGCACGGCTGCTGCTTGGGCAAACCCGCTGCTAGAAAACAATCATCCTGCCCTCTATGATTTTGATCTGTTAATAACGGAAATGTCCAGGGTGTTTGACACCAGATACAGAGCACAGTCCCATGATCTGGAATTACTGGATTTGTCACAGGATAAGAGCTCCCTAATTGAATACATCACTCGGTTCAATCAGCTAGCAGCTGAGACCTCATGGCCCGAAAGCAAAAAATCGGTAGTGTTCTATAGGGGGCTAAACAACACTATGAAGGACGCTCTGGCCATGGTTCCATCCTTACCTGTCCAGTTCCCGGCTTTGGTGGATCTGGCACTCCAAGTGGACGCACGACGCTCTGAACGTAGGGCTGAGGCCGGCTACCTTCACTCCTCCGGCTCTGCCTCCTCATCGTCTTGCCCCGAATCCACCATTGAACCCATGCAGATAGGGGGTATTAGGAGTCCCATCACTTCTAGGGAAAGGGAGCGCAGGAGGGCTGAGAACGCCTGCTTTTACTGTGGACTGGGGGGGCATATAATCAGGGAGTGTCCTCGAAAACCCAAATCCAAGAAACCGGATTTTCGCATAGCTCGATCCTAGATACGGGGGTAGGATCGAGTCCTCCATGCCCTTCCCCGAGTCCCACTCCATCGTTTGGTCGAATCAGGCCCATCCAGGTAGAAGCTACCATACAGCCTGCCCCTGGTATCCTTCATCCCGTACAGATCACCATAGATTCTGGGGCCTCCGGGAACTATATCGATATCACCCTAGCCCAGACTCTGAATCTGCCTTTGCTCAACAAACTCCGACCCGAACCGGTTCAAACTGTTGACGGGTCTGAGCTTGTTTCTGGTCCCATCAAACAACAGACAGGTCCCCTTATCCTGACCATCCAATCAACCCATAAAGAAACCCTCCATTTCGATCTGATATCCACGCCCCAGTTCGGTATCATCGTAGGCATACCATGGTTGCGAGAGCACAACCCTCATATCGACTGGGGAACAGGGCAGATATATTTCGAATCCGAGCTCTGCCAGAATTTCTGTCTTCCTACAGACTCAGAGACTGACACCCCGGCATTGGCTCTTGGGGCAGTTGCCCATTTATCAATCCTGGACGATGATGTTCCCCCTGCCTCTCACATAGTGGGTCTAGTCTCTGGTCACATTCCTGAGGAGTATCGGGAGTACAGCATGTTATTCGATCAGGGCTCCTCCGAAGTACTCCCTCCTCACCGCCCATATGATTGCCCGATCGACCTGGTTCCCGGGACCGAAGTACCTTCGGGCCGCATTTATTCCCTATCCGCCTCGGAAGATTTGACGCTTAAAAGGTACATTGATAAGGCGCTGCACTTAGGTCACATACGACCATCTAGGTCCTCTGCGGCTAGCCCCATATTTTTTGTGCCCAAAAAAGAGGGCGATCTCCGCCCCTGTGTGGATTATCGTCGACTTAATGCCATCACTATCAAGAACCGGTACCCGATTCCACTCATCTCTCCCCTCCTAGACCGGTTAACCCATGCTTCCGTGTATACCAAGTTGGACTTGCGGGGGGCCTATAATCTCGTCCGCATCCGAAAGGGAGACGAGTGGAAAACCGCCTTCTGTACGCGGTATGGCCTTTATGAATATACAGTTATGCCCTTTGGCCTATGCAACGCCCCAGCCACCTTTCAACACTTCATGAACGACATCTTCTCGGACATCTTGGATAATTATGTGGTGGTGTACCTTGATGACATTCTCATTTTTTCGCACACATTGAAGGAACACGTCCAACACGTACTAGAAGTGTTGTCCCGGCTGCGACTCCACTCGTTATTTGTGAAACCCGATAAATGTTTGTTCCATGTAGCTAACGTGGAGTTTTTGGGGTTCAACATTACACCTGGTGGGTTGGCCATGAATCGTGCCAAAGTACGAGCGGTCCTTGATTGGCCAACGCCAAAAACCCTGAAATCCCTACAATCATTCTTGGGTTTCGCCAATTATTATCGGCGCTTTATTTCTGGGTTCTCTTCTTTAGTGTCTCCTCTCACTTCCCTTACCAGTCCTCTTGTCCCGTTCAAATGGGAGACGTTACACCAGCAGGCTTTTGACGCATTAAAGGACACCTTCACCACTGCCCCAGTGTTACAACACCCCGACCCTGACCAGCCGTACATAGTTGAGGCTGACGCCTCTTCCTTCGCATTGGGAGCTATCCTATCCCAAGTATGCCCCAATACGGGTCGGCTTCATCCTGTGGCTTTTCACTCGCGTAAATTTAATCCTGCAGAAACCCATTACACTGTAACAGAAAAGGAGTTACTGGCGGTGATGGACGCTTTTCGCACCTGGCGTCATCATCTATTGGGGGCCAAACACATGGTCACGGTATACACCGACCACAGGAACTTACAGGACCTAGCAGCCTTGAAATGCGTGAACAGTAGGCAGGTCAGATGGCACCTATTCTTCGCCGCTTTCAATTTCCAAATCAAACACCGCTCTGGTTCTGAGCATAGCAAGGCAGACGCTTTGTCTCGCTCCCCTGGGGGGGTTTCGTTGCCTGTATATCCTGACACACTTTTGCCCAGGGGACATGTTGTTTGTACTTGTACTCCTCCTCTGCCTCTGCTCGAGGAGATCCGTTCTTGGGTAAAAAACCATCCCGATCACTTGTCAGAATGGGACCCCTCCTTCCATAACGGTTTACCATATGTACAGGACCGCTTGGTTCTCCCTACCGCCAATACCAGAAACCTGGCCCTGGAGTGGTCACATGATGCCCCGATCAATGGTCATCCGGGCCAGGCCCGCACCTTGGATCTCCTAAAGCGCTGGTGCTGGTGGCCCTCCATGAGACGGGATGTGGGCTGTTACGTTGCTTCGTGTTCAGTCTGTGCGCAGGGCAAGCATCGTAGGGGCCGTCCGTTGGGACTTTTACGCCCGTTACCCGTGCCCCCTAAGCCCTGGCACACCCTGAGCATGGACTTCGTGACCGATTTACCCAGGATCAAGGGTTATGACACCGTATGGGTGGTAGTAGATGTCTTCACAAAAATGGCTCGCTTTATCCCCTGTCATGGTGTCCCTTCTGCCCCTGCCTTGGCCAAATTGTTCTTTGACTCCGTTTTCTGCCTTTATGGCCTTCCGTCTGTCCTGGTATCCGATCGTGGTTCTCAATTCACCTCCCGGTTCTGGCGTGCATTGACCGCTTTGCTAGGTATCGATGCGCGTTTTTCCTCCGCCTACCACCCGGAAACCGATGGGCAGACGGAAAGAACCAACCAGTCTATGGAGCAGTACCTACGTTGTCTGATGTTACAGCAGCAGACAACCTGGTTACAAAACATCCGTTATGCGGAATTTGCCTACAATAACGCTACACACTCTTCCACTGGTTTCTCTCCGTTCTATGCCATGTATGGCCAGCATCCCCGGTTTCTCCCTGTCCCTGCCATAACGCCCTCTGACAACCCGGCCGCCGCCACCTGTATCCGGGATATGACGTCCCTTCATGCCCGGGTCCTTGTCCATCTGCAAGAAGCACAGGCTTCCATGAAGACCTCCTCTGACGCTAGGCGTACTGTGGCGCCCTTATATCGTGTTGGTTCCCGGGTTTGGTTGTCCTCCCGTCATCTCCACCTGAAAGGTTGTCGCAAGTTGATGCCCCGCTTCGTGGGTCCTTATGTTGTTTCCCGAGTCATCAACCCTGTGGCCTATCGCCTGGTACTCCCTTCTTCTTGGCGGGTTCATCCTGTTTTTCATACCTCCCTTCTCAAACCCTGTCCCTCCTCAACCCGTCTCCGCCCCTCTCCAGCCCCTGTTTCCCTGGGGGTGCCTGATGTTTTCGAGGTCTCGGGAATACTGAGTTCCCGTTTCCTTAGGGGTCGCCTGCAATACCTGGTCGATTGGTTGGGTTATGGTCCGGAGGAACGTTCCTGGGTCTCTGCCTCGGATGTCCAAGCCCCCCGGCTGGTTGCACAGTTTCACCGGGAGCATCCCTCGTGCCCACGTGGTCGTGGGCCTTTGGGGAGGGGCTCTGTCACGTCCTCGGTTCATGTCTCAGGCCAGGCCCCATTATCCAGAACTCACTCCCCTCCACATGTCCCCCAGGGCTCTCACAGGCAACCCGGTGCGGCTAGCGCGCTGGCAAAGCAATCGCCGCACGCTGTTCAGTCGCGCTTGCGGCCGTTTCTCCATTGGCAGTTGCCATGGAGATTAGGTAGCCGCTCAATTCCTCGTACCGGGTTGACCCGGTCACGTGACTCCAGTCATCATCACGTGACCAGGAAGTGAACGCATTTAAGCCAGGCAATACCGGTACTCCGCGCTTCACAGCTGACTTCATCGGAGACCTTGTTTGGCGAACTTTCTTGTGCTACGTACCCGGCTTCTTGAAACCTTGCTCTTGTATATCGGACTTCCTACGGATCACGTTCTGGTTACGGCGACATCGGCTCCCCAGTTTAACACGATACTTTGACCTCGGACTGCCTCACGGACTCCCTCTGGATCTTGTTCTTTGTTCTTCCTTCGGACGGCTCTCCTGGCTTTGGACCCTTCCTTGATTCTGCCAACGGACTTCTATTGGATTCCCCATATCACCTCGCTGCACGCTGGGCCAGATCTCACTGGTGACGCTTACCATCCAGTTGTGGGGATCCTCCGGTACTACACTCTCCAGGTGGAGACCGACAAACTACCTCTGGTCCTATCCGGTCCGTTGCCTGAGTGAGTCCTGGAGCCTTCCAGGTCCTGCATCCTTTCCATCCCCGGTAAGACCCTAAGGGTTCTTTTATCTATGTTACTCGTTGTGCCCTGCTTGCTTGGATTGTAACCATTGCTTTCTTTCACAGCCGCCTTGGGGTTCCTAACACTTCGGTTCAGACGTCGGATCTTCTCCACCTGTGGCCTCAAAGGTCGCCTAGGGAGTGTATTAAGTTTCTCCCTGCGCGGCACTTGGGGACGGAGGTCTCTTATATCTCCACGACTTCCAACGCACAACAATCAGAAGGCAGAGTTTACCTGCTTCTCTGGTGGCATCCATTTGGATCTTCAGATCAAGGAGGGCTGCCTCTGTGCTATGGTTGGGACGGAAACCTGACTGGCGGTCTCCTAGTAGGTGATGTTGTTCCAAGTGGTTCTGAATTTGGCAGTAGGCTATTTTGTCGATTATTTTTAGGGGAAATGGGACCGTTGTAATGGGTCGGTAGTTAGTGGGTATTGTTGGGTCCAGGGAAGGTTTTTTTAGAAGTGGTGTCACCCAAGCTTTTTTGATACTGGTGGGGACTGTGTTTGTGAGGAAGGAGGCGTTAATGAATTCAGTGATGATAGGTGTGAGAGTGGGGGCGCATAGTTTCACTAGATGGGATGGGAATTGGTCTTTCTTGCAGTTGGAGGCTTTGAGTTTCATTATAGTGTCGAAAACTTCTTTGTTAGTCACTGGTGAGAATTGGAATGGGGGACCAGTAGGGGCGTTTGAGATGGTCGTAGATATGGTGGGTGGAGTTTTGTCAGCTAGGAGTGTTTTTTTACTATCGATTTTATTTTGTAGTAGGAGGATTTTGGATGAGAGTGCGTTTTGAATGGTGGTGCACCAGTCTTTGCTAGCGTTTGAAGGTGTTGAGATTTGACAGGGGTTTTCGAGCTCTCTAAGAATGGTAAAGAGTTCTTTGCTGTCTGAGGACGCGTTAGCAATGCGGAGGTTGAAGGCATTGGCTTTTTGAGTGATTATTGCTGATTTGTAAGTTTTGTTAGCTTCAGCGAAGGCTGATGCCGATTCTGGGGTGTGGTTTTTCTTATGGAGGTGTTCAAGTGATCTTTTAGTGCGTCTTAAGGCTATAAGTTCTTCATTAAACCAAAAGCAGGAGCGTTTATCAGGTCTACGGGTTTTAGTGGTGATGGGTGCAAGTAGGTCGATAGTTTGGGTGAGGCATTGTTGGTATTGTTCTGCTAGATAGGAGGGGTTGTTGGTGCCTAGAACCATATGGGCAAAGGAGGCACTCAGGGCTGGAGTGAGTTTGTCGGAAGAGAGCTTTTTGATATTTCTAGTCTCAAATGTTTCTGGTTTTTTAGGGGTGATGTGTTCGGTACTGGCATTGTCTATGGTGGAGTTAATTGCATAGTGGTCTGACCAATTGACTGGGAGGATGTAGTCAATGGTGACTAGAGAGTTAAGAGTGAGAAGCCAGTCTAAGGTTCTTCCTTTTGAGTGGGTGGGTTTATCTACCAGTTGTATGAAGTTCATCTCTGACATGGCTGTATAAAATGTAGATGCTTCTGAGTCGAGGGGGTCATTGTGTCCTAGGTTAAAGTCACCGAGGACTATGCATTTGGTTTTAGGCTTGATAAGGGGCGTTAGGAGTGGTGGGATGTCCAAGTCAGGGTGTGTGTTTTTGTTGGGTGATCTGTACACCACTAGTAGGTTGGTGGTGCTTTTGGGGTTGGAGGTATACTTGACTAGTAGGAGTTCATAACCTTGTATCTGTTCTATTGGGCATGCTCTGATTTCCAGGGTGGTTTTGGCTATTATGGCAACTCCGCCTCCTTGGGTATTTGTCCTGTCTGTTCTCAGGATGCTGAATCCTGGGGGAATAGCAAGGGCTAGAAGTGGTCCTGCTGCTGGGTGAAGCCAGGTTTCAGTGACCACCAGCATATCAAGGTGTTGGTCTTCAATGAGGTCATGGATATCTATAGCATGGGCACCTAGTGAGCGGGCATTGATGAGTGTAGTTTTGAGGGTGGAGGTAGGGGCAGAGGGTGGTGTGTTACCTTTGATGGGGGAAGAGTCAGTGGTTTTGTTATTGGTTTGGTGTTTGAGTGGTGCGTTGTGGAATCTTTTGTGTTGGAAATTAGTGGGCGTGGTGTTCAGTTTGGTTAGTGTATTGGGTGAAGTGGTGAGTGAGGTAGCTCGTAGGGACATTTTGGTTCTAGACATGAGTCTATTGAGTCTTTCAATGCCCAGGATGGGTGTGGTTGTGTCATTAATGCAGATGGGTATGGTGTGATTGTATGTAGGCGGGTTGGGACTAGGGCACGGGATGTCTGAGGTTGCTACCTTCTTGATGGTGATGAGCGTAGTGTGGGCCTGAGGAGATGGTAAGGGGAAAGGGGGGAGTGTGGGGAGGAAAGGGGTGGGGCAGGGGATGGGGAAGTGGCGTGGACAACCTGGTCTAACTAATCCATCGCCAACCTTGATGAAGTGTCCTCTGGTGCATGGTGTAACATTAGGGACTATACAAAAAGGGAACATGATGATGGTGAGGAGTGCTAGCATTATATTAGTGGTTGCTGGGTGGGTAGAGCTAGAGTTCAGTGAGCTGTCTAGGCACCTGGACTGGGAGCAATAATCCAGTGCAGGCAGGCAGTGCTCTAATGCAAACACAGCATCAGCCTGGGTAGCTAGTAGGGTGCAAGGGCAGTGGGTCAGCTAAATTTGATTATAGTAATCAGGGCGCAAGAGTAAAGGTCGCTAGCGGGGTGCACAGGCAGTGGGTCACCTAAAATTGATATTGGCAATCAGGCAGAGAAGCATAGGTCACTAGCAGTATGCACAGGCAATGGGTCGCCTAAGTTCGATTTTAGCAATTCAGGGCACGAAGTATAGGTAGCTAGCAGGGTGTACAGGCAATGGGACACCTAAATTCGATTTTAGCAATTCAAGGCACAAAGCATAGCAGGGTGCACCGGCAATGAGTCACCCAGATTCAATATTGGCAATCAGAACAGAGGAGCATAGGTCACTCACAGGGTGCACAGGCAATGGGTCACCTAAAATCGATTTTAGCAATTCAAGGCACAAAATATGGCAGGGTGCACAGGCAGTGGGTCACCTAAATTCGTTATTGGCGATTCAAGGCACAAAACATAGCAGGGTGCACAGGCAGTGGGTCACCTAAATTCGATATTGGCGATTCAAGGCACAAAACATAGCAGGGTGCACAGGCAAAGTTATCAGAGGGAAATCTACAAATAATCCAGAAGGCGAGGAAGGACTCCACGCAGAGTCACTATAAAAGCAAGTGGCAAAGGTTCTGTTTCTAGGCTACAGATAATGGGATAGACCCTAGGGCTTGCTCTCTGGACCATGTACTGCCATTCTCGGCGCACCTGACAAAGTCTGGAGTGTAGGTGGGCACATGTCACACCTATCTGGCAGCTCTAGGGGCATACAAAAACTCAGACTCCATGTCGAATTCAGTGGTGAAGAGACATCTTACTGGACTGACAAGACTATATCCTCCAGTTAAGCGCCCGCTCCCAGTATGGGATTTAAATGTCGGCACTAACTGCACTCGTGCATAAGCCATTCGAGCCTATGGTTTCTACGGACATTAGACTAGTCAACATCAAAACCGCATTGCTGGTTGGTCTCACGTCAGCACGCAGAGTACGTGAAATACAAGCGCTAGTTGCGTCTGAACCGTATACTATATTCCACAAGGATATGGTTGTGCTTCACACTTATCCAACATTCTTACCATTTGAAAGAGGAGATTGTGCTGCCAACGTTTTTCACCAATCCGAAATCATACGCGAAAGAGTCCTGCACTGTCTCGTTGTTAGAAAAACTCTGAAGTTCTACCTGGAAAGGACAAAGGAGCTCCAAAAGTCTGATGCTTTGTTCGTAACCTCTGGGGATTAAGGCCGGGATCTCAAGCCATGAAAGCTTCCATAGCTAGATGGATAGTGGCATCTATCGAGGAAGCTTACAAGGGGCTAAACAAGGATTGGGCAGCAAATGTACACACCCATTCAATCAGGGCAAAGGCTACCGCAGTGGCCTTCCAAAGGCATGTTCCTTGGCAGGTCATAAGCAGGATAGCACTGATGACATGGGCTTCCCTGTCCGCCTTTTGCAATCATTTTTGTCGGGAGAGCAGCTGCTTTTAGCCAAGCAGTGCTGAGGAATCTATTTGCGTAAGGCTATAGGTCACATCTCCTCCCTAAGTGCTAATCATCCGTTGTAATCACCAATGAAGTATGGAGGAAAGGGGATGGGACGTAGGACTAATTACAAGTTACTCCCTGTGTGGGTATAATGTACTCTTAGTCCCCTTTCCTCCATTCGACAGTCAGTAGTTTTAACCTGGCTGATGTGTAAAAAGGGACTAGGGAGAGGCTACAGAGGGCAGAGTCGGTGGAGCGCATGCTCCTGGCACCACGCCTCCGTACGCCTTTAAATTTAAAGGGGAAATGCTTTTTTCAGTGAAAAAAGGTTCCATTCCGGTCCCTACCGAGGGACGCCCATGAAGTATGGAGGAAAGGGGACTTTGGCAGGGTCGGACTGGGACAAGAAATAGGCCCGGTCACCCAAAAAAAAGTGGCCCACCCCTCACCTCAAAAAAGTGGCCCACCCCTCGCCTCATGGCCCTTCACCTCTGATGACATCACCGGAAGTGATGTCATTTGACCCCACCCCAGAGTGACATCCCCGGAAGCAATGAAACGCGACTTTTTACCCCTTGACAAAGCAGGAAGTGGCATCAAATCGCATTGTTTCTAAGTGCACTAAATTACTGTGAATGCAAGCAGACGCCCAAGGCCAAATGATAATATGTTATTGTATAGCACTTAAGCTCTTTTGTATAGAACAAATATGCATACAATATCACCCAACCTGTTTTTGTACTTATTTATTGACCTAAGAAGGATCAAAGGCTTTTTGAAAAAATAAAAAAATAAAAATGTGAAGAAAAGAAAATGCAATTTTTCTTTCTTCCAAACTGGCCCAGGCATGGCCAGAAACCGGCCCCCACTCCCAAGGGACGATTTCGGCCCGGCCACGGGCCGAAAGGCCGAGGGGAAAATCCGACCCTGGACTTTGGACTAGGAGTACGTTAGTCACTACAGTGAGTAACTTGTAATTTCTGTGAACACTCGAGGAGAGACTTCAGCAATGAGTTAAGGATTAGCCATAACTGAGGGAAATCATCCCATGATAGAAGGGACAATCATGTTACTTCTAAAAGAAGAACCTGCTAGTCTAGATGTCTGTTGTATGTTTCTAGGTAGAGATTGCCTATTTAAACGTCCAGGAGAAGAAAGTAGAACATAGCCAAAAGAGAATAAGCAGGATAGAGTAGAAACTTCCCATCAGAAAGTTGATAGTCAGAACCACCTACCCAACTCACGGGAAAGCAGGAAGAGTGTGCAATGTAAGCCTCTACAAAATAGTTAAGTAAGATTATGGAGTTTATGGCACCAACTGTGAAAGAGCAAGCATTACAGAAATAAAGAAATCTCCATTCAATGGAATGCATTCTCCTGCAGATTCCTCATCTGATAGATATCCCTGCCAGCGTCAGCTGCTCTGAAACTTTTTCGACAAGGGGCGTAGTGTGGCTCGGCATCGTCTGTAACTTCCTATCTCGACCGCGCCAAGTGTTTACATTTCAAGGGTGTTTATTGAACTTTAATGGTTTGGTAAAATGCCTATCTGAACCTAAATCTGTGGATGGGCGCAAGCTACGACCATCAAATAATAATAACACAGTCCTAGTGGAATCTGTCAAAATAAAAGGGCCTATACTAATAAACCTATTGCCAATGCTTACTTCTAAATACAAAATGGTGTGGGATAACAATATACGCAAAAGAAAAGTGTTCAAGAAATATGTCAGGATAGTTGAGCAACTGTCTTACCTTCCCCACGTTTTCAGCCCAGGACAAGATGGCACGGGCAGGCTTTGCACCCACACTGGCTTCTTGGCCACGAGGTAACGGTTCAACACATAGACATCAGGGCCTTCTGCTTCAGTCTCTCAAAGCAGAGGGCCTGATGCAGCAAACAAAAGTTCCTTTCTTTTGTCAAGGTTTCACTTTCACAAGTTCAAGATTGGTCTCCCTCCTTTGGGCTCGGACCACGGGTCCCCCTCGTCCGGGTTCAGACCCTTTTTCTACAATGTTCACAATTCACACTTCACATTGCTTTTCTGCTTTTGTTTCTTTTTGTCAAGATACAGTACAGAGACCTTTGATTGAACACATTCACAGTGCCGGACCACTCCGTCAGCGATATTATCGTATCTTTTCTTCTAATGTTCAAATATTCACCAGAAATTTAGCTTCACTCGCATCTTTCATCACAAGCATTTAACAATGTTCCTTCCAACGCTCACTTTACAATGTTGCCGATTGCAACCTTAAGTTTAACACAGACCAGTCTCTCTGGCTGGGTTGTTCTGTGTCCCATCTTTCTTTTTGGAGCCAAGGACGATACCACAGTGTCTGCTGCTTCTCCCCGCGTTGGTCAGTTACGCAAGAGGACCCTCAAAATCTCTGACACATAATGCCGGATTCTTTAGCCTTGTTTCCTGGTCTTAAGTTTTCTGCTTTGAAGGTTTCTTGAGAGTAACGGCTTCCTGTCAATGAGGTCAAGAGTGTTGGCCCTCTCACAAACCTCTCGTGCCTGGCCGTTTTTCTCCCCTCGTTCAACTGCCAACTTAAAACTGCTGTACATTTTCTGTGTTTTGCCTCGCTCAGAATGTGCTCTCGTGCTCTGCCTTTTATCTGTGTTGGGAGGTGTAATGGAAGTCAGGTGTGAGTGATTGTTGATAATTGCCTGACCTGGTCTGACCATAGTGTTGGGACAGGTCATGTACACGGGTTGGGTGTGAGAGTGTTTTCTCCCATTGCGGGCTGTTCGTGAGAAAGTGTTGGTAAAGGAAAAGGGGGAGGGTAAGTTTCTAAATATCCCATCTAGTAAGATGGGATAAAGGTGTTACAGGGGAGAGAGGGATACTGCGTCTCAGCATCCAGTGTCCCACTCTGACTTTCTGAGGACCCCTCACCCAGGTGATCCTCCTGCACTGGTCCACCCCCAGGAACTGGATCCGAAAGCGATGGCTGTGTCCTGGCCAACTGGATGACAAATCCGTGGGGACTAGTGGGTGGGACACCTTCTACTTTCTCAGAGCTCCCACACCTCAGTCACTTTTTTCTGCGTGTTTAGCATGCTGTTCAGAACACTATTCTTTTCAGTGAATGAAAGGTATTTCTCTTGACGCCAATACATCGGGTCCTAAACCCTTGTGCTTTAAATGCAACAAGGACAGCAGCGCAAAGATATCCATCACGGACCCACACGTTATTTGCGGAAGGTCCCACGCCCGAGAAAGAGGACAGACGCAACAAAAAGGCATTGAAGCGCTCCCACTCGCAGAGGGAGTCGCACCATTCGTCCTCCCACAAAAAGAAAAGGCGTCGATTCAGACACGATTCTGATTAATCAGAGGAGTGGGGTAAGTCCTTCCCGAGTACGATGCCCCGAGAGAGGAGTGTGAGGCTTTCAAAGCCCAAATGCTTCAACTATTTGAGAAGGCAGTGGCAGGTACGACTGTGGCCTCCATGTGGCAGGCAAACCAGGCACCAGTTGCGCCCGGATGTTCTGGCGCCAAGGTAGCCTCATCAGGTCTCATGCCCCCGTGCTCGAACTTGACACTTACGAAGCCGACCACGGGACCGATGATCCTAGAGACGTCAGTGTCGAGAAGCCCCGTCGGGCAGTTCCATCAACATAGGCGATGAAATTAACTTCTTCCAACCCACTAGGTCGCTCTTTCACGAGGAGGGTGACCTGGTCCTCTTTGAAATGGAGCCGATGGAAGGGTGATTTGTAGGTACCGATTTATTATCAGACAAAGCTAACATGTTTGCTTTGGCTGAAGGGCTGCATGATGCAAGCGGGCTTGATTCCTCACATGACCTTGACCTGCAGCAGGCATTTCCCTTTGGACATCCCAATGCCCAATATAGGAAAACACTGGAGAGTGTGGTTTTTGCCCTATGCCTTGACGCCCCAGCCAAGCCGCTGCAGTCTTACGACCTCACTGAAATCCTGGACAAGGGCCTCAGATGCCAATGGGACACTGTGGTAATGGCCATGCTGCATGCCAGCCATTGACGCCAAACTGACTCTGTTAGCTTGCAGCCAGATATGTCCACCTCCAACTTGCTAACAGACAGAGTCCAAAAAGACAATGTTTGTGATCGGCAGCATGGTGCTGAAGCAATTAATGACAATTGTGCATTGCTAAGTACTTGCATGTACTTTAGAGGTGAATAGCTGAGGCAGCAGACCATCTCCCGACAGGGGAGCTGAGGGGCAATTTCTTGGACATTATAAATGATGAGAAGGTGGTGACTTGCCAGGCCCTTCAGGCGGGTCTTGACACCGATGACTCTGTGGGTCGTACCATGGGAATAGCCATGGAGCTGAGGTGGGTGGCATACCTTCACAGCTGGGGGTTTCCCACTAATGTGTAGGCCAAGCTATTGGACATGGTGCTCGATGGCGAGCACCTTTTTGGACATAAGGCTGATGAATCTTTGAAGAAAGAGTCAAAACATGCTGAAAAATCCTTGTGTCTTGCAGTGCAGCAGCCCATCAAACAATCCTTTGCCTTCTCTTCATCTATTCCCTTACCTGGATGACTGGTTGATCTGAGGAGGATCTCCAGAGCAAGTATCGACACAGCTCAAGGACACCTGCTCCCTGCTTCAGTCTGGGTTTCTCCCTAAGTTTCCAGGTGTCCCAATCCACACCAACGCAGAAGCTTTAATTCATAGGAGCAGTCCTGGACACCTTGGCGTGGAAGGCTTTTCCCCTAAGGAAAGAGTCACCAGTGTCAGACAGATGGACAGGCTGTTTTAGAACCACAACATACTGCCAGCGGCCTCCTTCCTCCGCCTCCTAGGCCTTATGGCCTCTTGCATTTGTATGGTGCCAGATGCTAGGCTGTGGATGCACTGTCTCTTCAATGGCTTCTGAGGGATCAATGAAGTCGGTGGCCGACGACCTCTCATGGTGGGCCAGCCGGGATAGCATGATGGTGGGGGAACCCTTTTGGCCACCGTGGCCCAAGTGCTGGTGGTCGCTGATGCGTCCCTGAAGGGCTGAGGCACTCACTGTGGAGATCAGCAAGTGAACACCCGTTGTTCTCCAGTGGACTGACATTGGCGCATCAGCAGACTCGTTGTGAGCAATCAGGCTAGCCCTGATGGCTTAGTGTCATCCCTCAGCGGGGAACCGTGTCCCGATTCTGATGGACAACACAATGGCTGAGTATTACCTCAAAAAGCAAGTGGGTGTGCTGTCTCTGCAGCTATGCTGGGAAGTCATCAAACTATGGTCTGGCTACTGGAGAACAGGGTCTCTGTGTCCGCACTCAAACCCAGACTTATCAGAACCTTCGTGCAATGTCTCTGCTTGGAGATAGACTGCTCTGTAGAGGACCACCCTGCCCCCAGGCTGCCGGTTGGCCTTCTCACAGATGATGACCCAATGGGGGAAACCTCAGGGGAATAAAACCCCCACTGGTAGAACAGTGGTTGTCTTGTAGAACCAGAGCGAGGTTACAGCAGTCAGGAGGAGGGAATATCTGGAAGGTACTAGGATGCAAGGAGGCTTACAGTCCAGAATCAGAGCTACAAATGGGACAGAGAAATCACCATGAAGGAGGAAAGAACAGGACATCAGGCGAAGAACAGAAGGAAGGAAGAACAAGGGAGTACTTACGGGATAGATTGTTAGGTAGAAACACGATGTGTTGCGACGCCAAGGCTGTGTGTCTCCAAAAGAAGAAATAGTCTTCCAATGATCAGGGCGCAGCCACCTTGAAATAAGCTAGAACGTTACCTGTGCTTCTATAAGAAGGCATAACAAGACCCCAGAGCTCCTCGTAATACTCAGCCTCTAAAGCTCCTCTGGCAGGAGCAGAAAACGGGTTGGCAGATGCTCTTAGCAGGCAGAGCACGGTCTACCACGAGTCGGTGTTGTGCCCAGAGGTTGTTGCAGAACTTTTTGCCTTGTACATCGGCAGTGGATCTGTTTGCCTCGAGGGCCAACACGAAGTGCGAGTAGTTCTGCATGAGGGAATTCCCTGCGGTTGGGGCACTGGGAGACATGTTCCTGGTATAGTGGGTCTTTACCATCCATTACGTGTTCCCTCCACTACCTGTCATCCTGTGGGTTCTCAGGAGGTTCCGGGCCACCATGATCTTAATCGCCCCAGACTGGGTGAGGAGAATGTGGTACTCAGATCTTCTGGAAATGGCCACCTGCCCCCCCCTCACTGGCTTCCTCCGAGGCCGTACCTCCTATCCCAGTCGGAAGGGAGGATACTCCACCGAACCCAGAGAGTCTCAACCTGCATGCATGGCTCTTGAGAGTATGAGGAGGTATGATGATTGGGGCCTCTAGGAAGAGGTGCATGAGGTGTTGCTGAATGCACACAGGCCTTCCACTAGGTCCCTTTATGCGTGCAGCTGGAGAAGATTTGAGGGGTGGTGAAGGGATCACGTGGTATACCTCATCTCATGTCCCACTACCGCTGTGGTGGAACTCCTTCTTTCTTTGCCCTCTTCAGGCCTTTAAATAGGCATGGTCAAAGGTTACTTGGCAGCTTTGTACGTGCTTAAGAGGTCACCGGATCAAGGTTCCATTTTAACGATCCCTGAGATGGCCCATTTTCTGAAGGACCTTGTAAATGGGTTTCCGCCAACGCAATTTGTGGTCCTGGCTTGGGACTTGAATTTTTAGTGCTTACCTTTTTCATGGCTGCTCCATTTGGGCCCATGCATTCTTCTTCTATCAGGTTGCTTACGCTTAAGACGGGCTTCCTGGTGGCCTTCACATCAGCAAGAGCGTACGCGAGCTACAGGCTCTCTCCTGCAAATCGCCATTATTGCTTTTCTTTAGAGAGAAGATCTTGGTTAAAGTCCACCCAAAATGTCTTGTCTGCCTAACATGGTGCCCAATTTTCATATATCACAGAGCATTGAGTTGCCAGTATTCTATTCACCACTTCATCCTTCCAATGAAGAGGAAAGGCTGTACAGGCTTGACCCCAAGAGGGCGTTGAGCTATTATGTAGCCAGGACAGTTGATTTCAGGCTTGATGATGAAATATTCATTGCCTTCTTGGAGATGAGGAAGGGTTTAGCAGTGTCTCAACAGACAATTTTCTGTTGGATTGTCCTCTCTGTCTCGGAATGCTATGAGAATACAGGAAAGGAACTGCCACATTCCACTAGGGGCGTGGCAACCCCTTCTGCGGTGCAAAGGTGTGTTCCAGTGAAGGAGATATGCCAATTGGCAACTTGGTCCTCGTTCTACACTTTCACAAAAATGCTACTGTGTCATGGGACTGACGCCCGATTTAGAAGAGCGTTGTTACAAAGCTTTCTGTTATGGACTTTCATTGTCCCAGGAATGCTATACTGCTTTGGGAGTCTATACGATTAAGAATCTACAGAAGAATGCAATCCATTAAAGGAGAACAACAAGTTACTTATCCCTGGTAACGTTCTTTCGATTGGATGTTCCCCCCACGTATTCCTCATCTTTGATAATGGTCTTCCAGCTTTAGCTGCTTCGGAAAAAGAAATTCTCGACAGAGGGCACTGCGCGGTAGCGTCGAAGACTGAATGTCCCTTCAACGCCTCTGTCTGATTATCAACGTCATCGGCAGCATATGTATCACACGCAGCACCCGTTGGTTCCAGTTCTTGCTTTTCTATGTTAGAGGGATTATTAGTGTCCACCTTGGACTTTAGAAGACACTGAGAGAGCTCAGAGTGTAAAACATGTACATTCTGTAGTAGGGTAGGTTGGGAGGGGTGATGAGGAATACGTGGGAGGAACATCCAATCGAAAGAATGTTACCAGGGGTAAGTAACTTGTTTTTCAAATGGATTGTGTCCTCCCATGTATTCCTCATCTTTGATAGCCTCCCAAAGCAGTAATAGTCTTGGAGGTGGGAGAAGAAATTAGACCTTCCTTTAGCAGTTATCATGGACCGAGTGCAAGACAGCTTTCTCGAAAGCTCCCTCTTGAGTAGAAGAAGTGTCCAGGGAGTAATGTTTCACAAAGGTGTGTATGGCTGACGCACAAATGTCTTTAATAGGTATTCTTGTGAGAAACCTGAGGGTATTCTCCCAGATAGACCTCGGGAAACCTTATTCAGGTGGCATGGGGAGGGCTGGCGCGCTCGAATCCTGACCCTGGGGGGTGGACGAGCGAGGGAGGATCACCTGGGTAATGGGCCCCGAGGTTATTCTCAGGGGAATGCCCCAGGTGGGACGCATTATGTTACCGGGGAAGAAGATGAGGAGAGTCAGATCCCTAAGACCTTTTTGGGCTGTGCCTCATCTGCCCCCCTTCTTCCCATTGAATCTCTCTTACCCAAATCCACCGATGCCTGTGCATATAACCTATCCCCTAGGATAGCAAACCCTGTCACATTCAGAAACTGTCGGTCCCAAAACCCCTGTATTCCTGTGCCGTACCCGCATACACCCAGTCATTCTTTTCCACGCCCCTCTGGTCACCATTTCCTGCACTCCCCTTCTACACTACCATTCCCACAATTCCCCCTGTTCACTTGATACTCATAATCGCGGTCATTCCAGTTTGCTGCACAGACTCTACCAATCCCGTCCCTCTGATTGTCATCTTCCGAACACCCAATCTACTATGACAGAACACTGCTTTTCCCACAATCCCCTATGATCTGTTCTCCATCCTGGTCATTCTCGTCCATTGCAGAAACTTTCCCTGTTACGTCCCCTAAGATACTCTGACACAAATACTTTTTTACACCCAAGACAATGGACTAATGTAAAACCTGTTTATCTGACATGTCCCAATACAAGGGTTTGGCCGAGTCAGGCAATTGACCTGAATCACGCACACACCTGACGGCCCTTTCCCTTCTCCACAGGGATAAAAGGTGGAGCAAAAGAGAGAAGTACGAGCACGGCAGACAGCACAACGAGGCGGCTAAGCAGGCGCGGCAGTTCAAACGAAGGAGAACGGCAGCAGGAATGGAAAGGGTGGTGAGGAGTGACCTTGCCCTTTTCATCCCAGGCCGGCAGAACCTTCGAGGAAGAAAGCCTAAGACCGTGAACAATAGCACAAGTGTCTTGCAGCAGATGTCAACGGTACACGGGGCATGCCTACAGCGATAAGGAGGAGCGAGGGAAGCTCCCGCGCCCGTGGACTCCAGAAAAGCCAAAAGGCCAAGTGGTTCATCACAGCCGGTGAGTCGAGGGGAGAATCGATAAGACCCGGGCTGTGTTGAGAGAAAGAATCGCAAAGTAGCAAGTTTGAACCAAGTTCAAGGAACTGTAAATGAACTGTAAGAGTCTTAAGGGGAGGCCAGCTACAGAGGAGAACCGGCACCACGTGCTAACTCAAGAGACTGTGGTCGAGCCCCATCTGAGACAGACTCCAGATACCAGCAGGCCATAGGAGAGCGGAATAGGTCAAAGTGGTCATACTGAGGGTCTAGTAAAATCCCTGTACAATCGAAACACTTTGATCTGCAAACTATGAGAAAGCAAGAGAAGTGAATCCCGCATTATGAGAAAGCAAGGGAAGTGACTCCTGCATCGAGAGAAAGCAAGGGAAGTGAACCCTGTAACATTTGAAAGTAAAGTGAATGTGAAGTTGAGAAGGGTCCACGCCCAGAAGAGGGGGACCCAGTGGTGACCCACCTGATTGAGAGCCACAGAAAACCTGGTGAAGGGAGGCAACGAATCGAGAGGGGTCTGAGCCCGGCAGAGGGAGATCTAGGGGTGAAGCCATCACCTGAGTACCACCAGTCAAGAGGAGTCTGAGCCCGACAGAGGGTGATCCAGGGGTGAAGCTCTCATCCAAACTACAAGTAAGAAAGAGCTGACAAATTAAGGAATACGATGCCTAAAGGGTCAGCACCCAGAGGAGGGGGACCCAGGGGTGAACTCATCACCCAGCGACCATTGAGAACTAACTTTCATTTG
The DNA here is from genome assembly GCF_040938575.1 of Ambystoma mexicanum. Taxonomy (NCBI): domain Eukaryota; kingdom Metazoa; phylum Chordata; class Amphibia; order Caudata; family Ambystomatidae; genus Ambystoma; species Ambystoma mexicanum. Next base: position 1,382,340,540 of record NC_090932.1, read on the forward strand.
TTAAAGGAACTTTTGTGTTTTTGTTAGTTGAACACGTCAGGCCCCGAAGGCAAGAGGCTTTCAAAGGAAACTAGACTTGGCCATCGGCGGCCCTGAGAACTGCCATTGGAACTGCCGTCTCGTGTAGGAAAGCCTGAGACTGTACTGTGCTCCAAACTCTCATTTTACCCCGTGCACAAAACGTGGGTAAGGGAGACCCATGCTACCGCATCCTGACATATTATTTGAGAACACTTTTTTCTTTTCTTGAGAACTATCCCACACCCTTTTTTGTATTAGTTGTAAGTTTTGGCAATAGTTTCTTAGTATAGCCCTTTTATTTGACACAATGCCACTAGGACTGCCTTATTTTTCATTTGATGTTTGACGCTTGTGACCATCCTAGATTTAGGTTTAGAATAGGCGTTTTCCAACCTGCATATAAAATTCATTGTTCAATAGCCAACCTTTAACTGGGATCACTTGTGTCTGTCTTACTTGTTCTCACCATGAGTTCCTCACACTCCTCTCTGAAGAGCAGAAGAAGTAGCCATGCTCTTGGTTGAGTGAGCGCTTAGACGCTCTGGGGGATCTTTACCAGCCAGTCTATTGCATTCTTGGATAGCCAGAATAATCCATTTGGATAAAGTCTGTTTGGTTATTGCTAACCTCAATTTATGACCTGTATATCTGATAAATAATTGGTCGCCCTGGTGAATTTTTGTCATTCACAAGATTTAAAAACTGAGAGCCCTCCTAGTGTCCAGTCTATGTAACCTCTCCACCTCCTTTTCCAGGATGAGGAGGGGGATAGAAAGTTGGTAAGACTATCTTTTGGGACAAATGGAAGTCAGAGACTATTTTTGGCAGAAATTACGGTCTTACTTTAAGAATAACCTTATACTTCTGGAAGACCGTATATTGAGGTTTACAAGACAGTGTTTGCAATTCGCTCACCCTGCGAGCAGATGTGATTGCAACCAGCAAAACGGTTTTTAGTGATAGAAGTATTTTATGGACATGAATACATTGGTTCAAAAGGAATGCATGGTGACAATTTTAATACAAGATTTAAATCCCAAACAAGGACCTGAAAGGGAGTAGGAAGAAACACATTAGTGAGTCCTTTAAGAAACAATGATTAAAGGGATTTTAAAGTATGAGGTTTCCTCTGATGAGCGCTTGAAAATCGAAAGCACTGCCCGATGACCTTTTATTGTTGTGATCTGGAGCCCGAGATTTGCTAAGTGAAGTAGAAAAGATGACACTGTGGGTATATCGCACTGAAATGGATCCACATTCTTATCCATACACCACCTGCTGAACTTGTTCCAACGACAGCGATATAAGGATTTTGTTGCTAGCCTTCTGGCCGAAAGCAAAATCTTCCTTACGTCTTCCGGGAGGTCCCAATCCTTGTACCTCAGCCTCTCAGAAACCAAGCGTGAAGTCTGAGTGTTTTGACCTCTGGATGGAGAACCTGACCCTCCTCTCGCGAGAGAAGGTCCTCTCTTTGTGGAAGGCGTATCGGAGGGCAGATGGACATGTCCAGAAGTTCCGGGTACCATGTCCTCCTGGTCCAATTGGGGGCAATTAGGATAATGGATTTCCTGAACTTTCTTATCCTCCTGATCACGTGAGGAATGATTGGGACTGGAGGAAACGCAGGCAGAAGTGGAAACTCCCAGTTCACCACAAACGCATCTCCTAGAGCTCCTCTTGGGGGAAATTCCCTGGAGCAAAATAGCTCACACTTCCCGTTGACACTGGTCACAAACAGCAGGCAGGTATTGCTCAGTGGGAATTCCACTGAGCTTGGAGACGCCTGATCTGTAGTGAATACTACTTGTAAAGTAATCCTTAAATGGTTGAAAAAGTGTGATACTTCTCAAAAAAGTCAATCTGGTCAGATTGACAGAATAATTCACTCCATGTTGATTAAAATTTCAATTTTATGTACGATTGTCTTTATTCAAATATTCATTAGCAGAGGCCTATGATATGATATTTTATTTCTATCGTGCTCATACACAGGTGTTTCAGAGCGCAACCAGCATTTCGGAATGTATGTCCTTCCTCAGGGCGGGCACTTTTGGTGCCTGTGCGTCTTACGCTTTGCAGAGCAGGATAACACAATAGTGTGTTTAGATCCACAGCAGATTATTCCCCAATTATTCCTTAGAATATTGTGATATATTTCACATTTTAAAAAGTTTTATTTGAGGTCCCAGGGAGACAAAAAGGAGCCGTTCCACCGCTCGGGGCCTCGGAGAGTGACTGCAGATTGAAGCCGAGCCACCAAATGGTCACAAACAGATCCACTTGAGGGGTTCCCCAAAGGGTCAAGATCTCTTGAAGGACTTTCTAAGCTAGTTCCCATTCTTAGAAGACTGTGCTCTGCCTGCCCAGATGGTCCACCACAGTGTTCTCCTCTCCAGCTAGGTGAACTGCCGATAGGGAGATTCCTTCTTGAATTGCCCAGTACCAGTGCTGCATTGCCTCTCTACACAGTGGTAGTGACCCTACAACTCCTCTTTTGTTGAGTTAGTACATAGCCACTGGGTTGTCAGTCATTATCAGGACATTCTTTCCCTGTACAGAGGGTAGAAGGGCCTTCAGCGCTAGTTTGATTGCCCTCATCTCCAAAAGATAGATATGTAGTTTGGACTCTGTTGGAGACCAACGACCGCTGATTGTCAGATCATTGGTGTGGGCTCCCCACCCCGTGAGTGAGACGTCCATCACTACTGTTATTTCCGGCCATGGTTGCCAAAAAGGTTCTCACTTCAGAATGCTGTCCTCATAGGCCCACCACAGAAGGTCCTGTGCAACTCTGCTTGGAACCTGAAGGAGGTCCGACATCCTGCCTGAGAATTGGGACCATTGAGTCCTGAGCGCCCATTGGAGAGATCTCATTCTCAGGGGAACCTCTGGCACCAGAAAAATGCAGGATGCCATGAGGCCGAGCAACCTCAAAAAAGGCCGGAATACTCTGGGCACTCTGAAATTTGGTGACCATCTGCAGAATGTGTTGAGCCCCCACCTCAGGTTGTAAGGCTTTTCCTCAGGAGGCATCCAGAACTGTTCTGATAATTTGGAGTCTTTGAGATGGTATGACGTGTGACTTCTTGTAATTGAGGGAGAAGCCCAGTTTGTGACAAAAGTGGCAAGTCACTCTGATATGTTACAGGGTCTGTTCGGGCAAAAGAGCCCTGATCAACCAAAACTCAAGGTAGGGGTAGACGTGAATCCCCCCTCTCCTGCGACTCGCTGCCACCACCGCCATCAACTTGGTGAAAGCCCTTGGGACGGAGGTCAGCCCAAATGGCAGAACTCGAAACTGAAAATGAGAACTGCAAACCTCAGGTACTTTCTGTGCTTGTGATGGATAGGCCCATGAAAGTAAGCATCCTGAAGGTCCAATGATATCATCCAGTCTTGGATTTGGAGGGCCTGAATGATCTGAGAAAGGGTAACCATCTTGAACTTGTCCTTTCTGAGGAACAAGTTCAAGATTCTTAAGTCCAAGATGGGTCTCAATCCTCTGTCCTTTTTGGGGATTAGAAAATAGGGTTCCACTGCAGGTACTGGCTCTATTGCACCTTTCTCTAGCAGGGTCAACGTTTCCTGCATAAGGAGCAGATCTGGAATTTTCAATGAGCAGTTTCCCGGTGGATGATCCTGGGTCTTTTTAGAAAAGGAATGCAGTAACCCTGGCCTACCGTTTCCAGTGCCCAAGCATCTGAAGTAATGTCTTCCCCACCCTTTTTGATGCAGTGAGAGCATGCCTCCCACTGGGGTCTTGTGGATTAAGGCCTCAGAGAGGTTCTGATGCAGCTGAAGCAGCGGCTGAGGGCAAAGCTGCCGCTGCTTGGGCTGATTTAGCACCTCTTCCTCGTCCACCACGAGACAATCTTCTTTGTCCTCTATGACTGGCTTGTGTTCTCCCACTTCCAATTGAGGAGTAGAAACTAAAGGACTTACCCTTCCAAGATGACGTACTGGAGTAGTAATGTTGCGGCTGTCTAATAGCGGCGCTAAGAGATTTAGACGCTGCTTTTGAGGTCTGTAGCCTTTCCAGACTTTCATCAGCTTTGCTACCAAACTGTCTTGCGCTGTCAAAAGGCTTATTGTGTAATCTAGATTGCACGTCTGGTGCAAATCCAGACTTCCTCAGCCATGCAAATCTGCATAGCACGGTGCTAGTCGCCATGAATCTGCTATAGTATCCAGACCTGACTGGAGGCACTCGGACATTGATGATGGCCAGGAAGCCGTCTCTCTCTTACCCTTCGGGGATGTGGTCAGCCGCCATTGCTGTGCAATCCCGCAGGATGAACGAAAATTTAGATAAGGCCTAAGTGGCATTTGCCGATTTCAAGGCCATCCTACAGGCAATAAATACTTTCCGCGCCCAAGCGTCCGCCTGTTTATTATCCCTGTCTGTAGGAATAGTAGGGTGAGCAGATTGTTTTGTGGAATGTGGCTGCTTGGATCCCCAACATTCTGGGGCAGGGTGCTTGGTCAAGTAATCTGGGCCACTGCTATAAGGTCAATATTACCTGGGAATGTTTTTATTAACCGCAGAAATAGAATCTGTCGTTTCCCAATTTGTTGTAACCCTTTTTTGCAAAGCAATATGGAAGGGCAAAATGGGATCCCGCTGTGGACCTTGGCCTAATATATCTGTTAAGTCATCCTGTTGAAAAGGAGGAGCAGGTCTACTGCATCCCAAATATTCTAGTACCTTGCTCATCAGTTGTCTAAATGAGCAGTCAGCATTATCTGCAGGATCTGGCATTCCAAATTCCAGCTCAGGAGATGTATCTACTCGTCTGGCTGTTTATAGTTTGTCATAGAGATCTTTAAGTCTAGATTCATCTGAAATAAACTCATCCAACACATTTGGAGTGCCATATTGAAGACCAAACAGTGTTTGATCATCATCAGATGGTTTGTTCTTCATAGATTGAAGAAAGAGATTTAAAGAAATTGTTTTGTGGTAGAGGTTTGTAATATTTCTCTTGTTGCCTTCAATGGCTCCAAAAACATTTTTCGGAGTAGACCTCGAGGCCAATGGCGTCGAAGTCTTCCATCTAGGCGTCGATGGCTTCAATATGGGTGTTGAATGTTCTGACGTTGAGGGTGTCGATGGAACCGATTTTGTTATCTTCGACAAAACCCTTGAAGGGCTGGACTCTCGACTAATCGAGGTCCTCAGCACCTTTTCACTCTTTCGAGGCTTCAAAGGCTCTCTATGTTCGTCAGGCTTGTGTCCCGGACTCGAGGGTGCACCAGGACATGGTCTTTCCTCCGATCTTTCGAGGGAGTAGGGGCTTGTCTCTCGAAGATTTTCATCATCTTCCTCCGAAACGCTTCACGTTTTGCTAAGGAGTCGAATTTAGTGGGACATGCTATTCTCTCGGATGAGGAGTCACTTGAAGAAGGAGGAGACCTATGACGCCTTTTCTTTGACTTTCTGGAAGCCGAAGAATGACGTGAATGACTTCTCGATCAAGATTTCTTCAATCTTTTCCGAAGAGGAGAAGCTCTAGACTCATACGATGTATGTTTTTTTGGGGCAGAAGGGGATTTGGGAATTCTAACCACCACCAATTTACCTTTGTACTCTCTCAGAGCCTTGTCAGTCATCGCCTGACAGGATTTGCACTCCTTCGTACGATGCTCCATGCCGAGGGACCACAGGCAAATGCGGTGGGGTCGGTGATGGACATGTTCGACCTGCAATCCTGACATTTCTTAAAACCTGTCTTGGGCGCGATGGAGTTGATGGTGAAGATATGACGTTTTATTTAACAAAGCGCGCCGTAATTTCTCTCGAAGTGAAAGCTGCATCGGAAAAATGGAACAGAAGCCTATGGGTGCTGCGTGTGCCACATATACTGCGGATTGCGACGACCACCGCACAGAGGCCTTCGAGGGACATCGAGTCATTGACGGTACTGCACAGCGCCATCTGTCAAGTAAAACATTTTCCCAAGCAGCTGAAGCTGGAAGACAATTATCAAAGATGAGGAATACGTGTGGGGGACACAATCCATTTGAAATGACTTGCCGGTAATATTCTTTATTTGAATTCTTCTGCTGCAGTTTCCTCATCGCCCTGCCAGCCTGCCCCTCTATGAAAGTGTTCTGGTCTCCGCTCTTAGTTTATACTTCTCTTGTGTGATGACAACAGATGGTTGGGAAGTACTTAAATAAATAAATACAAGGGAGAGCAGGGTTGTGCTGTTCACAAATGTTGCCCTACAGTGTTTTTGACGCTTCCTCAGAAATCGGTTTTTGGCCTTTCATTTTATTTTTATTTTATTGGTATTTGTAATGCAGCGTGTTTCGAGGTGCAACAAAACAAGGGCGTGGGGAGATAGGTAGGACAAAAAAATGGTCCTGCTAGGGCTTGCGGCAGGGTCTGTAAGGGCTCAGTGGCGCAGGCCCAGCCAGGCTAGAGCAGTACCAAGAAATGTAGGGGAGAGGGGAGGGAAGTGCCGGTCAGGGCGGAAGGACCTGTGAGAAAAAGCGAGTGCCAGGGGAGGCCAGGTGGACAGAGCCAGGGGAGTGCAGAGAGAGCAGTGGAAGGAAGGTCCACAAGCTAAGTACGGCAGGGTCTGGAAGGGCTCAATGGTGCAGGCCCAGCCGGGCTAGTGCAGGGGGAGGGTCCCACAAGGGGAAGTGCAGGATAAGGAGGCAGGGTCAGGGGTGATCAAGTGCAGGGGAAGACCTGACGAGGGGGGCCTGATGCCCTGTAAGCATCTGAAAGAACCAGGCATCCAGTCAAGAAGCATTTGTTGACATTAGCATGGGAGGGGTGAGGGAAGAAGGAAGAGAAAAGGAAGGTCTTGAGATGCTTCCGGAACATAAGGAGATATGGTTCCAGTATTAGAGTGGCAGGAGGCCATTCCAGAAGGATGCAGCTGCGGGGAGGAGAGAGCTCTACCACCCACTCTCTGCTTGGAAAAACATCTGATCTGCAGAGAGTTGGAGCTAGAAGACCAAAAGGCTCTAGCAGGAAGATATTTAGGGATAGAGAGTTGGATGTAGCGTGGTCCCAGGCCCCACAAAGCATTGTGGATGATGCAGACGGTCTTGAACTTGAACCTCGCAACAATCCAGCAACCAAGAGCCAGTGGAGAGATTTTAGGGCTGGAGAGATGCGGTCCCTGGGCTTGAGACCACGGATAAGTCTTGCAGTCCTGTTCTGGATTAGTTGAAGGGGTGAGGGGGGGAATTGGTAAGATTGCGGTTGCAGTAGTCCAGCCTGGAGAGGACCAGAGCTCTGGAGACATTGAGTTTCTGGGGGAAGGTGAGGAAAGGGAGAATGCATCTGAGGAGTTGAAGCTGAAAGTGGGCCTTCTTGGCAAGGTCTGTGATGTGAGGAGAGAAGGAGACGGAGGAATCGAAAATGACACCAAGGCTTTTTGCCTTACAAGAGTGCGAGGGGAGGGGGCCCATGGAGGTCTGTCAGAGTGAGGGAGGGAAAGAGGGAGCAGAGGTCCCAATGAGAAGTATCTCTGTCTTACTGGCATTAAGGCAGAGATTGTTAGCAGTGCACCATGCCTGAATAGCAGACAGGTAGTCAGGAATGAGAGAGGAAGAGGAGGCCGAGGAGGGAAGCTTAAGGAGAGATTAAAGAGCTGCATGCCATCTGCATAACACTGGAAGTTAGGAGAGAACGTGGAGATCAAATGGGCAAAAGGTGCCAGGTAGATGTTGAAAAGCCAAGGTGAGAGGATAGAGCCCTGAGGGACACTGCAGGTGGAGAGTGAGATGGAGGAGAGAGAAAGGCCCAGTTGAACTTGGGAAGGTCAGTCCGAGAGGAAGGAGGTCAACAGGTCGAGATCCAAGTCCTTGATGCCCAGGGTTTCACGGAGCCGATTAAGATGAGTGGCATGATTGACTGTATCAAAGGCAGAGGAAAGGTTGAGAAGGATGAGACCGAAAGGAGAGTTGGAGTTGAGATTAGAGACAAGTCTTATCATGGCCAAATCCCTTTGGATTCTTCCCCCACATGATAAAAGGTGGGAAATTGAGGTGTAGTGACGTAATATATGTCCTACTGATGTTATATCCGGAGCCGATTAGTAGCGCGGATGAGACATGATGGCGTGGACAGATGACGATTAGAATTTCATATAATTCCAGAGATGGGACATAGTATAGAGAATAAATGTACAGTGAAGAAGACTACACTTTAAACAACAGGAAACTAAGATGCACCGGGCTAAGCATCAAAGGGAGATCAGAAACATGTGTGGAAGGAAGGAAGGAAAGAAGAGAGAAAAAACCCTGGCTGCAGCTCTACAAACTACCGATGGAAAATCTCCAGTCCCAATGTATATTTCCATTAGATAAGGAAATAAGTGACTGGATTTCAGATTCTGGTTCAGACAGTTCTATATTAGTAGAAACACATAAACATGTAATTAACACAGCCAGCAGTACATGAGCAAGTAGAAAAAATTGCTCCCAAGGTCTGCTGGTTACAAAGAATTACAATTGTCTAGTGACAATTCAAATGGCATGGAATTGACCAAAAAAAACTAAGTTTCTGTTTTGGCCTAGAAGACAAATAAAACAGGTTCTTTTGGCAGCTCAAGACTGGCCCCCACTTTGTTGGAGAAAGTTCTAAGGGAAAAGAGGTTATTAAATCAGCTTTTTCAAAAGAATTTGAAGAACACTTTATAAATAGATATATTAAATCATAGCCTCTTCTACAAGTAGTTCAATTATTTTTTTTAACTGTGTTTTTCATGACATTGAATGTCTTTTGCATAAAACAGCAGTATACTCCATGCCGAGGCCTCAAAAGTGATCTCTTTGAAATACAAGCTATCTTAGAGATGATAGATCTATTATTGGACCAAGGACTCATACTAAGAGGTAGGTCCCTACGGTAAAGTGATTATTCCAGTGGGTAAACCAGATGTCTACATTGTACACACTCACACTGATGTAGTACACTATCTGTACAGTTATGGTCTGTTAAGCAAAACTCAGAAGTGTTAATGGAAAACTGTTCAACAGTTGGAGAATATTGGGTCACACAGCCATTAGAGTTTTGAATACACAGCGTTCACCTTCAAAGGAAAACACTTTCATGAAAATTCCTCAAGTCTACAAGAACAGCCAAGGAACATTTTCATGCAGTATACAGCCTACATTATGAACGTGTGAACTGGGGATAGCACAGGGGCAACGTGCTGTTCTTGGAAGCAGGGAAACAGAGGTTTGAATCCCAGATCCGTGCTTAGAAATCGAACTCGGGTATTAAGCGCATTATAAAAAAACCAATTAAAAAAACAATAAAAAAGAAAACATTTATAAGGTTTTCAAAATAATTGCCAGTGCCTAGATAGCAACTGCTGTACAGGTGATTATTTGAAATACCACTTAACCAAGAGGGATGTAATCATAAAGATATTAACTTCAGGGGGGATCGCTAATTAAAAAAATTAAAGATGGCACAAACAGTGGTTACTTTTTTAGGGTTCTTAATGGCAAATGAGGGAATGTGTATTGAGAAATGTACAAGCATAAAGTCCAAGTACACCAAGGCCGCTTCAGGCATCAAGTTTGGTAATTTATGTTTGCACATGTATAGGAAACTGTGCAGCATTGGTGAACTCAATTTATGTATTAGTAAAAGTGCATTCCATTCATCAGACTAGAAAGCAGATCATGCACATTTTCTGTGACACATTTACTATCAAAAGACTCAGAGCAGTACTCCTCAAGACAGGAGCACTGATAAAGATTTAGCGTTAACATTACTACCCAGTGACAGTGTTTTTATATATGCGGTTAATCATTTTGATGAGATCAAGCCAATACGTATCATTAACATGTCTACACAAAGCCAGAACAGAATTTCATTCCAGAAGAGAAGAGAAGAGCTTAACAGATGCACAGAATGAAAGGGCTCTAGCAGACAATTAAACCGCACACCTAAAAAGTCCACTATTTCAGCTGAAAGTAGCAAGATGCTGAAGCATCTTAAATGCTAAAGCACTACACACTAGATGGATTCAAAAGACTGCTACTCAAGCTGTGCCTGATGTGCGGTACCATACAAGCCGAAGTAGCAGTGCCTGATTTTGCACAATATTTTTGTGAGAAAATCACTACTATAAAGAATGAAATTCCACCCGCAGGTAACACAAGGACGGAAGTAATTCACACAGAGATTTAGCAGTGGAATGTTTTTGAACTGCCAGATGATGGCATGATTTCTTCTCCAATGGTAAAGTTAAAACCGACATACTTTGCTGGTGCTTTTATGTTTTTTCATCGTTTGTCTCTCGAATAAGTGTTCTTTAGACCAGGGTCTGTTCCCAGATAACTTGAAGACTGGGCACATTTGTCCATTATTGAAAAAAACAAATCTAGATATTGATCCACTGTCTAACATTTGGTCAGTTACATCACTCTCTATCTTGGGAAAAGTACTGGAAAATGTAGTGGCGGTTCAGCTGAATGGTTGAATAAAAAGCCAAAATCTACTGGTAACATTTCAGTCTGGGTTTAGTGAGGGGTGTAGCATAGAAACAACAACCTTACACATTTTAGATAATGTGTTAAAAAAGTAGGTGATAGAGGGGAATGCCTACTGGTTCTCCTAGATCTATCGGCGGCGTTCGATACAATCAACCATAAAACCCTATTACAATTCTGCATGGGAATAGGAGGAAAGGTTATAAATTGGTTCCGATTTGTTTCTCTTGGATCGTAAACAGTTAGCTTGAATTGGTCAGCATAGTTCTGATGCCCTCCCTGCACTCTGTAGAGTTCCACAAGGGTCAACTTTATATCCAATGTTATTTAGCTTGTATATGGAGCAACTAGGCAAAATTGTAAAGAAACACAAGGTTGATAGGCATTGATATGCTGACGATACCCAATTTTATTTACAAATCTCTTTCAGAGAAGATCTGAGGAGAATGGCCAATTGTTTAGAGGAAATTGAAAGTTGGATGGCTTCACATTTCATAAAATTAAACCCCTCAAAGGCGGAATTTCTATGATTCTCACCTTCATCACCAAGTCCGTGTATTGGATCATGGATGGCTGAGGCACATTTTTAGGAGAATCTTTGATTGTATGCTCCAAAACAGTAAAATCCTTAGGATTTACATTAGACACATACCTGTCTTTAATCCCATACATGAATGTGATAGTTAAAAGGGCACATTTTCACCTGTTCTCTCTCAGAGCAATAAAACTATACCTGCCAGCGTCACATTTTAGGACACTAGTTCAATCACTAATATTGTCCCAGATTGATTTTGAAATTCCATACTAATTAGGCTTGCCAGACCTACTCTAGCCCCAATTAAGACACCTTTTAATTCAACTGCACGCTTAACATCTGGTGCAGGGAAACACATTACTCCCATTTTGAGATCTCTTCACTGGCTTCCGATTGAACAAGGATCCAGTTTAAATTGTTATGTATAACACACAAAGCACTTTACAATAAAACACTGATGTACCTTACAGAGAAACTGAAAATCTCTGGTGGGACCTGAAGGTTGAGGAGTAAAGTTACAGTACGGCTGGAATCACCCAGATTTAAACAGTCTGTAACAATGAACCGTTCTTTTACTGGTGCCACTATGAAATTATGGAATCTGCTCCCTCTGGAGATTAGAACGATTGCAGAGTACCTAAAATTCCAAAAGGCGGTTAAAACATGATTGTGGATTAATATTTTTCATTAAATAGTTTAATAAGGGAACCTTTTCTTTTAAACCTCTATTTTATGAATTTGTCTGACACTGTATTTCAGTACTATTAGAATAACATTTTTAGATATTAACATTTTTGTTACAACTATTATAAATTATTGGTGAACTGTATTTTTTATTGTAATTATTGTACAGCTCTCAGATACACGTGACTAGTTTGTGCTTTATAAAAACTATAAATAAATAGATAAAAATAACATTAGGAATGTTTCCACAGGTATATTATACTGATGATTCAGCTATTCCAGCCATTGGAACATGGTCTACAAAATCAGCAGCCTGCACTTCAGTGAAAGGCCAGGTCAAATACCATACTGTCTTTGAATATCAGAATATTAAACATTTAGCAGACACATCAGCACACTCGTCTGAGTTCTAAGCTTTTCTACCCACATTCCAGCATGTTGTTCCACATAATGCTACACCCTTTGAATATGATTCAAAATATGTAGTCGGAGGATAACATTTCAACCTGCAATGGTGGTTTCAAAAGATGTTAAAGATTCCAGCAATTTGTTATTATCTAAACCACTTTAGCAACATTTTTTGGAACAACTTCTTGTATGGGCTACGCACTCAAAGGTACACAGAACAAATTATGTGTGCAATATTGGAAATGCACTGCTGACTACAAAACTTGCGGTGGAAAATTTGACACACTGCCTTGCATATATAGATACGAATATAGAAGCATACCTAGTAGCAAACTTTCCTAACCCAAAAGGGTTCCCGAACACACATACAAACAGTCTAAAAGACGATACTGTATAATCTCAATACCCTAAAATATGGCAACCCTATCAACAGTGTACTTCTAAGCAAGGATGATCGATTACATTTGGGATCTGATGTACATGCATGTTTGGCGACTGCCTATATTGAGATATTAGCAATAGCTCTGCTTTTGGTGGGCAGATATTGGTGGCCAGAGCTGGGGAAAACTTTGAAAGAGTGTATATCTAACTGCTCGTCATGTCTGTAGATAGCAGTGGATCAGGCAAGTAAGGCAAAATAAACTTCTCTACTCGGGCAACATTACTATTTGAAAGTATGTGCATAGATCACACAGTTAATTGCTATCAAAAGAAACTAATATTTGTAAATTGTAGTGGACCCATGCAAAATATTAATCTGCCTGATTCCCCAATAGAAAGTGAATTTGAAGGAGCTCTTAAAAGCTTTCCTATTTGTAAAGGTGCAGAGGTAAGGGTCAGACACAAACATGGCATATTTTTGGATATAAACTTGTATTAATCCGCAAAGTCTTGGTAAATTCCCTCTCTAGCCCTAAGGCTAAGAGGGGTTGCCCTGCCTCAAAGTAAACTAGTGAATATGTCAGAATGTCAAAATAAAAAGTCTATTACTGTTGTGTCCATAACACTAACAGCCTAAATCAACTGTACAAGGATGATCTCTTCCCAAAGTAAAGTGTTCATGACAACTGTGGCCAACAGAAAAGTTCCCAATGTTTCGTGTGATCAAAATGACAAAAGAAATGCTCCACAATGTATCACTCCAAGGATTAGGGTTTTGCTCCTTTCCACTGGATTCCTTCTGGTTCTTCTTTCCTTTCCGTGAGTTCCAGACCTCATATCTTCTTAGGTAAACGTCACTGTGCTTTTATATTTTCACAAGGGTGGGAGTCCCAGATATGCAGTTCTTTATCACACCAGCTTGGTGTACTTCCCTACCAAGCATAGGTTTTCTTCTGATCACTCTTTTACTTCAAGGGTCCTCGATGCTCTTATTCTCAAACTCTCATGTGGGTGTGAGTCCCAGGATCGCAATGTAGCTTGGTTTACTCTCCTGCCAAGCGTATGTCCTCTCATGGACTCTTATTCTCTCAGGTTCCCAGACCCTACTATTCTTCGACTCTTATATGGGTGCGGGTCCCAGACTCCCAATGCTCTGTTGTAGTATCTTGGCTTACTCTCCTGCCAAGCATATGCTCCCTTCTCTATTGTTTCTGGTTTATTCAGGGTCCCAGACCCTCTTATTTGCTCATTCCTGTATGAGTGTGGGTCCCAGGCTTGCACTGTGCTGTTGCAATAGCTTGGTTTACTCTCCTACCAAGCATATGCTCCCTTCTGCACTCTGCTTCTTTCAGGGTCACAAACCTTCTTATTCCTGTTCTCCGGTTGCTATCTGAGATCTCCCGGATCTCCAGCGCCCTTCACTCTGCATGCATACCTGCTTCTCTGGTGCACTTCTTCTGGGCAGCAGTGCTTCCCCCTTAGGCTTCGGCAGCATTTGGGCTTTCTCTGCAGCCGGCGGCATCCCTGCCGATCCATCTTTGTTCTGGTATCCCTTTTCGTAGGCGGTCGCTCCACCAGTCCTGTCTGCCTTCTCAGGATGGGCTTTGTTCTCCAGCAGCTGGCCGGACTTGGGGATGTCCAGTGGTTTGTTCGGGCAGTGTAGAAGGGAGCTACTACGCCTCCTTCTCTGCCTGCTTTCTCGCTCCCGTTGGCCTCCGTGTTCAGCATCTCCTGCTGCAGTCCCCTGCATGCTGGGTTGGCGTCTCCCAGACTTCCTTGCTGGAAACTGGCTCTCCTCTTGGTTCCCCCATTCAGGGAGTCCCCAGTTTCCCTCAGTTCCTTGCGCACTACTGGTGCCTAAGGGCCTGCCCCCTCTCTGGTAGGCACGCTGGTCCACAGCCCCTTCTACTTCAGCCCAGCATTCATGCTCCTTGCTCAGCCAGGGAAGGCTTGATAACACTTCTTGGTTTCCCTTCTCCATTTCTACCACTGCTTGACAAATCGGAAGTTGGTAATCACTAGACTGTTCAATGTCGTTCACATAGGTAATCCTGATCTTATGGCTCCCTTGTGAGTCACTGGAGTTGTTCTTCGTCACAGTACTGGTAAAGGGAAACTCCTATTCTTCCTCGTCCCAGTACTTTCTAGGGGAATGATAGGTTGACAATAACTCATGAGCCTATTAGGGAAGGGGTTGTTCTTAGGGTTGTAGGAAGAGGGTCAAGGGTCGGGTGATTGGTGGGGATACTTCATTCTCTAGGGAAGGTCGTCCCTAATCCCACAAGGGGCTTCCTCTTCCATGCAATCCTCCCCCGGTGCACCTCCGCCAGGGGGATTATTGTACTGTGGATGCACTGCCCTAGCTCCATGGCAAAGGTCTCCCCTAGGGGAGAAGGGACGACATCCTCCGATTCATCATATGCCTTTCCCCTTTCCTTCTGGCCTCCTGCTAAAGGGTTTTACTTAGCGTTTTGAGGAAGGGGATTGTCACTCTGAAATTCTTTTTCACCCTGCGTTTCCCAATCCCAGCTGGGTAGATCTTCAATCATCTCTTCGCAGGTGTTCATAGGGGAATAATAACTTGGGGCTTTTCCTTGGTGTAATGACCTAAGTTGTTTCAAGGTCTCTGTATATGCTTGGGTAATATATGTGGATCCTATATGAATGTCTGCGTGGGCGAGTTGTGATACCTACTTGGAAATTCTGGGAAGCCTTTTCCTATGATTAATAGAGCCGGTAGTTTAGGTATCATTACCACTGGGATTTGTACCTCAGGATTGGCTGTTAGAAGACTTGTGATGTTTGTTAGGTCTTGATGCAACCCTATGTAGAACACTTTGAAATGGATGTGGTTACATAGACAGTACTGAACTCTTGACTAGCAGATATTTCTGTGGCAGAGCTGCCAAGATTAGTTAGGGAGCTGATGGGGCTGGAAGCTTTGTATATGTTTTCCAGGGTTAAGTAAATCTACACATTGGTCCCAAATTATTGTAATTTTGCTAATTTTTCCAAATTTTAATCTCATTCCTATGGTTTACCATTTATTTCAGATTTTTATATTTTGCATCATCTTGAACGTAGTAGTAGGGTAGCCATGCTATTTTTGTGAGGTTAATGCTTGAGTTTCCACTGGTGTTTGGGATGCACTGGGCGAATATGCCATTTATAAATACATTAGCAGATGGGAGAGAGGAAGCAAGCTTGTGTATTTATGTTTTAGCTGTGGGGGGTTTCTATGGCTTTAGATAATTTTTTGTTGCCTTTTAGTAGCCATTGGATTTTTTTATAGGCTTTAGCCATTCTTTTAATAGGTTTCACAGTGGATGAAAATACACCACATGACTACTTTCTTGCCTGTTCTGACACCACTAATGTGAATGTGTCCCTAGCTGTATTATGCCATAGTTTAGATGGCTATACACATTGTTGATTGGCTGTAGGCTTTAGACTCCTAGAAGTTAATAGGAATAGAGTAGGATGCTATTATATTCAAGCGCATCAATATCACTGGAAATGGTTTGTTTGAATGTACTATTTAAACGTTCATATTTTATCTCTACCAGAGAATAAATATAAATATGCATTAAATGTTGATAATTTATACAAGGGCAATAAAAAACAGTTCCTAGTTGTTCTGGGGCTAGCCCCATGATAATTATGCTGACTAGTAGACAAACTATCAAGTGCTCATGGTTAGACGGCTCTCTTACCATAAAGGGCATAGACTTAACTATCTCTAAAGCCTTGCATTGTATATTACTCTATTCTGTGCTGCAAAGCCTGCCAGAGCCCCAGTAGGGCATTCTGATTGCCACAGGAATGGAAGTTAGGCACTGGCGAGCCGGGTATGATGAAAACATGCAACCTGGTTAGTCAACCCAACAGCCTGCCAAAACCATCAGTGTTGCTAATGTATGAGAGAAAGCGGATAAAGAAAGTGAACACTTCTAGCAGTCTGTTTTGTTAATAACGATTTTATGAAAAGCAATCATTTCTGTCTCTTGCCTGTTCTGCTTGTCATGATCTATGGGGTTAATTCTGCTCTTCATGGATTGGGCACAGCAAAAAGCCCAACCAATACCGTGACTGATGGGCAACTCTTTTTGGCCATTCCGATCCATCCCTGCACATGGCACACACACAGAGGAGCAATATTTTTGCATGCGTCTAAACTCTGGGTTTTCAGTGACTTCACTGTGCAAATGCAGTGAATCCATTGCTTTATTTGCAGCTACCATTTTGTCCCTTCCAGTGTACAATTGCTTGGGTTCTGCCTGTTTGCAAGTTATCTTTACGCTCCTTTCTTTCTGTTACGTGTATGAGTTCACTCTGCACTAGGCCCAAGTCTTCAAAAGACCTGACAGCCATTTTGGAATAGGGCAGAGGCCACATCTTTTCTTTTGTATCCGTATGGTTCCACAGTGCAATATGTTGGTCCTTCCTCTGAGTGCATAAAGCTGCTCCTCGCTCTCACCAGGCTCCATGAGGATTGTTTGTTCTGCTGACTCATTGGCTGAATGCTCTGCTCGGCAGGCCATTCACTCATTCCAAATTGTCTTCAGGCTGGTATCTGCAGGGGTTGAGCAAACCAAGTGTCCTCGTAAACAAGGCATAGGTGATGGGGTGGATTTCCAAACTTTATGCTTTGGGTCACATGTTGGAGTCCTGTCAGTCTCTCAATCCTGCAGCCTGAGTGCGTAGGTGATGGTAAGGTCATTCTTTATCTTGACAATGCATTAGAATGCACAGGCATCTTGGTATGCTTTGGTGGCACATTTTTAAGGGGACTTGAGCGGGCCAGAGGCATGTAAGAAAAAAACAGAAGCAGTTTTTAGGGTTTTGTCTTATATACATTCTGGAATAAGGTTGAAGGTGTTTGTGAAGGGAATATTAAAACATAAATCAAATCCCAGTTGGGTATGTGACCTTTTTCCATTCCACTCATTTCTTTTTTTAAAGAAATTGGTATTTGCATTTGTAGAAACTGGAAATGCTTGCCGGTTATGAGACCTGTAAACCAACTTTTAGATGGTACCTTTTTCAATAGAATAGAACTAGTGAGATAAGCAAAGTCTAAAACCTGATAATGCAGCTATTAATAAAAACAGCTGTATTGTCCGTATGCGATAAGGATTCGTATGGGGGTTATGGCACACACATATGTTAGATAAGAACATTAACTTTATGGTGGAAATGTAAGTAATATAAACAGACAAAACCAGTAGTTGTGTGTGACCTACTTGTCCCCTGCGTCACAGAAATATTGCACATTAACCGCTATAAGGTCCAGATAATTACTCCAGATATGGAATCATTTTTCATCATCCATATTCTGATCAGTTACCTTTTTAAGAAAAACTTTATATCACCTGACAATAGTCTTATGTTCCTACAAATCATCCCTGAACAGTGGACGTATTGCTCAACTAACATCAGCTTGGCTGGATGTTTGTAAGATTCACTGCTTTGCCCTGGGAATGAAAGGCTATGTGTGTCATCACCAGTGTTTTCTTAGAATGATTGACTCATTGAGCTTGCTGATTCAACTGCTCTTTACAAAACCAGTAGAGCTCACAATAGCCTTCTGCATCAAGCATTATACATTTTTATCTAAAATGTAATCCATAAAGTCAGAATTGAGTCAAGCACAGACACCTTGGCGCATCACCAGCAAGCTACCTGATGAGCTTACTGGGCTTGGCGTTGTGCCATGCCTGTTGGCCACTTTGCATGGGGTTGGATTTGGCACTGCCTTGGGCACGTCACACAATGAACCCACTAGGTATGGCCATGCTCAGTGGCAGTTTGCCTGGGGTAGCACTCTCCTGAGAAGACCTGAGAAATCCGATGGACCCATGTGGCTGGCCTCTTTGCCTAGGACATGGCCTTCAACCTTGCCCTAGGTAACCTTTTGAGCTACCTGGGAACTGTCCATGGCCTTCGACAACAGCCAGTGGTCACTTTGCCTGAGGCATGCCCTTTAGCCATGGCCTTGCTCCATACAAACGCTATGTTATGTTATGTTATGTTATGTTATGTTATGTTATTGGGCATTTGTATAGCGCCTTTTGCCATTGGTATTATTCCAAAGCGTTGTGGATTGAACGCCCTTGGAGACCATAGTCCAGGTCAGTGGAGGGAGTAGTGTAGTAAATAGTGCTTGAGTGCACTGTGGCAAAAACACACAGGAGAAGCAGGGTACAGGTGTGAGAGGGATGTTGGGATGCCAAGTAAAGCTAACCGCTCAGCAATGCTGACCCGAGGGGTGGTATTTGGAGGATCCAGACCCTTTCCCAGCCTTGTGCCGCCACTCACCCACATTTCCTCAGTACTATGAGACTGATTAATTCGGATTCCATTACTCTGTTCACTTGCAGCCTAAGCACCATTCTACTATGAGACTTGCAATCAGAGATCACGGTCTGCGATCCAAGTACAGTATGTTGAAGAGGAATGCTAAGCAAGGTTGGTCTGCGGATCAGACCCTTGATGCTATTTCATTCTTACCAGAGTCTGCTGCAGCTAGAGATACTACAGTGACCACAGGGACTCTGTGAACAGGGAGACAGCAAGGGTGGTGTGATCACACACACACGCCGCACAACCTTAGTTCCTTTTTGCCTCACACTCTGCACATTGTTAGGAACACCGCTCTTTCAAAATTGTATTGAATTCCTCTACAAATCTTTGCTTCTAGTGTTTGTTATTCGACATCATGCCTAATCAAACAAAGTCCTCGAGATTCAAGCACTGTGCCGACTGTGTCCGCCAAATGTCTGTTTCGGACCTGCACTTCATCTTTCTTTACTGGCTTGGTGAAGGCCACGACATGTAGGACTGCACATCATGCCAATCGATGCAACCGAAGGCTCTTTGAGAACGTGAGGCAAAGCTCTTCACCTTTCAAGACCGGGACACTGAGGAATTGTCCCCTGTCTGAAAGGACACAAAAAAGAAGCACCACAGGAGGTCAAGATCCCCTGCCGGCTCTTCGAAACACCACTCTTCTTTGTCTGAGAGGAGTCACCACTCCAAGGAAGAGGCAGGGGCCCAACAGGTACCCTTCCTGAATCAATCCTCTAAAGGCAGAAGATACTTGACATCTCTGACAAGACCCACATGGCTTTGGGCACTGGTGGTCTTCACACAGGTGCCAACTTCTCTGGGCCAAGCCTCTCGGACGAGCCAAGAGGGACATTAGTCGAAGAGACAAGTTCCCGTCCAAAGGCTGCACCGTTCCGTCTTCGGACGTTCGTCCTTTGACCTCGAACCTCCTTGCATGGCGCCACTAGCAAGAGCTGGCACTGATGAAACCAGCGTTGAAAGGGAATTTGTCCTGCTCCCCAGAAGAGCATACATGTCCCATTTGGAGGACATATGTGATAAAGAGGGGGGCCCTGCTCCCTTTGGACCAGAACCCCTCCATATAAGGGAGGTCAGGGACTTCCCAGATGAGTTTTTTGGGGAACAAGGATACATGATATATCTTTTTGGCTGACGTGTAAAAGGCAAGTGGAGCGGACACCTCACCGCCGGTGGGCATGCTTACAGCTGCTACCCCTGGCAAGTCACAGGCTGCTTTTCAGCACCTGATCGGAAAAGGTTGTTGACACCTTGGGGTTGTTTGCCCCTCTGCACCCAATGTTTCAGTGCAAGCGTACTGACATCCTGGATGAGGGTCCAATGAAGGAGACACTATTGCCTTTCATTCTGGCAGTGGAGGGACCAGTGATCGAACTATGGGCCAAACCGGCTTCCGCCCTCATGGTGGATCACGACATGGCAAAGAAACACAGGCCAGCACCTTTGAACCCATTGTTCCTTTCCGTCTATGCGTCACTTGAAAGTTGGGTGGCCCAGGCCTTATGGCAAACCTTAAAACCAGGTCCTTTCTGTTTGTGCCCACGGACAGGGAGTGTTAGAGGCTAGACACATGGGGAAGAAAGATCTTTGGCTCTTCAGGCCTAGCTCTCCGGTCTGTAAACGCCTCCTTGACTCTGGCCAAATTCTCCTTCGGACTCTGGTCAGTCGTTGCCATGGCATCTGAACACATCCCCGAAAGGAAGATGCGTGATGGTTTTGAGGCTCTGATCAGGGACAGCAAAGAGGCCACCCGACAGATTCTGCAGTCTGGTCTGGATAAGGCGGACTGTGTGACGAGAACGATGGCTACCAGCACGGTTCTGCACAGGTTCTCTTGGCTCAGGAAGTCAGGCTTTGCACCGGATGGTCAGGTGAAACTTCTGTGCATTCCTTTCGACTACATGGACTTGTTTGGCACCAAGGCCTTTAAGTCCTTTCAGAGGTTCCAGGCTTCCAAAGCTACCACTAAGTCGTTGGACCTAGCAGTCCAGCAACAGGGGCCGGCAAGCCCTTCAGGCAGGTGTTTTCGCCCCTTTGCCTCCGATGCCCAGGGAGGTAGAGGGCAGGTACCCCCAGGGCAAACAAAGGCAGTGTTATCCCTAAAAAGGTAGGGGAAGCGGTGTGCCCAGAGGAGCTGCTTCCACCACCACTCTGTCCTCCAGAGCCCCTGGCACAAAGCCTCTCTGAAGTGGACTTCCACTAGCATTCCTCTGTGGGTGGCAGGATATCCCAGTTTGGCGAGGAATGGAAAAATAACAATTCCAATGCCTAGGCCTTACAGATCATCCAGCAAGAGTACAGCCTCCCATTTGCTCTTCTAGCTCCAGACCACTCCCCCAAGTCACCAGTCGCTGCCTCCGGACCCTCTTCTGATGGAGGAGGTCTGTCATCTTCTGACAAAAAGAGAGGCAATAGAACTGGTACCCTGCTCGTAACAATGCACAGGTTGGTATTCAATCTATTTGCTGGTGCCAAAGAAGGACTGAGGTATGAGACCTATCCTGGATCTGCGGCTTTTGAACATGTACCTCCACAAAGACTAATTCAAGAGCGTCACTCCAGCTAAGATCCTCCAGGCCCTGGACCTGAACAAATGGCTGGTCTCCCTGGATCTCCACAATGCTTTCTTACATGTGGTGATCCACAGCAAGGAACAGTCGCTACCAGTTAAAGGTCCTACCGTTTGGTCTTTCTTCGGCACCCAGTGTCTTCACCAAGCTGCTAGCAGTGGTGGCGGCTTGCCTCAGAAGGGAAGGCATTCATGCCTATGTGGGTGACTAGGTCATCCAAACCCGATCCCCCATTCCTAGTAACGGCACACTTGTACAGGACGTGCAGCCTGTTGAACAGCTTGGGCTTTTCCTTGTCTGAGGACAGAGTGGCACACATCTATAAGATGGCCAAGTTTTTCAACCACATGCAAGAATTCCAGACTCAGCTTTTCTGCGCTTCCTCCTGGTACCAGAGGCGCAGCTATGCATGCAGACACTGCAGTGACTTCTGAGGTTAACAGCGGTCGCTGTTTCAGGAGGGAACATCAGACCTTCACCAAGTCTCAGAAAGATTGTTTGGAGACCTGCAATGGTGGTCCATGAAGCACAATCTCCTGAAAGGGTTGTTTCATCAACCTTGGAAGAAGAGGTGACGCCCCCAGAAGAGATGCCAATGAATAGAGAATATAGACCTTATAGAATGTGATGACGAAATAGTGAAGTGAGCAACATTTCGGTAGCGAAATGAAGATTGCACGCGCAGAGAAGCACCGAAGAAAATGCAAAGCCATTTTACAAATGTACAGATGCAGTAATGCAAGTAGACAAAGTAATCATAAGGCTGGCTACGTAGTGAATAGATTGCAGGCAATGCGCCAATATATATATATGTATAGCATCTGGATGTTCCACAACGCACTTTAGCAAACTTGAACCCCGTAAATGAAACGGCTGAGCAGAATAAGAATAGCTGGCGGCGAAGGAAGATTTGAGAAAGGCGTGCCTGGCCCAGTGTCAAGAGTCAGGGCCGCCAAGAGCCTAGTTATCTACTGGAGAAGATACATGAACATGAGAAGCAAGGTTAGCTCCTGTTTGAGGTTTAATGAAAACCACTGAGGGTGCCAAGATTTCTTCATTTAATAGTATTAAATACAACGAAGAGCTCAGAAACGTGGTCTCCAGTCACATGGTCAGATGAAAATAGACTTTGGGGCGAGCTACACCAAGACCAGAAGATAAGGGCCATGCCACACTCCGTTTTATTCTCAGGCACAGTGAGTCACTGCAAGGCCGTGTTCAAAGAACAAAATGAATTGCAGACCACAGGAGTGATGATGGATGCTGGGCTAATTGGGAGGGGAGGTATGGCCAGGCCAACCACCCCACCCCCAGCACCTGGGGCACCAGCTTGCGTGCTGCTAGCAAGTGGAATATTCCAGAAGGGTACAAGCATGCCAACCAATTATAGAGGGCCACGTATTACGGAATCCTATAGTTTGAGAAAGCAATAGTATGTTGTTTATTAGTCTAACACAGAAGATGACTTGCACCTGGGCTGGGCTTAAGTGTCCACCTGATCTTAGAGACCCAATGATGTCCCTGTATCCCATAGAAAGTATATACAGATGTTACCCGTTGACCAACCACAAACCCTAGTAGGTTTTCTTATTTTGCCACGTAAAGAATTGTTATTGAAACAGCTTTGAGTTGGTCTGATTATTGGGTATCACTACATAAT